>NC_089232.1:26569438-26900039 GCF_963924675.1 Phocoena phocoena | reverse complement strand
GTACACCGGTAATAACCACGGACTAGTGATGAGTCTACTTAATTCCAATCCTCTCCATTTCTCATTGCTGATTTACTCTATACTCACCAGAAATTATTTTTCATAGGGCTTCTTGATGACCATGTCAGTCTAGAATTATCCATAGTACCTCTATGTCTATCTCTTCCTCCAATTCAACTTCCCAGTAGGGGACCTGGCATTACCCCTCTGTGTACATACAACCATGGAGGATCAGGTCCTAACGAGATCGTATCTAGAAGGGCCCTGTTCTGCAAGGTTTATGGTTTATTTTGCTATACCTTGGATTCATATGTTGGTTTAAAATTAAAAGTGACATGATTCTTGAAGGCTGAAGCTGAGTGGCTGAACCAAATTTCTATAATCACGTTAACATATATTTTCCCCCTGAGTCTGTACTAGGTCATTTCTTAAAAGTTATTTTTTCTATCCTATGAATCTATATGTTTACATAAGCATTAGCTATTATTCCCAACATCTATGTTATGGACGGAAAATAGGATTCTTCTCATGTCCCAACTCAAATCAAACAGTAAAGCATTGTTTACATTATACAAGGTTTACATTGCACAGGATTGTTTATATTCTACAAGCATCCTGAGGTCACGTCTAGACCCAATGGGAAAAAATGTCATAATAGATTAGTAAGGACTGTAATGAAGATGGAAGGGGAAAGTGGTGGCATATGTGCTAGGCATTTATTTCCCCAACTGAGGTCATTTCCTTGTCATGTATCACAATGCTACTGTAGTTGCTCATGTGCTGCAATCCACTGCCCACCCATCCACCCATCTAACATTTCTGAGGACTTAATCTGTGCCAAGGACTCTACTCTCTGCCTGAAAGGCAAGTGAAAAATACAACCCAGGTCTTTCCTGAAGGAGCACATAAAGGAAGACTGATCTCTGAATAGTAAGTGACACAAGATAATGGCTGAATGGGTGGTTTCTTTTATCGTGCACTTGCACGATAGAAAGCAGAGAGAAAAATAGCTCCAAAGAGTTGGACAGTTATATTATCATTGATTTTCGAGTGACCACCAATTAAAGGGCATGCTTAGCAGCTAGAAATGAGGACCTCATTAGATGACTACAAGAGCCAGACACTTTCAAAACTTTCCCCTAAACTTGCAGCTCCATTTTCATTTCATGAAGAGACAGCTTGGGAAGTCAGAGGTCACGCTCTTGTATGTCCACAAGAGGGATGATTTAAGGCACCGGTAAGCTCCTGCTGAGCTGCCACCTAAGGTCATACGACTGTGAATCATGGCGGGATATAATGACTTGGGCAACATTCTTTCCTGCAAATACGTACAAGATGGATGATGAATAGTATTGAAGTATACTATATGGTGCCAATCATGAATTTAAATTCCCTCAGAAATGGAGGAGAAACAATTAGCAAAGGGCATTCTTGACTTCGTTGAGCAGCAATGCCTCTCTGACTCCTGAGACACTCATTTTCAGCAGTCAGGCCACAAGATGTGTCTTCAATTTCTGCCAAATCTAGTTCTAGCTAGATTTTAGGAACTAATGGGAACATGATCTTAATGGATGTCTCATGTTTCTCATGCAGTGTGGCTATGGAATTTTATGGGATGGAGTCAACAAAAAAGACAGGTCCTTTTTTACAGCATCCTTTATATCTGTTCAATCTTGTCACTACCATAGTGTCCTACTAAAAGGACGTTTCAGGGACTGTGTGAGGCCTGGTACAGTGCGTTTTTATAGTCAGAGTGGGTCAGCGAATGGAGAATCACATGAGAGAAAACAAGAGGATGAGGTGCTATTCCTGGCTCCAGCTTCACCTCAGAGAATGACCTTGGCAGAAGCACTTAACCTCACTTTGAATCTTTGAACCTCAGTTTTCTCATCTGTGAAATGAGGAAAGAACATCTGCCCCTTTGCTCCCTCTCAGGATCGTTGGAGGACTAAACAGATCAGGGCTATAACCTGAAGTACGGTGAACCCATGAGGAAAAAAGTTAGACATCACTTAACTATATAATAATCTTCTTAATCATTACTAATTTCCAAAGGTGAAGAAAACCTTGTTAAAAAAATATGTAAGCTGATTGTTTTTCTGGAAACAAAATAAAGGCTCAACTAGCAACCCTGCATTAAAAAAGAGAACCTGAAATGCGCATTCCAAATCTACTTCGAGACAGAAAGACCCCCAAATTCCTTCCAGTTTCCTAAGATTTTTCCACTATAATTTTTTTTCGTTATGGTCCTCTTCATAAAATCTTAGTTATATTTTGGGGTTTTGCTATTGCATAGTTTAGCATATATAAGGAAATCGTCTTTCCAATTCACTAATAAAAAAGGGAGTACAGGAGAGAAGAAGGAAGAGAGGGAAGGAAGAAGGAATAAATAGAGAACAAACCCACGTGGCTAAAAGAAACTGACCTGAGAAGACAAAACAATTCGTAATTTAAAATACTATATAATACAAATGAAGTTAAAGATGTGTTTGCCCAGAAGAGGACTGACTTGAAGTAAACTGATAGGATTTTCTGGATAACACCCTGTATTTCCCTGCTTTAGTGAAACAGTCAGTCATAGAAGAGCTCTATCTACGGGGAAATTATGAAAGAAATAATCTTCATTTCTCCATGATTCTTTAAAACCAAATTGGACTTTATTCCTTCTTATGTCTCTCTCAAACTCCACTCTTTGACATAGAAAATAGCATTCTGGAATGACTTAGAATTAGAGATCAGTCAATGTTTCATGATTTTAAGGTTCTTCATTATGAAAAATGTGAATTTGGGCCCAATAATCCTAATCCTAGCTTTTTCTTTAGTTCTATAGTTCTATTAGGCCATGTTGTTAGAGCACTGTTTACACTTATTGCCAATAGTCTCTGGATTGGAGGTCAAACTGTCACTTACCTTCTTCAGCATACCCTTCAATGATTAAATGCCCCCAAGGACTTTTAAGAATCATTTTCATCTTGTAAATATTTTTAAATTGACATCTTAACTTTATAGTTGCTTCCCCTGTGAGGACAAGAGACTAGGGTGACGGAGGGTTTTTGCTTCTTACTTTGTATTTTTTCAAGGACTTATTACTTTTTAAATTAAAATCAAGGAACCAGCACAAGAATGCTAGTGAGGCATGAGTGAGATGTAATGCTTGGTGTGCATAAGGGTTCAACAGTCCACTGTCAGAGTGCAGCCTGTTGAACAACCTCAGTGATAAGTGGGAACCACTTGTCCAAGACTAGTTTATTTCAGATGCAATACTCATTTCTATCCCCTTCAATACATTTTAAGTACCCCAAGCTAGAATAATGGGGCTAGAGGTGCAAGAATATTATACCAAACAGGGGCAATATAAAAAAACATTACAATCAAATTTTCCTTATTAAAAATATAAGTCAAAAACCTAAATACACTATTATTCCACAGAGTTTTAGGGTATATTAAAATCATTGTGATAGGATGTTTCAAAAATTATGGTACAATCCCCTTCTGACACCCTCATTCCTGAGTCACCACTTCAGCAGGACTGGGCTTTGGCATACTCAACCCACATAATGAGACAATAGCAAAAGAGCTTGATGGCTCAGTTGCCGAGGACTAGCCCACTAGGTTCTGAAGACAAGTGGACCAGGTGCTCCCACTGGCCAAGCCAACCACCGAACCTGTGAGTGAGGCTGTCTCAGACGAGCTCTCACTCAGCTGATCCATCAGTTGACTAATACTGCATGAAGGAGCCCAGATAAAACCAAAACACTACCCAGATGAATCCAGTCCCAAATTGCCAAGTAATTGCTATTTTAAGCCACTAAGTTTTTTGTTGTTTTGTTTTTTATATCTTTACTGGAGTATAATTTCTTTACAGTGGTGTGTTAGTTTCTGCTTTATAACAAAGTGAATCAGTTATACATGTACATATGTTCCCATATCTCTTCCCTCTTGTGTCTCCCTCCCTCCCACCCTCCCTATCCCACCCCTCTAGGTGGTCACAAAGCACCAAGCTGATCTCCCTAAGCCACTAAGTTTTGAGGTGGTTTGTAATACAGCAAAAGCTAATCTATACTATAATATGACTTGGTCAAGTGGCTTTATCCTTGAGAATGCAAGGTTGGTTCAGTATCAGCCAGTCAAATCATGTGATTCACTGTATTGGTTAAATAAAAGGAGAAAATCACATCATCATTCTTTTTAGATAGAGGAAATAAAAAGCATCCCATGAGGTTCAAAATCTATTGGGTAGGGTAAATTTTATAAAACTAGATCCAAATAATAACTATCTTTCCTTGATAAAGGCTATATACCAAAAATACATGGCACATGTATACATTAACAAAAATTATTATACTACTAATTTTTTTTAAAAATTAGCATTTCCTTTAAGGAGAGAATTGAGATAAAGATTTCTAACATTACTGGTCTATTGGAACTGATCTTTTTGGAGCTGTGTATTAAGAGAAATAGAAAGAGAGAAGGTTTAGAAGAATATAGATTAAAATGTCATATTTATAGATTGTTTTGATTATGTATGTCATTGGAAACACAGGAAAATCAATAAGCTATTAAATCTAAGAAAAGAGCTCAACATAGGGGCTGGAAAAAAATTAATACACCAAAATCAATTGTGTTCCTCCATAGCATCAATATCTAGATATAATACAAGATGAATTTACCATAGTAACAAAACCTATAGAGAGTATGGGGTTTCACCTAACAAATTATGCAGAAAATCTTCATAATGAAAACTTTAAATGCAACTGTCATAAAAGGCCAAGCTCTTTTTTTTTATTTTTTGAGGGACAGCATAAAAAAGTGATTCTAAAATGTATCTGGGGGACTTCCCTGGTGGCACAGTGGTTGAGAATCCGCCTGCCAATGGAGGGAACATGGGTTCAATCCCTGGTCCAGGAAGATCCCACATGCCACGGAGCAACTAAGCTGGTGCACCACAACTGCTGAGCCTGCACTCGAGAGCCCACGAGCCACAACTGCTGAAGCCCACGAGCCTGGAGCCTGTGCTCCGCAACAAGGGAAGCCACTGCAATGAGAAGCCTGTGCACCACAACAAAGAGTAGCCTCCTGCCCCACCCCTCGCTGCAACTAGACAAAGCTCACACGCAGCAATGAAGACCCAATGCAGCCAAAAAAAAAGAGCAGATTGCTCTATCTCCTATAAAAAAAAAAATAAATAAATAAAATAAAATGTATCTGGAAGAATAAAGTTCTCCATACAGCTAAGGTAGTTTTGAAAAATAAGCTCAAAATGGAGAATGTGCCCTACACATTAAGATATATTGGGAAGTCATGATAGATAAGAACTGTGTGATGCCCTTGGAAGAAACGGCAATCAAGAAAACAAATCAAACAGGTGGCCTAGAAATAGAGCTATATACAGAGAGGAAGTTGGCACATGAAAGAGATGGAATCATAGTCCAATGGAGGAAGTTGAATTACAGCTTTTGGGGAAACAGTCTCATTTTCAAAAGAGATACGAGACTGGATCTTAACCTAGTGATATCACTTATGTTGTACCCAGTCCTATATAGCTCACCTAATCTTCACAAAAAAATCCACAAGGCATAAACTATTAGCCTCATTTTACAGGTGGAAAAACTGAGGTATGAGAGATAAAATGACTAGCCTAAGAAGTACATGGTGGAGCTGGAACTTAAACCCCACAGAAATCATTCTATTAACCATTATGTTATATGATTCCACCTAATGTACAAAACTAAAATACAATAGTTTTAATATCTAAATGTGAAAAATAAAATCTAGAGACAATAAAAGAAATTGCAAGGGAATATATTTGTGATTTCAGGGTAAGAGATGAAATAGATCTTTGAAAAATAAAGAAGCATACATTGTAAGAAGCAAAAGTGATGAATTTAACTATATATTAAAATTATAAATTTATTAATATAAAAACTCTGATTTAAAAAAATGGGCAGAAGAGCTGAATAGACATTTTTCCAAAGAAAACATACAGATGGCCAAAAGGCACATGAAAAGATGCTCAACATCACTAGCCATCAGGGAAATGCAAATCAAAACCACAATGAGAGATCACCTCACACATGTCAGAATGGCTATCATAAAAAAGAACAAAACTAACAAGACTTGGCGAGGATGTGGAGAAAAGGGAACCCTGGTACACTGTTGGTGAGAATGTTAACTGATGTAGCCACTAGAGGGGTGGGATAGGGAGAGTGGGAGGGAGACACAAGAGGAAGAAGATATGGGGACATATGTATATGTATAGCTGACTCGCTTTGTTATAAAGCAGAAACTAACACACCATTGTAAAGCAACTATACTCCAATAAAGATGTTAATAAAAACAAGAACGAAACAGAACAACCATATAATCCAGTAATTCCACTCCTGGGTATATATCTGAAGAAAACAGAAACACTGATTTGAAAAGATGCATGCACCCACATCCAGTGTTTATAACAGCATTGTTTACAATAGCCAAGATATGGAAGCAACCTAAGTGTCCATCAACAGATGAATGAATAAAGAATACGTGCCATATATACACAATGGAACACTGCTGAGCCATAAAAAATGATTAAATTGTGCCATTTGCAACAACATAGATGGACCTGGAGGGTATTATGCTTAGTGAAATAAGTCAGACAAAGACTGTAATGATATCACTTATAAGTAGAATCTAAAAAAGAAGACGAATGAATACAACAAAACAGAAACAGATTCACAGATATAGAAAACAATCTAGTGGTTACCAGTGGGGAGAGGGAAGCGAGAGGGGCAAGATATAGACTGGGAATTAGGAAGTGCAGACAACTATGTATAAAATAAATGAGATACAAGGATATATTGTAGGGCATGGGGAATATAGCCAATATTTTATAGTAACTTTCAATGGAGCATAATCTATAAAAATATTGAATCACCATGTTGTACACCTGAAATTAACATAATATTGTAAATCAATTATACTTTAATAAAAAATTAGAATTTTATGTACAATAAAGGATACCAAAATCAGACTGAAAAACAGTTGATGGGTAGAAGAAATATACATTATCTAAAACCCAATAAAGGACTCAACATCTGAATACAAAAACTTCTACATCTCTAAAGACACAGAATACTCAATAGAAAAATGAGCGATGGTCATGATAGGCAATTCATAGAATGGAAAACATGAATAGCAAGAAAGTATATGAAGACCTAACTTTTCTAGAATCAGAGCAATGTAGAATTAAAACACCTTACTTCATATGAATCCACACATGCCAAATTTCCAGAAGTTAAAATGCAAATTATGCTGTGGAGCAACTACGCCTGCGCACCACAACTACTGAGCCTGCGCTCTAGAGCCTGGGAGCCACAACTACTGAGCCCGCGCGCCTAGAGCCTGTGCTCCGCAACAAGAGAAGCCACTGCAATAAGAAGCCTGTGCACCACAACGAAGAGTAGACCCCGCTCGCTGCAACTAGAGAGAGCCTGAGTGTAGCAACGAAGACCCAATGCAGCCAAAAATAAATAAATTAATTTTTAAAAATGCAGATTAACAGCATGTGGTGACAAAGGATATGGCAAGAGAGAAATTCCAAGTATTGCTGGTGAGGGGAAAATGGTACAGCTATTCCGGGGAGGAATCTGTGAAATAAGGCATATATATGACTTCTACCTCAGCCATTACACGGCTGCACTGTTACTCAAGGGGACATGTGGAAAGAGTGTATTAATGCTTTATGGTGGACATAAAGTGTTGAAAATAGCCTAAGTATGTATCACCAGGGTAATGGATAAGCAAAACATGGTACTAACATATGGTGGAATATTAGACAGTGGCCAGAAGCAATAATTTCTATGGAGCAACACAGACAAATTTTAAAACAATAATATTGTGTAGAAAAAAATAAAAGAATAGGATGTGATTTTTAGTCGATACTACTTTTGCAAAAATTAGAAAATACAAAACAATTCGGTATTTCAAATATATACATATGTTTAAAATAACTATGAAAGGTGAGTTGGGAAATTACATATTAAATGGCCCAAATGGTGCTATATAGGGGAAAATAAGGAAATAAATCTGGCAGAGGAACGTCAGGGCCAAAACCAATCTTAAAACTATTAGAAAATAGAGTGACCATACACACTGATGATAGAGTAACATGAACTGAGGCATATGGTCCCTTTTGAGTAAATGCCTTAAATACAAACTAAAAAAATAATGTCATAAGATTTACAAGCACTATAAAAATATTTAGCAGTACTGCAGTAGATAGTAGAAATATATAACCTTTCAACTTAAATAAAAACAAGACTGATGAAATATCATCTTTGCTCCCATGTCATCCATGCTAAGGAAGAAATAATAAATCAGCTTTCAAGATAGAATTTTTTACAATGAGAGATAAGAAAACAAAGAAAAAGAAACCCTAACTGTTTATCCCATGAAGGGAGAAAAAAACAATTTGAAAAGTCAGAGTAGAACTCTCTGAGGATAATATTTAACATCAATTTTTTTAAAACAGAATTTTAAGAAGCTGGTTTTGAATTGTTTATAGAGTTTCTAATTAGCATGCTGAGGAAATACAGGGTCCATCTTAATCCAGAAGCAAATAAAAAGTTCTGACTCTTAAAATTCTAGGCTCTAGAGTAGGTGCGTGCTGGTGTGCTGGTGTGTATGTGTGCACATTTGCTGTGTGTTTTCAATAAACTCAAGAGTACATAAGGGTGTATGTTATTACATTGTAACAATCCTTGAGCAAGTCTAACTGAAGGTCAGTAGCAAACAAGTAGACGCCGCTTGGGTGGCCCCCCAAACTCTCAGGTAATGCGCAGATCTGGTTTGGCAATCATGTTCTGCTTTTAGACATAATGCATTTTTATGTTCTTGTTAGCACTGAAAGACTGACTTGAATATTCTGCAACTGATGAAATGGACAACAGAGCAGTCACCTAGAGTTTACAAGTATTTGGGGCAGTAAAACTTTAGTTCGAGATTTAACTTGGATTTTAGTCCTAATTTAACTTGGATTTTCTACAACGCATTTTTTTCCTATAAACTGGAGATATATACCACCATAATCCTAAAAAACCTGTGACTTTCGGCTTCAGGGGTCTAAGCCTTCTCTCTAAGTGACTGAAAGGTACAACTGGATATTAGACCTGTCTAAAAATTGTCCTTTTCTGTCCTCACATACAAGGGTTCAGCTTGATTTTTGGATAGCTGTCATTAAAAAAAAAAAAAAAGTGCAAAGAGCTAATGCCTTTTGCTACAAGACAAAACAATTTCTCCTGGACATGCAGTAATAGGAGGCAATGCCATGTGTTGGAAGCATGCACATATTTTATGATAGATATTAATCTGGAGGTTAACAGCTAGGTGCTCTGGTTGAAGTAGTTTATTTCAAACATACATATAATGTTAGTCCACTTTGTAACAAAGCCTTCAACATTTCATATGCAAATTCGTTTTTCTTTCTAGTTTAAGCCCAAGGAAATCCCTATAAATCTTGTCTCCAAAGAGAAAATATAAAGAATTCATAAGATTAAAGAGTTCTTATCAATTGTATAAAAAACTAGAAATGTACTAACTAGATAAAAATGTAGATGTCTAAGAGAACGTCCAACAAATAGAAAAGTAGAGGACTGCACTGAGATTGCAATCCTGAGAAAAATACATTATTTCTAAATGAAGAAGTAAAAGGAGATAGTATAAATTAAAGCCAGAAGAAAAATTTAAAACCTACAAAAATACGAGTCAATACAAAGTTAAAAACCCATGAATTTTACTATATACCCAAAGGCTTCACAAAAGATCTCATGAATATCACAAATTAAAATAAAACAAGCAAAAGCCAGAAATATTGTTTTCCCCAAATTGTACTACTACCTGCTTATTGCTTCAGTGGTAAGAAGAAAAATTATCTTCAAATAGTTAAATTGTATACCTACTTATATTTTAACTCTTAGGTGGATCTTGTTATATAATATATATGATCTTTACAGAAAACTTGTTGATTGTTTATTTTGGCATCTCTTAGGAAATTCCTATTTAATTAGATAAATCTCCTTAGATAACTCTTAAATAAAAATAGATGCAAATATAGTTATGTTTCATATCATTCATTTTAGACCTCTAAGAGTTGGAAAAGCTCAACCTGGAGAAGAAACTAGTTTTATTGAGGGAAGAAACTACTTTCCAGTTTAGAAGAGGAGGGATTATCCCATTTCTGTAGAGGAAGCAATCAGGAAGATACAAAAAGAATGATCCTTGCCTAGTGCTAAGGCCAGAACTACTGTGAATATTGTACCAGATCTTGTAAAAACAGCCACTGTGCTGGCACTCACAGGCCTGGGTCATGGTGTGTTCAACAATAAAACTTTGTTCCAAAGGATGGAACTCCTTCGGGCCAAAAAGCTTTCACCTGCATTATTCCATTAACCTCACTGTTTTGTTATGGGAAATGCGTTTATTTTTTGAAATGACATTGAAATATATCCTTAAAAGAACACTTTAGGTCTCAACAAGATTCTCTTCTCTTTCAGCCAACACATTACCTTTTAGAAATCAACAGTCTACTTCTTTCTTTAAATCATCACATTTCAAAGCTGTAGCAGCTAATAAATGTTAATATGATTTTTCCAAAACTGCAATCTCCCTAAATTTCTATGCTGTCTTCTTTATCCTGTCTTTTCAAGGTAAAGGTATCTTTCCAGTTTTCTTAGCATTATCAGGATTATGGATTTTGTTCATTGTTAAAGTTCGTTATTTATGGACATAAGTTAATGTAAATGCAAAAATATCTCGTATTATTCACAAGCTGGCTGACTTAAATCACTCGCTCTTAAAACAACTTTACTGCTCTCCAATCTGTTCAAATGCACGGAAATATAAATGCAGGATGATGTGGCTTTTCTGCAATGCTTTCTTTTCAGGCTGCAGTCTACATGACAGCGTTATATCTTATCCTTGCTGCTGTTGTTGTTCAATCTATAAAATCTCTCTTGAAGACCCCCAAAACAGCTTGTAATTTAAACTTTTACTTTTGGTGACTCACTGTTTGCAAATTGCCATCTCTGACCATATCCCCCTTCCAGGGGAATTTATGCAGACTCTTAACCCATAATTGCTTTACTCTTTACCTCTATTTCTGGGTTCTTAAATTAACTGTTACATCAGTGTTCTTCATTACTCAAATTATTTTTTCTTAAGAACTTTTCCTGGAAGTAAGTTCATGCTATTTTTGACAAGCAAACATTTGACTTCTGAAAGAATTCTTATGGAAATGGGTTTATATCCCAAATGCACCACCAAAAATCTTTGTGACCTTGCATAAACGTCCCTTACCATTTCAGGTGCTATCTTTGCTTGACTCCAAAGGGAACTGATTAAAACTATGAGCATCTAGCTGTTATGCACTTTTGTCTCAGTTTGGTCAATGAAACTCTCAAAAATCATCAGATTTTCATTATTTTTATCATTAGCCTGTTTGTGTAAAGTAAGTTACCATTTATGGAGCCAGTGTTCTCCTTTATTCTGGCATCCAATCATTGTAAATATTTCTCATGGACACATTCTTAGAAGGCCTATGAATAACCTGGCCTCTTACTGATTCTCCCTTTTGGAGTCTTACTAGCCAGACTTCCCCAATAACTTTCAGAGAGAGTTTTCCCCCTTTCCGGGTCTTCTTTTTGACTTCTATACGCCATAGAACTTTCAAAAGCCATCACACCGATACTAATATTACCACATACCCTCCAAAAAGCTCCAAGCTGTTTATGCCTATTCATTAAGTTAATACTTTATCAAAACTTGTCCAATTGAGTAGTTTTAGCACAGATATTTTACACATTTTAGCACAGACATGCTCTGTTTAAGGCTGACAGATGCATTAGGAATTAACTTTCTGGTACATTTTCCCTCTGACATTTTCCTCACAACTGGGTTTCCTCATAACTGAGCCATCAGTTATCTCTTGCCTATAGAAAGGCAGATAAGAGAAAAGAAAGCTAAGTGAGAAAAGATATGTAAATAGACTAGCACAATATTGGACACATAGTAAGTATTCAATAAATGATAGCAAGTATTCTTACCCTTATCCTCACATTAGTTTATATGTATTAAAAACTGATTACTGGACTCAACTCTTACTTCCATTTCTCATTAGATCCTCACAGAAACCTTGAAGGAAGCGAGGTTTTATCCCCATTTTACAGGTTGGGAGACTGCAGCCTAGAGGGCTTAAGTACCTTAACTGAAGTCATATAGTCAAGAAATAAGCCTATATTTGTCACAATCACTTGCCCATGCTTTGACGTGACACCACCACCCATCATTTACCCAGCTTCACCAAGGTACTACTAAATTTTTTACTCTTATTCTCCTCTCTTTGCTTCATACTGCCATTGCCACCAACCCAGTCAAATTCACTTTTAATTTTCCAATGTTAGCGAAGGGAGTAGAAGGTGGAAATTGAGGTTAAAGGAGGAAACTTTAATGTTATTCAAGGATGACTTCATCTTAACTTCCAGCCTTCGTCTACCCATTCTCTGCTCCAGTCACACGCAGAATATTTGCTATCTCTTCCATAAGTCTTGACTTTTCTTGTCTTTATGCCACTTTTCTTTTCTCCATTTGCAATGAATCTCCCTTTCCCTTGGTTCTTCACCATTTCTTACTCCATACTCTCCATTAAAATTCAAATCTACCTTTAAAGCCAACTCATATACCAGTTCCGTCCTGCAGTCTCCTGGATCTGCCAAGTCAGAACTAACCACTTGCTCCTCCGTGCTCCTGCAATGGCAATGATGTTTGAAGGGCGAGTGATTTTACAGCTCGCTCACCACATGCGGGAAATATGTCCTATTTGCCCTTCCACGTCCTTTCTCCACCCAACTCTATATGGATGGCTTGCATGGCCTATCTTAGTAAGTGTCCTTGCTCTGGCTTCTGTTTGGCTCACCAATGAAGAGTACCAATAGAAGATTGTAGGGAATGAAGGAGGGGAGTGAAGTTAGGGTATTAATTCTGGCCAAATTGCTGGGAATTGGCTGCATGCCCCAACTAACGTATAGTGCTTCTCTGTGGGGCATCACAGCATCTTTGGGGAGGACTCTCTCTCCAGCAAGCCTTCCTTTCTCTTTCATCTCCTATAAAGTAGCCACACTTTTACTGAACCCAGGGCACTACACTATCTCTCGATTCTCTACATTGGGCTCAATTTATCCTTATTGATGTACCCCTGATTTCCTGCTGAGACCCTGTCTGATGAACTTCGTAATATGCTCTTCTAAGCTGTTAATTTTACAAACCACATTATTACACTTATTAGAAGAATGTCTTCAGGATGTGTCAGTAAACTCTGATTGATGATAATGGTAAACAGCTAGAATTTATGGAACATAAAGTATGCTTTGGTTACTCTCTTGAGTACACCGTGTGCATTATTCTAATTAATTAAAATCACTATTAGCTAAGCAAGGCACACAGATGCTAAGAGGTTCCCAGAAGTAACTTGCTCATGGTCACTCCAGTGTCTCAGAGATCTGTCCAAAGCCTAAACCTTAAGTTCTAGGTCTAAGCAGTGGCTCTCAAACTTGAGTATGCATCAGCATCACCAAGAGAGCTTCCTGAAACAGGTAGTGGGCCCCACCCCGAGAGTGTCCGAGTCTGTAGGTCTGGAGCAGGGCCCAAGACTTTCACTTCTAAAAATTCCTACGTGCAGCTGATGTGCTGGTCTGGGTACCAGACTTTGAGAACCACTAGTCCAGGCATTTTAGGTCCAGAATTTCAGGTGTTAGAATAATTTTCTGGTGATAAATTGTCGAAAAAAAAAAAAAAGCACTGCATTTTCCTGTCTGTAAGGAGGTAATACATTCAATCTTAAAGAGTCAATAATGGGGCTAAGTATTTAAGAAAGAAGAGTTATTCTCCAGGAAGATAGGAGGAGATGGACATTCTAAGGACAGGAATGCCCTTTCAGGAAACTTGCAAAGGGAACAGAAAAATAACATAGTAAGATTCTGCTATCCAGGGTTCACAGAACATGAGTGGGATACTCTTTTTTTTTTTTTTTAATTTTAATTTTTTTTTGAGTGGGATACTCTTGACTGTAAAATGGGAAGCCAACTTTTGCTCACCATATACATACCTTATTCAGTACAAATGTTTATTAAGAATCTCCAAAAGCTAGACACTAGGCATCAGGGCTACACTGATAGAGCAGATAAAGTGCCTGGCCTCAGGGAGCTTGTGCTTCAGATGATGTACATCAGCTACATAGACTGAATGATGGATACTATATTGGGTTCACACTTCGTCTCAAGAAAAAAATATATCCATAGACGTGATCCAGGAGTCAAATGGCAAAAGACCTAGCCTCAAAGTGAGTGTCGATTTCATTAAATGGTAGGTAAAAATTATTTTATATGCCGAGATAGGCTCTGCTTAAAAGACACACTATTCCTCCAAACGTATTATACAAGCCAGCTTATGAACCTGTGACTTTTTCTAGGAGACATGTTGCCTTCTTTCCCAAGAAGGGAGCTGTAGGACTCTGGGTGGAAATAGTTTCATCATCAGAGGCACAGTCTCACTACTACTGCTCAGCTCCAATTCGCAACCTTCTGAATGGTTTCCAGACTAAGTCATTTAGCAAAGTGATGAAGAAAAAATGGCCCATTAATCTTATGATGTGTGTTATAACTTAACTCTGGGTTTAGCATAGGAAAAATATTATTTGCATTGATTAGAAATATGCTTTATGGCTGCATATATTATTCACTCTGAACATTCTAAAATTATTAGCTGGGTTGACACGATGAACTGCACAGGAGTACTTCTAGATGACATCTCAATGTCACCTGTGACTCACATCATATAGGTCTAGGAATCAATATGTATTTTACTCAATATGAGATCTTATTCCAAACACCAAAATATGCCTGTTTTTATTCGATGGTTATCATCATGAAACTACCAGCTAAACATCATTTAGAAAATTCAAAGCAAGTAAATTACTGTATTAACTGTCCAACTATGATTATGACTTTCCTCCACCTATAGCTGAACCTAATATAATGATCTGGTCAGTCTGACTAGGAGGATTTATTCATTAATTTACTCAAATGTTCTGAGGTATATTTTGAAGGACTTAAATTATGGTCTGGTTTGTAGGATTCAACAGTAAGGGTGCAGGTTTATCTCCTACAAGCTCTGTGACCTTGCCCAAGTGACTTAGCATCTCTGAGCCTCACTTTCCTAATCTGTAAAATGGAAACAATAATAGAACCCAAGTTGTAAAGCTGAAGGAAAAAAAGTAATATGGTAATGTATATTGGCACAAAAGAGCAGTTACGCTGATGGTAGTTATTTGTGAATACTGTTGCTAAGATTATTGAAAACCTGTTGTGTGTTAGGTGCTGTTCAAAGACTAGAATTTTAAGACTGTTCTTCACCTTTATCCCAGTTTTACCTGCAAAGTTCTGCCATGCACTGGAAAAACATACTGGTATTTCTAGGGAAGGGGACCACTCAGGTGACATTTTTGTTTCACCAGGTATATAAAGTATACAAAGGTTATGGTGTATCTTTTAAGTCCTTTGGACGTCTAGTTACCTTTCACTAGAATGATTCTAGTAGATCCTGATAGATACCTGAGACAAGGTCAGGTCAGTGATGTTGGTACCTTTTCTGGCTTAAGAGCATAGGGCAGAAACACAGGAAGAGAGGTCTTCCTTTTCCACTCCTGTTACTAAGAACCCTCTAGAATAATGACAATCTGAAACAGATCACTACATTGTTGCATGTTGTAGAATCAAAGCAGTGTACAAAGCAAAGAGCACTGGCCTCCATTATACTTGCATTTCACTTGAGATTCACTTTTCTAGACCGTGGAGAAAGCAGATGTTCCAACACTTTCCAGGTAATGGAATATTACAATCTGGCAATCTCCACCATTGCATGTTTGATCACACTATTCCCTGCAAATGGAATGCTGTTCCATCAAGGTCAGATTGACCAGTGCAAATACCTGATTTTATCGTACGGTCAGAACCAAATTAACTTACTGAAATTCTGCCCAGCTCAGGGTCTACCTTCTCTGTGAAACCTCCTGTGAGATCCCAAGTTACAAACAACTCTATCTTCTTCAGAAGACATTGTATACTATATAAATAGTAATTTACATATAAATATATGTATATGTGTGTGTATTTCTTTGTTACATTAAGTTATAACTCCTGTGGTTTCTCTTCTTAACTAAACAGGACCCCCTTATCATCACAGTGGCCATGTACATCACTGTATCCTCCAAAAAATCCAGATAATAATATCATGGATTCAGTATATAGTTGTTTAATAGAAAACAATTAACTAACCACTGCAGAATACTAGTGTCTCAGTGGATCATAAATCCACTGAGTGTGTTCAGTGGATCATAAATCCTATGAGACAGTCCATGAAGGAAAAGATTTCAAATAAATTTGGGATCTGTTGTCCACTACATCTCCTTATCAGAGACTCATAATTCACAAGACTCGTAAAAAGCTCTGTAGCAAAGAAACTGTTGACTTAGTCTGACCCAGTATTTCTCTTACAAGAGTATCAGTTCTGGAGGTCAAGGACATTTTCCACCTCTAATACAACATCTCTACTGCCTAGTAGAGTGCCTGGCACTTAGTAGACACCTAATAAATATTTGAATAAGTTTCAACATACATTCCCCTTTTAAGCTATAGAAGAAAAACACAGTATATAGTAGATTTTGATTTACTTGGGGAGAATAATAATATGAATAAATTTACACAAATCATTTTAAAGTATATATATTTGATAATACTTTTTTCCACAAATCTACACAATTGCACATTTAGTGGTGATAGTAAACGAACTACATTTGCTTCTAAAAACTTGCTAAGAAGGATGGCTACTAAAAACTACAACTTGAACCCAAAACAATTGATTTAGTTCATGGGTCCCCACTCCTTAGCAGTTTTAATATAGAAGAAAATAGACGCATATATTTCTTTTCTGCCATAATATGACATCATATAAGGAATGCTATTTTATTAGCTAGAAATAAGATTTGCTTTTGTTATTTTAGTACATTTGATCACATAAGAATAATTCTAGATTTTGTCCTAGACTGCTTACTATGTGCTTCCACTATAGATTTTAATGTCAATAGAGAAAGGAGAAGGAAAAGTCAGAGGGAAATGAAACAGGTGTATGCAACACCCCTCTCTACTACCGACGTTTCTCAGAATTCTGGGGGAAGTTGTATCTATAAGTGGAAAGTTTTTCACCATGGAACTCACAGTGGTTGAACTTCTCAGGAAGAATTTTTTTTTCACTACTGAAGAAAAATATGTTTGATTTTACCATAACTGAAAAGTTCTCCTGTTTCTACTTCTGAGGTTTGCCCTCAAGACTACTGTTTACCTAATGGAAGCGACTCCTATGCATGGAGGAAAAAGTGCACCATTTGAAGGAAAAGCTAAAGGAGTGATATTCAGGTAGCTCCTCATTCCACCAATGAAAACATACACATAGATTTTCCACTTTACACCTCATTTTCCACCTTATTTTCATGATTTTGAAATGAATATGTAGGGTCTGATGAGTTTGTCAATAGTCTATAATTATTAGTGTTATTAAAACAGAATACAAATGATAAGCCATATGTAAAAATGCTGTGTGAATAAACTGCTATACCCCAAATAATACAAATGAGTGAATGGCAGTAAATGCTAAGAGGGATTAACAACATAAAGGATATTTAAAAAATGATGACCGTATTTCATATTTATGTGTCTTTTTCTCTCTCTTTTTTTTTTGCGGTATGCGGGCCTCTCACTGTTGTGGCCTCTCCCATTGCGGAGCACAGGCTCCGGACGTGCAAGCTCAGCGGCCATGGCTCACGGGCCCAGCCACTCCGTGGCATGTGGGATCTTCCCGGACTGGGGCACGAACCCGCGTCCCCTGCATTGGCAGGCAGAACACTCAACCACTGCGCCACCAGGGAAGCCCTTCTCTCTCACTCTTACTCAACTCCTAAATAACTAAGAGAATATGCTCACAAATGGTAAGCATGTTTTGGATGTTCGATGTGTGTTTGTGGGAAAGAACAAAAAAAATACTGCCTCAATTAGGTCAAATATCATACAAGAGACGAATGAGATTAGAGATGGGATTGGGATTTGTGTTAGTTACTCAATAGCTAACCAATCACAGATAAGGCAGTGTAGTGCAATATGCAAATATACTTTTAAACAACTTCTCTTAAGTTATCTACTGTCTGTAAAGACAATCACACTCAACTGCTCTGCACTTAAACCCCAGAGCTTCTGAGTTAGAATCTGTTAGAAATAGGTACACGTTTCATTGCTTTGGCAACATTTACATGGCTCTGCATCAGGCAATACAACTGCTAAGATCACACTCTGGGAATTCAGGAAAGGCTAGTGTCCAGTTCTGGTCGTTCTACCACCCAACTGTGATCTAGGGTAAATTCCTGATTAAAAAAAAAAAAAAAAAAAAAAAGAAAAACCCTGAAGATGCTGAAACAGTATTTCCTACTTCACAGGGTCGTCATGGGGTTAAAAGGTCATTAGGATAAAGTGCCTCTCACCCAGGAAACACTGATAAATGCTACTGATGCTACCATCATCATCATCATGACCGATCAAGAACATATTGCCACATGGAAATTCAACATTCCCTGAGCCATTCACAACTTTCCTTTAAAGGACTCATATTCTATGTGGGGTCTTAACACCTTCAAATAACAGAAACTACAAGTCTTTACGCCTTTTTTTCTGTAGCTAATTTTGGCATCTTTCACCTCTGTCCACTTAAGTGTTGGTTTAGCATATTCTTGTCACACAAAGAAGCTACTTCCCAAAGAGAGGAACAAGGTGTCAAGTGACAAAGACATTGAGTGAAGTCTTTCACATCCTAGATTGTCCACGGTACAGCTCAGCTGGTCTCTGGGTTGGAAGGCCTGGGTCTACTTTGCTTGTCTGTTACAGGGGAAGGGACATGGTCCTTAGCATGTGGTCTGTGAAACAGAGGCAGCTGCGGGTAGAATTATAACACAAGCAGAACTGGCTTCAATTCTTCCTTCCTAGGTCTTTTTCTTCTTGTTCAGCTGTTCAAGGAACTTGCCTGCCCTCTGTCCCTGCCAGGACGATGTTACACCTGCCTGGATAAGTAGGTCACCATTGTATATCAGGAAAGGTCTTATTTGTAATCAGGAACCAGATACGGCTAATTTGAGCAGAAAAGGAAACTTCTGGAAGTTTATGGTTAGGTCTCAGTAACTAGAAGCAGACTAAACAACCGAAAGCCAAGGCTATGCTATTGCAATTATAGGATCAGGCCAAAGTGATGTTATAAGTCCTAGCTGGCCTTGCTACCAAGCAGGAACAGGAAACAGGAGGTTGACCCAGCACTGCTGGCCTTGCTTCTTTACATCATTTATTTGTAATTCAAAATCCAAGAGAGGGGTGCAGTTGGCCAACCCGAGGTCGCCTGACTGTTTTCCATCTGTAAGGGAGACTGAGCATGTGAGTAAACAGTGTATCTGACATGTTCAGCTTGTATAAGGAGAGGAAGGCTCTGTTTCTCACCAAGACCCACAAAGTGGAAAATTCCCCAAAGAAAAAGGAATTTCAGATCAGATGCTTGGAAAGTTAAAAACAACAACAACAAACAAATGCAGATGTGGAATTAAAGACATGGAGTCATTAAGAACCTATATGTGGAGTGATTCAGACCTGAGTTCACATCTGGAGCAAGCTACTCAATCTTGCTGAGCTTCAATTTTCTTTAAAGGAAACAACGTGGAAGATGATATCCACATGTAACTTGTGGTACACATGAAGGAGGATAGTACAGTATATGACGCCTGGCACATCCTATGCATTTTCTAAAACTACTAGTAGTACTATTATTATTGTTACTTATTATACAATTTATTGTAGAAATTAACAGGGAGAGTATTAATAAATGTTAATACAGTGCTAAGTGTCACATTTATGATCTCAACTAATTATTTGTTGATTCAACAAACATTCCACATATCAGAAAATAACCTGTTAGTGTATATATATATATATTTTTTTTTTTTTACAGAAGAAAAGAAACCCTGAGGCTTAGAAAGTGTAAACAGTGTACCAAAAGTCACTCATTTAAGAGGTAATGGAATATTATTCAGCCTTAAAAAAATGAAGGAGATCCTTTCATTTGTGACAATATAGATGAAACAGGAGTACATTATGCTGATGAAATGAAGCCAGACAGGATAAATACGAATGATATCATTTATATATGGAATCTAAAAAGAAAAAAAGCCACACTCATAGAAACAGAGTAGAAAACTGGTTGCCAGGGGCTGGGGTGTGGGTGGGGAAAAGAGGGGAAGACTGGTAAAAGGGTACAAACTTTCAGCTGCAGGACGAGTAAGGTCTGAGGATCTACTGTATAACATAGTTACTACAGTCAATAATACTGTATTGTATAACTAACATGTTCTGAGAGAATAGAACTTAAGTGTTCTCACCAAAAAAAGAAAAAAAGGAAAAAGGTGTCATGAGCTGTTAGATGTATTAATTAACGTGATGGGAAGGATCCTTTTATAACACATATGTATATCAAATCATCATGATATACTCTTTGACTATCTTACAAGTTTGTCAATTATACCTCAAGAAAACAGAAAAAAAAGAGGTAATAAAGATGAGACTCCAATCCAGGATTATCCAGCTCAAAACACTACACTCTTAACCATTACAATATAGTATCCATCCATATGTTGTAACTGTAAAATGCTTAACACAAAGGAAACGTTCAATAAATGGTATTTATTCTAACTCTAATGCTTACTAGGTATTAGTTATGTGGTATGCTTTACTTCTAACTACAAGGGTATAAGGTGCAAATTCTTGCTACAGAACATAAAAGCCCCTGTGGTACCCTGTAGGATAAACACAGTACCTGTAAATCTCTCATCTCTCAACCCAGAGTCTCCTCAAGTTGGAGGTCTTTACCCCCTTTATAATGTGGGAATAATGCCTTTCCCACATTTGCACTGGGCATGAAAATCCATACTTCCAGGTGTATACTGAACCTCCACTTAGCTCCTCGTCACCTTGGAATCACCAGACCAAAGATCATTTATTCCATTAAGATAAATGATGTAGGGATAGGAGTACAGAATATACAGAGAGTGTTGGAGGAATCCAAACAACAAGTCCTCCACTCTCAAAACAAATTTTAGAGTTCCAAAAGTAAAGAGCAATGTTTGGAAATAAAACTAAAAATGAAACTAACATCTACAATTAGCCAAGTATTTATTATGGGCCAGGCTACTTACTAGGCACTTGATAAACATTACAGCTCATCTTCCTGCAGCCCTTCAAAGCATATAATATTGTTTCTATTTCATAGAGAAGAAAATTGTATCTAAGCAGGTTAGTGATTAGCCCAAGACCACAGGGCTAGGCTGTAAGAAAAGAAGGCCAAGTTTCAGTGGTCAAAATGGTGATGGATGTTATAACTAGAAGATTATGGCTAATCAAATAAAAATATTCAAAACGGTCCTAATGTATTATTAGGATTTCTTTAGAATAACTTGGGTGCCTTAGTGAATACAGAAGTGGTAGGCACTACAGTCTCTTTAATTTGCTAATCATACAAATCTACTTTAATATTCTTGGTGACAAGGAGCTAACTACTGATAAGACAGCTTCTTCAGTTTTGGGGCTACTCCAGGGTGAAATGCCGGAACGTCTTACTGCCTGCAATGTTACCTAGTTCTACCAGGGGGAATAAAGCAGAACAAGTAGCCACTGTTCTTGACAAATGGATACAGTTTCAGTTTTTCAAAATATGACTGTCAGATTCATTCATTGTATCAAATAGATCTGTCAAATGGCTTTGCCCATTTACTAATGGATGGCACACTGCAGACACACGTTGGGTCAAAGGACTCAATGTCACCTCATTGATACTGTCATCAATATAATTTGTATTGGCATTTTGTCTCACCCTGGCTTTAAGGACTATGTGAGGAGATCCAAGTCTCCAGACCATGGACTGATCACCTCTGCTTGACACAGTATTCTCTGCTCATTTCCAGAGGGGACCAAGGAAGAGCTCTTGTACTTCTGAGTCTATTCACCCTACCTGGCAACACATACTAGCTGGGCTGATTGGATCAAGCAGGAGCCCCAGAGTTTAAATTTT
Source organism: Phocoena phocoena (assembly GCF_963924675.1). Taxonomy (NCBI): domain Eukaryota; kingdom Metazoa; phylum Chordata; class Mammalia; order Artiodactyla; family Phocoenidae; genus Phocoena; species Phocoena phocoena. Next base: position 26,877,806 of record NC_089232.1, on the reverse strand, counting down.
CAGCTGCATTGGAGGAAACAGAGGCTATGCCCCAATCCCATAACCCCTCACTTCTTACCGCTAGCCTATCCTAGGCTGTTCTTGCTGATAGGAGTACTTCATGCTAAAAATTAATTTTGCTTACCTGATGGCAGTCACACAACCTCAAATGCCATTTTTATAAATAAGGCAACCACCAATGGAGTGTGATTTAGGGTTTTTTCTTCTGTAGATCCTGCCTACCCTGTAAAATCTCCCATTACTGCATCATGGACACTATAATCCCTTTCCGAGGGAATAGATTCTTTCCAACCATAAGATGAAATAAGAACTTACATTTCCATACTGCCCAAAAGGAAATAAATTGATTACAAAATGCAGGAGAATGACTGATTTTCCACATTTGTTGTGTTCATTAAAGGGTTTTTGAATAGACTTGACAGTATTAAAGAAGTTCAACACACACAAAATAAAAATTAATAAATGAAGAGAAAAAATTGCATTTACAACAAACAAAATAAACACATTGATATATAAAAGGTTGTTATACATCGATGAAAAATGGATGTCATAAAGTCACAAACTAAAAAGTATTAACAGCCAATAAAGATAGGAAAATATGTTCAACGTTGTTATTATTAATCAAAGAAATACAAATAAAATAATTCAGGTGTCATATTTTACTGACTAGAATGACAAAGTTTTAAAAAACTTGATAATACTGGTATTGATATTGATAATACTGGTACTGATGAGTGTGTGTAAGAAACCACACCGGATGTTAAATTCTTGGTAGAAATAAAAAGCACGGTAACCTTTCTGGAAGACAATATGTCAGTATGTACCAGAACTGACAACCAGCCATTCAAGTTCTAGAAGTCCATTCTAAGGAAATAAACAAATGCTCAAAGACATATGAACAAGGATGCTTGTCTCATTGTTTAGCAAAGCAAAACAGGAATAATCTAAATGTTGAACAGTAGGGACTGGTTAAATAAATAATAGAATGCTGTTCAACCATTAAAAACGATGCTGCAGATTTTTATTAGGTGATGAGTAATCATACTTATATTACTAAATAAAAATGTTATAGAACTGTTTTGTAGTTTGATGTAATAATTAAAGGTATTTTATACTTGCATTGTATTTATATGCACCCCGTCACAAAAAAGTTTCCAAAGATACCCTCAAAAATGTTACAGAGATGATTTATCAGAAATGGGATTTTGAGTTATTTTTCCTTTTTTCTTTAAATCCTTTCAATTTTGGAGTTTCTGCAATGAGCCTGTATTATTTTTACAATTAAAAATATTTAAATTTACAACAAAAGGACCTAAATTCCTCCAGTTTTCCATTTATTTTCCACCCTGGCTCAGGGCATTTGTGTAAAAAAAAAAAAAAATCAGCTTATTTTCTCTTTTGTATCAATCTGAATTTACTTTTCATAAGTAAACTATTTTAGTCTGGCAAAAGTTTCACACAGGAAAATTGTTAAGGTCTGAGTATTCTATTACCTTTAAAAGCACTGGAAACTTTGAAATTATTTCTTTCAGAATTTTCATATAATACTGAAAGGCGGGGGGGAGGTAGCAAAATGAAGGGAAATAGGTAGTAGTAGTCAACTTCAATTAAGAAAAAGCAACAAGAGGCAGTCTGTACTCTTTTGATACGGCAGAAGCCCCAGGTGTCAACTCATGCTAAAAATGTATATATACACACACATATATATGTTTGTGTGTATTATATGTATATGTGACACACACACATAATTAATCCACAGTCTTAGGCTAATCACTCATTGTGGCAGAAACAACAAGCTGTTGACTACACTTTAATTAGCTCCTCCAGCCCGTAGAGGCATCACTAGGACCAAGATAGGAACAACATTCTCCATCTCCGCTTGCATCTGGGTATGGTTCTATCCCAAAGAATGTGACCAGAGGTGACCTGAAGAGTTTATGTCTGAAGGATAACGAGTTGATAATTGTAGCTTGCAGCTTCCTCTCTCCTTTCCTTTTTAGGACAAATGTAGAGCCACTTGATGAAGGTGGTGGGTCCCTGAATAACTGAGCAGAAAACTGGCCCTCAGACCACCAAAGTCCATACTATACTCCTGAGTGAGTGAGAAATGAACTGTCCATGTGTTGCTCCACTGAGGTTTAAGGTTTATTATTTAGTGTTTAACTAATGCATTTTTTCTTTAAACCTCAGTTGCCTTCTCCGTAAAATAAAGTCTTTGAAAAGGATCCACTGTAAGTTTTTTCCCTTGCTTATGTTTTTATCTTACTTTTTAATTCTCAGAAACATTGCGCGCATTTTACCTTTTAAGTTAGTAAGTATACTTTTTTTCCCACAAAGATGGCTTCTTCAAGTTATGGAGAAGTCATAGCAGACTGTTGCTTCAGTTTAAGGTACGCATTCACATATGAGATGAGAAGGGTGAGGACCCAGAGAAACGCCTTTGACAGAGGGGAGTGAGAGCATACTGAAGAATGTTTAGTAATAAAGAATTCAGATGGGAGAAACAGACGGGTTACATCTAACAGATTTGCTCAAAGGAATTCTGGAAAGGCAAATATGTGAAAATGTATAGCAAAGACATGAAATGCCTTTTGGTCCCTAAATGGATTTCATTTCAAAGACGTGCATATTGCAAATACATGTACCATAACACTTCTCTGTCCACTTCTAGAATTTTCTAAAGCCTGACAGAACATCTGCAGAGAGAGGATGTCATTCCAAGATAATCGACTGCAAGTTACTAAATTAAGATAAAAATGTCCTTAACCTTGAACAGTTTTTAAAGAGATTTTAGAAGAAAGGAGCCCTCCGGGGGTTGTATAACTATATAATTGTACCCTTTCTAAAAGGCTATTTACAGATACGTAATGTTTCCCCTCCATTCTTTAAAGTAAAATATAGGATAAAAAAAATAGTTTGGGGATAATATTTGTTTGGGACAGCAGGCACTGCTAATCAGTATCACTCTCTCCTTATTCCTTACTATCAGAGCCCTGGTTTAGGAGACCCCATTATCCTTAAGGCTAAGGTGGCCAGTTTAAAATCCGAGCTGATGAGATCTAAGTGCAAGTCTGCTGACCATCTGTGGTAAAAAATTTGCTCTCTGAGTTAGACACTGCCTTTTTTTTCTTACTTAATTTCTTTTTTTTTTCCTTCCTTTTCTTTCTTCCTGCCCAAATTGTTGGAACACTATTGGAGATTCTGGGGTCACTTTGAAGCTATGTGGACGTGCTAGAGATGTGGAAGCTGGAAGAGCGAAGCAACCCAGTCCCCTGGTGATGCCCTTCAGCAGCTGGACTAACGCTAGAGGGACTATCTCCAAACTTCCTGCTACCCGTGGAAAGTAAGGTAAGTCACTCATTCACTTTCTGTTACCTACTAACTGATCCAGAACTCTAACCACAGGGTTCTAGAACCCTTCTCAGTATCCCATAGTCATACTCATGTTCCGGACTCCTGATCATCAGACTTGCTTATAGCAGATGTATGGGGAGGGTGGGCTCTTCTGGAAGCCCTCATATTTCCTCCCCTACCCCCACCACACACAAATAATGATCTTTATGTCCACTCATCCTTCTATCTACACTCAGAGGCCAGGGCCCCCAGGAAGGCTTCACTGACAACCCTTTACTCCTCTCTACATGCAGAAAGGGTAGAGGTGTGGGCTCTGGAATCAGGCTTCTTAGACTTGAATTCTTAATCTGTTACTTACCAGTTTAGGACGTGGGCAAAGTAGTTACCTTCTCTGGACACCCCTGTACAAGAGGAACACTAAGTAGCACCTATGTACCTTACTGAAAGGATTAAATGAGCAAATGCAGGTAAAGTTCTTATAATTTTTTCTTGGGTCAATCAATTCTAGCTGCTATTGTTACCTTTGACTAATTTAGGGCAGAGTCCCTTTGCCCTCCTTTGGTTCTCTGGGCCCGTCTCATTCACAACACACACAACCGCATACTGCAGAGTTTTGAAAGGGGGTTCTCAAAATGTGGTCCCTGGGCCAGCAATATCAGCCACACCTGGGAACTGGTTAGAACTCTGGCACTGGAGCCCAGCAATCTGTGTTTTAACAATATTCTCAGGCAAATCTGATGCACACTAAAGGTTGACGACAACTGAGAACATCTGTCTCAGACTCTCCTGGAGGCATTCACCAAAAACAGAGTTACAGGACCTTACACCTGACCAGCTGGAGAAGGGGTCTAGTAATTGCCCTGGTTATCATGCTTGTCATGATTTTTCAGCACATAAATGTTTGAGAATCACTGCCATTTTGAATGTGTGTTTCACTTGTCTGTTTTTCCAGTGGACTTTACTTCCTTGCAAGGAAGGTTTGTTAAGATTTGTTGCTGTTGTTTGCATTATTAGTTTTATTATGCTAATTCTAGAATCTCTGGTGCATAGTGCAATCTCAGGCAGGAAGTAGTGGCTCATTAAAACAGGTATCCCAAAAGTCTTAGTAGAACTTCAAGATTAATTCCTTCAGAAGAGGTAAAATTGTCATTAGATGCAGATGATATGATACTATATATAGAAAACCCTAGGGCTTCCCTGGTGGCGCAGTGGTTGGGAATCCGCCTGCCAATGCAGGGGACACGGGTTCGAGCCCTGGTCCGGGAAGATCCCACATGCCGCGGAGCAACGAAGCCCGTGCGCCACAACTACTGAAGCCTGCGTGCCTACAGCCCACGAGCCGCAGCTGGAGAAAGCCCGCGCGCAGCAACGGGAATGCAATGCAGCCAAAAATAAATAAATAAAATAAATAATAAATTAAAAAAAAAAAAAAAAAAAGAAAACCCTAAAGACTCTACATGAAAACTACTACAACTGATAAACGAATTCAGCAAGGTAGCAGAATACAAGATTAACATACAGAAATTGGTTGCATTTCTTTATACCAACAATGAAATATCGGAAAGGGAATGTAAAAAAACAATGCCTTTTAAAATCACACCCCCAGAAATAAAATACTTAGGAATAAACCTCACCAAGAAGGCAAAAGACTTATATGCTGAGAACTGTAAGACATTAATAAAGGAAAGTGAAGATGATTCAAAGAAATGGAAAGACATCTCATGTTCTTGGGTTGGAGGAATTAATATTGTTAAAATGCTCATACTACCCAAAGCAATCTACAGATTTAACGCGATCCCTATCAAATAATCCATGACATTTTTCACGCAGTTAGAACAAATAATCCTAAAATTCATACAGAACCATAAAAGACCCAGAATTGCCAAAGCAATCCTGAAGAAAAAGAACAACGTTGGAGGCATAGCCACCCCAGACTCAGACAGTACTCCAAAGTCACAGTAATCAAAACAGCACGGTACTGGCACAAAAACAGACATATGGATCAATGGAACGGAATACAGAGCCCAGAAATAAACCCACACACCTCAGTTAATTAATCTTGGACAAAGGAGGCAAGAATATATAATGGGAAAGAGACAGTCTCTTCCGCAAGTGGTGTTGGTAAAGTTGGACAGCCTTATATAAACCAGTGAAGTTAGAACACATCCTTTCACCATACACGAAAATAAACTCAAAATGTCTTAAAGACTTAAACATAAGACATGACACCATAAAACTTCTAGAAGAGAACACAGGCAAGATATTCTCTGACATAAATCATACCAATGTTTTCTTAGGTCAGTCTCCCAAGACAAGAGAAATAAAAATGAAAATAAACAAAGGGGACCGAATCAAACTTACAAGCTTTTGCACAGCAAAGGAAACCATAAACAAAATGAAAAGACAACCTACAGAATGGGAGAAAATATTTGCAAATGATGCGACCAGCAAGGGCTTAATTTCCAAAATATACAAACAGCTCATACAACTTGATGACAATAAAAGCAAACAACCCAATCAAAAAAATAGGCAGAAGACTTAAAGAGACATTTCTCCAAAGAAGAAATACAGATGGCCAATAGGCACATGAAAAGATGCTCAACACTGCCAATTATTAAAGAAATGCAAATCAAAACTACCATGAGGTACCACCTCACACCAGTCAGAATGGCCATCATTAAAAAGTCTACAAATAACATATGCTGGAGAGGGTGTGGAGAAAAGGGAACCCTCCTACAACACTGTTGGTGGGAATGTAAGTTGGTGCAGCCACTGTGGAAAACAGTATGGAGGTTCCTCAGAAAACTAAAAATAGACCTACCATATGATCCAGCAATCCCACTCCTGGGTGTATATCCAGACCAAACTATAATTCAAAAAGACACATTCACCCTGATCTTCACAGCAGCAATATTCACAATAGCCAAGACATGGAAACAACCTAAATGTCCATCAACAGATGAATGGATAAAGACGATGTGGTACATATATGCAATGAAATACTACTCAGCCATAAAAAAAAGAATGAAATAATGCCATTTGCAGCAGCAACATGGATGCAACTAGAGATTATCATACTAAGCAAAGTAAGTCAGAAAGAGAAAGACAAATACCATGATACCACTTATATGTGGAATCTAAAATATGACACAAATGAACCTATCTATGAAACAGAAACAGAATCAGAGACATAGAGAATAGACTGGTGGCTGCCAAGGGGGAAGCAGGTGGGAGAGGGATGAACTGGGAGTTTGGGATTAGCAGATGCAAACTGGTATATATAGACTGGCTAAAAAACAAGGTCCTACTATATAGCACAGGGAACTATATTCAATATCCTGTGATAAACCATAATGGAAAAGAATATGAAAAAGAATGTATATACATATGTATCACAGAGTCACTTTGCTGTACAGCAGTAATTAACACAATGCTGTAAACCAAGTATACTTCAATAAAAAATAAGTTAATTCAATTTTTAAAAAGATTAATTCCTTCAGAAGAACAAGTACTACACATTCACAAAAAAAGCACCCTTTGAAAGTTTAAATTTTTGAATTTCTTTGCCACTTCCTTAGTTTTGATCATCTTGGACAATATATTTTTAATATTGACTTTTAAAAAAGAATTGTGTTTCAGTGTTTGCTATCCTTAGAGAGACAGAAACAGATAAGTACAACTAAATACTTATTTTTCAAAAGTCTCCAAAGTATAAGGGAAATGAAAGTAATTATATCTTCAAATGATTTTGGGGTATGTTTCTAATTTCATACTTCTGATGCGATTCAAGATTAAAACTGTATCAAGACATTTGAGACATGCCGCATTGGTATTAAATGAATTTAATTTTGTGTAAAGTGGTAGAAATATTTTCTTCAGCAAACATACCTGCAGATATAAAATCACAACCATAAATCTACAAAAAAGCAAGCTATTGAATGAAATCTGATTGGTTATTTCCCTGCAGTATGGATCTGCTAATAATTTAATTTACTACTTGCTAACAGAAGCCAAAATTTAAATATACATATATATATATCTTCAATTTTAAATCATTCATATATATGAACAACTACACATATATAATATAACAATTGTTCATATATATATATATATATATAAACAATTTAAATTAAAGAAAGTACATCTGGTGGCCTATTTTTTCCCCCCGATTTCTAAAGAACACCATATTCTATTCTAGGCAGTGGAATGTCAATCCACCTTAAGGGTAGTTCAATGAGCATATCTGAGAAACCACTGGTTTAGCCAATGATGTACTTATTGAGGGAGGCCCTAGTGCCACTGTCAAGAGCTTATCCACAGGAGAGACAAGAAGGTACTTGTTTGGTTTGTGAAAAGGAGTAGTGAGGAATGGCAGGTGGCTGCAGGCTGATGACACGTGATGTCCATATATATGTAGAACCAACACGCCCATAATTGCACCCATTTTCCATACCCAAATCCAAAGCCTTTATATCATTAATCCCAGGCAAAAATCGTAAGAGTCATGTGTGTTACTATCCCACGGCTTCAAGATGCCTATAAACTCATATGAGTATGTCTTAGTTTTATCAGTGGAGGACAAACCAGGCTTCTATCACCAAGCCCCATTCCATAACAGGCAAACCAGTCCAAGACTTCTCTGAGTGCTGCAGGAGAGTCTATGGAAGGGGCGCTCACTCCACTGTGATGCCTAAAATGCCTTTGCACAGAGCAAACATTCAATACATGCTGAGTGAATGAATGAGTGAACTGGTGTCATAAAACAGGCTTATTTCAGGGAAATTCCATTCAACAGGCTGGCATTCCTTCCTACCCATCTTAACTGTTAAGCTTGCCATCAGACAAAAAATTAATTATAAAACGTTAGAGCTGAGGAAATTTTAGAAACTATCTACTCTCCAGAGGTATACAACTTTAATTTCGTGGTAAAAATCACTAGGAGTGATTTAGGAGTCTATCAGACCTGAGTCCAAATTCCACATCTACCATATTTTGGTGAGCAAATAACTACTTCTGAGGCTCTGTTCCATGTATGCATTATGGGATATCATAATAATACATACATTAATTGTATGACTATCAGGGGATGAAATGACACAATCCATTTGCCATGGTCGGCTAAGTAATTTGCACCAAGTAAGCACTCAAGACATTAGCCAATATTAATAGCGGAGAGATGAAAACAAAACTCTGGGACTGATGCCTACCCTAGTGGCCCCAGTGGTCATAATGACTTTCTTCCATTCAGCCTGCCCTCTTCTCACTAAGACTAAGGAAGAGAAGATGAACAAATTAGGAATAACAATTTGAAAAAGGCTTTATACTCCCTGAATGAATAGAATTATAATAAAGTGATTCATGAGTTCTGCAGAAATATGATGAGACTTTAGATCTTTATGTTAGTTCTCTACAAAACCAATTTATGGCCCTAAGATGTACCTTCCCACCCAGCCCCATCCTTACCAGGATCAAATATCATTGTAAATGGAAAAGTCAACAACACATAATCAACAAGCTAAGTTACAAGCCAGTGAAGTCTCGGAGCTTTGACAGAGAAAATTCAGATTTATCATTATATGTAAAAATAAGATGATATGAAGAACTCAATCTAAAAAATATTACCTGGAGATCTATAATCTCTACAATAGTGCTATGAAAAGTAAAGAGCTAGAAATCTATTTAGATGGTTTTCCTTATAAGAAAGCACTTTCTGTATAACTTTTAATGTACTATTGATGAGAACAATTCAACAAAATTCAAATAAATACCTGCAGATGTCCTACAAGAAGAAAAGAACAGAGTTAGATGTGACAGGGGATAACTGGACTTCAGGATGAGTAAGACCCTACATTTGACCTCATGGACGAGTCATGTACAGAACGTCAGAATTCTAAAAGGCCAAGCTAAGTACCAAAAGGAACATGTGGGGACTCTTAAGGAGGAAATAAAATATTGGTTAGTTGATTACGAAAAGGCAGAAGGGAGCAGGTTCCCTTTGGCTGCTCTTTGAAGAGATCACTTCCTTTCCCCCCTAGTCCTGAGGCTAGGGTGGCATGGGCAATAGAGGAATGTGGGGACTGAGAATCATTTCTACTCTCACCAGAGTGGCTGGAAGCAGATTTTCTTACCAGGATGTAGTAGTATGCTAATATTTAAGGGTTCTTGAGGTCAGAGAGAAGGGTTTGAATACTCCGGCTCCATCTCTTGCTGTGGGTCAAGATTCTTACCTTTCCAACACCTCGGCGTCTTTATCTGAAAATTGGGGATGATGATAATGTCTCCCACCTGAGTGTGAGAACTACATGATATAGTGCATACGCAGGGCTAAATTTGGTGCCTGGCAAACAGAAAGTGCTCAGTACGGCAGGCGAGTGTAGTGACAATAAAGGCAAAGATGACGGGGGTAGTGCTGGTGCTGCTTCTGCCCCCAGAACAGGCTCTGACTGGGAGAGAGTTAAAGCACCTTTGGGTTCATGGGGGTTTATATATAAGCAACGGTTGATCAATGTGAGCTGGTTGTCCAAATGATTACATGCAATCTAAGAAAAAAATGGGCCTCGGATCTGCTCAGCTACTTAATAATATTAGCAGCGGTAGCAGTCAAAGAAGCTAAATTTTATTAAGTGTTTATATGCCAAACAACATGCTGAACGTTTTAAAAGGATTTACTCACTTATTACAACGAGGCTATACGCTAGGTCCTGCTAATGTTATTCGTCTCTTTCAGATGTTGACTGAGCCTCAGAGGGGTTACAAAAGCACCTAAGATCCCGCTGTCAGTACATGACGGAAATGAGTTCAAATCCAGCCTGTCTGACTTGTTCTTAATCACTAAGGTATGAAATTAAGCATGTTGCCCTTTGCCTGATTCTCCTTCTGAGGCCTGAATATTTCACTTAGCTCTCTGAGTGCAGAAGAGAGAAAATTCTCTCTCCTTGACCCAACTGGGCATCAATATCCAACTCCCCTTCTCAAAACGGGTTGCTTCAACGAGCAGCAATGAATGCCGGGTCGTGAACCAGTCACCTTGGTGACTAAGAGTCAGACACTAGGGAAAGAAAATGCTCTGTGACAAACCTACCCTTATACAGAAACAAGACAGAAATGGGGGGACAGGGCACAAGATAATGGAATAAGGCATAGGAAAAATAGCACCTGGCATCGTGACAGTAATAATAATAATAGTAGTAGCAGTAGTAATAGTAATGATAATAGACTTTACTATGCTCTAGGCATTGTATTAAGTGCTTGGTGTAAGTGACTTCATTTTAACATTGAAAACAAGTCTATGGGGATGAAATATTATTAACATCATTTTATAGGCAGGAGTATTGAGGTTCAGGTAATCAGGTAAATTGCCCAAGCTCATATGGTTAGCAAGTGGAAAGCAGAGATTTGAACCAGCACCTACGCTCCTAACCATTATGCTATAACCATTATGCTGAAGACATAAGAATTCCAATGGTCTTTCCCCATAACCCACTCCTGCACTCCAGACTTAAATAGTCCAAGATCAAGAGAGAGCAAGCTTGGAGTTGCCACTCTTCAGTGAGTGTCAATCATTTCAAAACAGTGTATTTGCTAACAAGATGCAGTTCCTGTGATAATCTTCTCAACCAGCTATCAAGAAACAGGAAGCAAAGATTCAAGTAACAGTATGTTCCTACTTACGAGGAAGGTGGGACAGCATAGTTGACATTGGGCTTAACTGTTCTGGAAAACGTGGTCCCAGTAGGCATACACGCTGGTACATTTTCCCCACCTACCAAATACAAAAGAAGTATTTCATTTCCATGTTGCTCTTCAAAGTTCCACCTCATTCGTGCCTCTCATTCATCCTCTGGCCTCTTCCTGTCTCCATTTCTGTACAGAAAGGTGCTGAGTCTCTGCTCTCGGATACGAAAAGGGTGTGTTAGGAGAGGGAGCCATGGTACCTCAATGTCTGTTTTTTTTTCACCTTAATTCTATTATGCCAACTCCACTGAACTTAATTAGAGTGAATACAGAATTACACAATTACCCTCTGTTCTATTCTTCAGATGTTACATTTTGATAAAATTTATGACATGCTGCTCTCCCCTTGAACACCAGATGAACACTAGAAATGGAAGTGTGTTGACATAAAATCTGTTATAATTACAATTAAAGTATAGCTTACATAATGATAGTGTTAACATAAAATTATAGATGCGTAGAGACAACGTGGTCATGCATTTTTTAGTGTAAGTACATGCTTAGACCAATATCTGTTAGCGGAATGAAGATGGAAGAGAATTTTGGTTAAGCCACAAAGGCTGTTTAAGGACTTGCAGATAGCTAAGGGGAACTCAAAGACCAGTAAGATAATATTTCCCCTGCCATGTTTTCAATTGCAAAGTGAAGGGAAGATGTGAAAGTAAGTACCCCTATGGAAATAACAAGACAAGTACATTTTTTCCCTTGAATACCTGGGTAAATGCTTAAATTCTAATGTATATCAGTGATGCAAATTTTCAACTGAGTTTGATAAATCATAAAATAATAATTATACATATATGTATATAAAACTGCATGGAACTAGACAGTTCAGAATTACTTCTAATTAAAGAGGTACCCTATGACAACTAACTTAAACCTTACAAAATATGGTTCCAAGTACCCTATCAGAGTGAAAAGTAGGAGACTGAAAGGTTTATTGTAAATGTTTGTAGTCATGGTGTCTTAACTAAAACTACTGTGTCACAAATACTATTAAAATAATCGTGACATTTTATTCACTTTTACTGCAAAACAAACTATAGGTATTTTTTCATTTCAGGTAATTATTTTAGCTAACAGTTATTAAATGTTTTGAGAAGACAGAGTGCTAATTGCATTACTTCATTTTATCTTTAAAATAGCGCTTCCATGTAATTATTCTTAATATCTCCATTGTATTAAAGTGTATCTCTAGTTTAGACCTTTCTTCAGAACTGCAGACTTGTGTATCCAACTGTGTACTCAGCATCTCTACTTGGACGTCACGAAAACATCTCAAATCTTATACCTCCAAAACTGGTCTTTAATCCCCCAAACATGCTCTACCCCAAACGTTTTCCATCTTAGGTGACAGTAACCACACCTTTCCAGTTCCCCAGGCCCTAAATCTCAAATTCACCCTTGACCCCCTCTTCCTTTCCATTCTTGCATTCAATCTACCACGAAATGCTGTCACAACCTTCCCAATGTGCCACTTCTGAGAATTACCAGCTGTTAGCAGCCTGGTGCAGGCCACCAACATAGACCTCGAGGATCCTGTAGTCGCCTCCCGAGATTCTCCCTGACTCCACTCTCTCCCCACATCCTCAAGACCACAGATAGAGTTATGCTTTTCAAACAAGAGATAGTTCATGCCACACCTCGGCTAAAATCCTGCCCCTGGCTGCCTACATTTAGAGTAAAAGACACAATGCATGTGATGGCCTCCCAGGACTTACCCAATCCATCCCATCACATATCCGACCTCCAGCCCTCCTGCTGTCTCTTCCTCCCCACTGACTAAGTCAGCCAGGGTGGCCTCCTTGATATTCCTCCAAGCTGCCCGGCATATTTCTGCCTTAGAGTTTTGAGACTGGTTATTCTTGCTCCCAGGGAGTGGTCTCCCCATCATACATTCTGACAACTCCCTCACTTCAAGTCTTTGCTCAAAGGTCAACTTATAAAATCCACCCTGACTACCCTATTTAAAATCAGAACCTACCTGTACACTCCTCCAACACTCCCAACCCAAGCCTCTTCAGTGAGCTTCACATCCTTTTCCTTATCCCGTAGCGCCCATCAACCTGTGACAAAGCATAGAATTTATTTATAACATCCGTTTCCACACGAGAGTGTAAGGAGGGAGAAAGCATGCAAGAAGGAGCACGCAGGCAAAGGCTCTTGTCTAATTTATTCATTGATACGTCCAAGCATAGAGAACAGGAAGATGCTTGATAAATAGTCCTGAAAAAGATACAGATGAGGAAACTAGTAGTAAAGCTCAGAAAGTTTAAGTAACTTCCTCAAGGTTCTAGAGCTAGAAGAGGGTCACAGTAGAATTCACACTTGGGGATGTCTAACTTCAAACCTCTTAGCCTCTCTGCTATCTTTTTTTCTTTTTTTACTTCTTTGCGGTACGCGGGCCTCTCACTGTTGCAGCCTCTCCCGTTGCGGAGCACAGGCTCTGGACGCGCAGGCTCAGCAGCCATGGCTCACAGGCCCAGCCGCTCCGCAGCATGTGGGATCTTCCCGGATCGGGTCACGAACTCTCAACCACTGCACCACCAGGGAAGCCCCTCTCTGCTATCTTAAGTCCATGCAATTCAGGATTTGTTTTAATCAGTGCCATGGAAATTCTCACTCCACTGAATAGGATCACTAAAGTGTTCTCTGTCTAGATTTATATATATATTTTCCATTTAAACAAAGGAAACAGAAGAGGGGAATTCATCATGGGTTACTGCGGTAGTTTTACAGCAATTTTAGCAATAATGACATTTAAGTAATAGTGATATTTAATGATAGCATAATAATAATAAAATAATAGCTCTTAAATGTATTGAAGATGAATCGCATGCTAAACTCGGTGCTAAAATATTTCCATGTATATTTTGTGCAAAATCCTTACGAATATTCTATCAGATGAGCTTTATGTGTAACTCCACCAGGCATACTTCTCTTATTCCGCTTTCAAAGATAAGGAAATTGATGAGAAGTGTGGTAACCGTTTGATCAAGATGAGACTGGTAATAAGTTGTGCGTATGAATTTAAATTCAGGTCTAACTCCAGAATTTGATTCTCAATCCATACATGAAAATTCTGATAATTCCTTTGATAAGGGTATGTTCTTCCTGGAAAACATCCCCCATTATGTCTGCCTGTGCTCATACCTTCAGAACACAGTCAAGTTTGAAACATGATAAAAATGTTTAAATAGTGTGCTTTAATAAATGGAAATATCTTCATCTAAACAGTAACACAAAAAGGCAGGCTGAGCCCTTTGAAGTGGCTTCGTTGCTATCTTCCATCCAGAACAAGAGAAGGAATCAACAGCTGCAGAGTAAAGAAAGCATGAAACCCAGAGATGGAGGATTCTGTAAATGACCAATTACAAGACTATGAAGCCACACTTTCATAGCAAGAGGCAAAATATTCCATTAAACTGAAAATTCTTCTACCCCCACTCCAAGGCCCACACAAACATTAATGTTGCATTTATTAGGATGTATTTCCTGTGCTCTATCAACTTGACTTTCAGAAACTGTATTAATACAGTCCTTTCGCTTTGCACATATATCTGAATGATGGATTCCATTACTGGAGTTTTGTAGAAAGAGTGGAGTGAATGAAGTAAAGTTTGGGAAGAGCCATCATAATCCATAATGATGGGCATTGAATCAGGACAAGAAGAAACCTCTCTTCTCATTTATTTGAATGAAAATTCTACTATATATTTATTGCCTCTGTACAGGGCCATCTGTTGAATAATGGAAAACAAGCATCTTTCATTCGGAGGTGGGATTCGTGTGCTCAAGTTTCGATGGGCCTGCAGAATTAATCTTGTTTTAGAAATGAAACAAAATGTAATTTCTTACTGTAAGTAGATGTGGTTAAGCAACTGGCAACTTTGATGTCTTTAAATCACTGCAGTTTCAGGGTAGGCAAATCTATAATTATTTCAAGCACTTCTTTATTGGTGCAACAATTGAGCAGTGTACATAGTGGTCAACAACCTGGGCATTGTCAGACGACTCTTAAGTTTGAATCTAGACTTTGCCACTCACCAGCTATGTGACTTTCAGCTATGAGAATCACTTTCTTCAGCTTTACGGTGTGGGTTATTATATGCCCTTTGCAGAACTACTGTAAGAACTAAATGCATATGGGCACAGTGGCTCATAGTAAGGGCTCAAATTAGTACCGTGGTCACTACTAGTAGTATTGAAAAGAAATTAGAACTTCTATTCTCATAAAGTGGGATATGTGTCCCTTTATCATTGTAATTTCATATCATTTTACTTTTGACCTTATAATTTAATAGCTTGATCCAAGAAACATTCAGCAGTAAATATAACTGAAAGAAGATTACCTGTCAAACATGAAATACTGTAGTATCAAGTGTGCTGGCACAATACTCTTCTCAGATAATTAACCTGTAAAAATATGCTATTGTCTTCTTTTTAATTGAGCACACTGAACATATATATTTACTGTGCCAATTGGCGAAAGGTCCATTAATTAATCAGTCTAACTATATGTTGCATAAACGTCTTCTAAACATAATCGTATATGTATTTTATTTGTTGGGAAAATGTGTTTGAGATTGTTCTTTTCTGCCTATTTAAAGTAAAAGACGGTGAGAAGTAGAGTTAGGCTTAATGTACTTTGTACTCCATTATGCCATGAAAATGCTTCTGTGCCCTGGAGACAACATTCTAAAGCTTCCAGGTAGGAGGCATACAGGTTGCAGTTTATATCAGAAGTCTTTGCTCTCTCTCTCAACTGCGTCTAGATGGGAAAGATGTGGTCACAAATGCTTCAAGGTGATATAGTAAATGTCGGAAAAGAGGCGGGTAGGAGGCAGAGTTTTGAATATCTCAAACCTGAGCTAGAAGGATTTTATTTAAAGAATATAGCAGATATGATTTTTCACTTAAGGAATGCCAGTCAGCAAACCTGACATTAATGGAGGAAATTAGCTCTTTTAGCTATAATGCTTTCAAATGCAGATGGCTGAAAACAAATTCAAAATAGTCAAAGGAAATTTAAAAACAAAAACCAAACAACAACAACAACCTCAACAAACAAGTACTAGAAATTCAGGGATGCAGCCATATTCAGATACAGTTGGATCTGGAAGTTCCAGAGTATCAGCAGGGTTCCAGCTCTCTCCATCGCTCAGCCCTGCTTACCTCTGCAAGACTTTGTTTTACAGAAAGTCTCTTCTTGTGCTGGATGGTAACTGCAAGTCCCAGAGTCATATCTCCCCAGCTTAGAAATTCTAGAGAGAAAAGACAATTCTTCCATTTTGCTCTGAGAGAAAAGTCCTGGGGAGGAGTCTGATAGACTTAGCCGAGGTCAGATGCCTACCCATGAGCCAATCACCTGCTTTACTGGAGTTCAGTCCCTGGGCGACTCATCCCCGGGGGCCCGTGAGGAGGCAGGATGGCATTATCTGGCAGTTCTCCAAGAAAAGCCTGCTGTTTTTGTAAGATGAAAGGGGAGAGGACATGGATAATGAAACCTGTATCTGCTTCTGTAAAATCCACAGAATCTTACTCCCTGCCCTGTGTCGATGACCATGCAGTAAGCTGACCCAGAAGGTCATTTTTCCCACAACAGTCTTTATATATATGACTAAGGAACACACTGGTAAAAGAATATGGGAGAAAGTCTGAATATGACAAGTCAGCTAGACTGATATTAACTAGAAGAGCTGTGTGAAAATATCCTTAAAAAGTTGCCCCCAACTCACTCAAAGTCCAAAGTTGGAGCTGGAAATACAATGTCATGGAGTTTGGATAAGAACAGGTTTTCTCCAAGCTGAACTATGACACAGAGATTAGAGACTTCTAGAAACTATACTTTTTCAAAGAAAAAACATCACATGAGAAAAATGAGGCCTAGAAAAATTAAATGACTTAAGCTAATTAATGGCAGGACTGAGACTAGAGTATACTTTGTGTAACTGGCTATGGTCTTTTGTTGTTGTTATCACTTCAGAACGAGACAAACTTAAAGAAAGGAAACACAACCAAAACTCAGTGCTTGGAAAAGAGATGGATGTGAACGCCCACTTGTTTCTTACGTATAAAGTTACCCCTCGCAGTGTTTTGGAGGAGAAAACGCTGGCTCTTCCCAACGTTGGTTACATACACAAAGATTCCAAAGACAAGACAAGTGCTTAGCAAACAAAGTAACTAGAACCAGCTCAGGCTTCCCCGCGCCGGGTCCTACGTTCCACGGTCAGAACCACCAACTGTAACCCCCCGGGTAACAAGGTGATTCAGAAAAGCTGGCGCCTTCAGAGAAGGGAGAAAACTTAGCCGGGAAGAGAGTCAGGAGGAAACTTGCTCAGCTTCTTGCTGGGGTCTGAAAGGATCCCAATAGAGTCCTTAAACCCCTCAGGTTTCCCCAATCAAGCACCCTCGCCTCCAACCTGGGCCACCCCAGATCTGACTATCAGACGACAGAAGTCTGCGGACGCACGGAGAGCTGACCACCCCACGAGAGGGACCTACGCGCGGCCGCGCCCACTCACCCGCCGCTCTCCGGGAGACGGGAGACCAGCCCGGGGTCCCAGTCCTGGGCGTGGCCGACTCGCCCCTCTCCGGGCTCGGCTCCAGCTCACCTCGGCGCGGCCCGCCTGGGCGCCGCCATCTTGACCACAAAGGGGGCCTCGCGCCGGAGGCCCCTGAGCGGGCGCCCTGAGCGGAGCCGGAGCGCCGGGGAGCCCCAGGTCGGCGCCCTACGTCCCCCGCGCGCTCGCGCCCTGTCCACGAGCGACGAGAGTCCCGCGGGCAGCGCCCGACCCAGGCTTCCGCGGAACCGGCGCCCCGCGTAGCCCGCACCGCGGCTCAGGCGGCGCCGAGGGCGGCCCGGGCAGAAGAGCGGGCGCGGGGCACGCGCTCAGTAACATGGCAACGCGGGAGCAACCCGGCGTCTCTGGCGAACCCCAGCCCTCCACCGCGAGGAAGCACGGACGCCCAGCCCGCGCCGCCCCTCGGTCGCTCCGCCCGCCGCTGCCCGCTGGCTATGGTCTTTTAAATCCATGATACAACGTCTATATGTAACAAATCTGTTAAACCCTAAATGTTTATGATATTCAAGTAATCCATTATCTGAATTATTCTTGAAGATAAAACATCCAAAGATAAAACATCCAAAGACTTCTTAATTGTATAGGTATACATACATAAAATACACGTGGAGGTAACTTCAAATATAGTATGGGCCTGTCTCTATTCCTTCCCTCTCCGCCTTTCTAAAAAATGCCCCTTTAAAAATTGCCCACTCACCATCTGTTAGGTAAATTTGCTGAAACACAGTAAATGTGGAGACAGAAATTGTTATAGAGACTATTCCAAATGGCACTGACACCTGTATTTATGAAATTTTTAAAAGGTTAAGTTAGAGTTGTTTTTTTTTTTTAAATCCCACTATAGTAACACCACATCATCCTAGGTGCCCAGTTCTATCCAATTACATAAGATGGAGAAAGAGAGAGAGAGAGAGAGGAGAAAGAGAAAGAAGAAAGGAAGAAAACCAAGTACTTATGTATAAAATGTTGCTGCCAAAGTTTGAGATTATACTCAAGCATCAATGAACAGAAGGAAAACACAAATTTACAAATGTATTTCATTTATGGTATGAGGGACACAGGTTTAGATTTGCAACACGCTCCCACAAGGGTCAAATTGACCACTTTTTTCTATCTAGTTGCTCTTGAGAGAACAAAACAATTGAAACAGATGCCATTCAATTCCAAGTCTATAGCTTAGACCATGTCACTGCACATGAAATATTGTTCATTCAGAGTCAGCACATAGCAAGAATAATTTATACTCTCAGAGTGTTTGCTCTCAAGTCAATAGCAGAGAAGCCTTGACTAAAAACGTTCCCATTACTTTCCATTGTAATATATCTTACTTATAGCCCATGAAACAGTGGTCAGAGGAGATTTATTCTTTGGACACCATATTATATAATCTCTCCACTTTAAGCCATCCCCCACTCGGCGGTTATTTTTTAAATATGTTACTCGAAGTCAATATTAATTTACATTTAATCTTTCTTAGCATTAGGAGAGTATTATTTTGTACAGGCTCAGAAACAAATCTCCCGAAATTCCTCCCTGATGCTCCCTTCAGGCTGAAAATGCATTGCAGGGTGGCTGCAGTGACTTAATTCTAGTTGGCAGAGCCCTGGCCACACACTAATTTCATTAGCCTCAAACTCCTGGATTTGAAAGATCCACTGAATATGATTCCTGTCCTCTGACATGTCACTTACTAACCAATTCACTGTGCATACAGAGGAGAGAAAGGACTTGCTCAGCTCTGGCCCACCGGCAGGCAGATGAGAATTCCCAGTCAGAGACACTGTTGACATCTGAGTGGTCATTCTCGCCCGGGTCCTCATTTTCAGGAAGGAACCTCAATCCAGGCTTTGCTGGCAGCTGCAGCATTTGTTACATCCATTAATAGCTCCTTGTTCCTTCCTGCCCCCAGTGCTTAGCATCCCCCATTTCAGTCACTAAGTCTTCCTTCCCCCAGCCTAGAAGCTTACCTCACCATAAATTTTTATCTCAAATGATAGGTTAGGCACATTCCCCACAGCAACCCACAGGGACTGGGGAAAAGAAAACTCAGATCTCTGGAGAGCTAAGAATTCAACCATTTAGAGGAGTTTCTTTTATACAGGACAGTCTTCATTGAGCTGAACCCTGCAATCCCAGAGAAGATTCACCTACCCGTAAAGGGAAAGAAGATTCTTTCCCTAAAGTGACTGTGTCTTTGAACAATGGGTCTGTGTTCCACTATTCTCTCTATTCATTTTGCAGGTTTACAGAGGCTGGGAAACCTGGGACTGGACTTACATGCCAGGAGCTTCTAAGATCACACGCAAAAATAAGGCTACTGGATAGCTGATTCACTTTGTTATAAAGCAGAAACTAATACACTATTGTAAAGCAATTATACCGCAATAAAGATGTTAAAAAAAAAAAAAAAAAGGCTACTGGAAGAGATTGTTGGAATCTATCTCTGTATATTTGAACATGGGCAGTGGTTAACCAGGATGCTCACACCAAGCTTATATCCAGCTTGCAGCACAAGCTACAAGTTGGTGCATCCCTCCTACTACCAGCCTCTTCTCAATAAATGCAGGTGAAAACTGGGGGCTCTTTTCCCTCAGCTGTTCAATCCAACATGAATAGCAGCAATTTGCAAATTAGAGGAAAATGACAGTGTTTTCTCTGAATGGTTTTGGTCCCAACGCACACTGCTAATGCTGGCATTCAGTTCCTTTCCTTCCCAGCCCAGGGAACGGGGGAACTAAGCATAAGGCAAGCGTTCTCTTTTCTTGCAAGTGCCTCAGATCCACACACCAGAGAAGGAATCAGCTCCCCCTGGAATCTTTTTCAGCAAACACAATCCTTCAGCCTAGTTGGCAAGCTCTCTCTTGACTTTAAGATTTCACTCTTTTTTTGACAGGCAGGCCCATCTGCAGTACTGCCCAAGCTCCAAGTGAAGGCACCAAAATAATTTCAAAAATGTCAAACAGCAAATGTGCCTTCAACCCCCAGAGCTCCAGTAAAAATACTGTGAGTTGCCCCTGTGGTTCTCAGGTGACCTCTGGCCTCATCCTCCCTGCAGCGCTGCCTCCTCAGGTTCTCTAGTTTAAGCTCAGAGGTAAAGGAAGTGCTTCTGGGTTTTGCTTCCAACAACCCAGGCTCTTCCTGAAAGCATTACCTCAAAGTGAAGGCTGCCCAGAAGCACTTTTGGCCTTGCAAACATCTAGAGGTGGCATACTTCAACAGGTGCTAGGGATGCTCAGAGGCTCAGAGGGGCCATACCAGGCTGCAGCTTTAGACAGGCACCCCTCCTTCTGGCACAAACACAAACTTCATACCCCTGGGTGCTGATGTAGTGACAGCTTGAATCTCACAAGGCATCCCCTCCAGAAACCCAACATGCTTCAGGAAAGGCACTTGAGAGGGAGCCAACTTTTTAGTTATGGGGAGCACAAGGGTCAGCCAGAACATCTGGAGAAGGGGCTGAGCTTGGGTCCTACCAGGCAGGGAGAGAGCTGTGCATTAGGAAAGGATCAGTTCAAGACAGAGATGAACAAAAAAACTTGGAGATAGGGGTAGAGAAGGAAAAGAGAGGCAGGCATTGAAAGGGAGAACATAAAAACAGAGAGACAAAAAAAAAAAAAAAAGCAGGGAGAAAGAGACACAGGGAGAGAGACACACAGGAAGAAAGAGAAACAAGAGAACCCATAGTCACGCAGACCCTGAAACTCAATTTCTTCATCCAGAGCCATCCATCTATACCAAGGCGGCACAGGAGCCGTGGGGCCGAGGCTGCGGGAGCAGGCGGTGAGAGAGCACTGCAGCACCGCCCACCGCTCAGGGGGCCCGATCCGCCGTCCTCGCTTCTTCCGCCGTTGCCCGCCTGCACCCGGAGCTAGAGGACCGCCCGGCCTTGCTCAGCGCACCCTAGTGCCTCCCTCCAGGCGCCTTCTTGTCTGGAATCTTGTCTGAGAATCGTCCTCAAAACCCAGGACTGGGGTTGGGGGCTGCGTTAGCGAGGTCGTAGGAAAGGATGGGCACAGGGTGGGTGCAGAAAAAGCGACTGTGTTTCGCAGTTAGCATGAGCTCACCTCCGGTCTCTGAGCTGGCAGGAGTAGAAAGCTGATCGCCCAGCTCCTGCCAGTGGCCGGATCGCAAAGGCAGTTTAGACGGTGCAAACAACTGCCCAGAGCAAATCACCTGGGGGCACGTCTGCGGGTGGCTTCTCCCCGCTTGAGGACAGTCCCCACGCCTTCCTCCCCATGCCCTCGCAGAGACAGGTTACAGGTCGGGAAATCCAACCCGAGCGAAATGGGCAATTCACGTCCAAATGTAGGTGAAGACCTAGGCTTCGGTTTAGTTGGGATCGCTGTTGATCTGGTCCAGGGCGTAGAGCATCGCTTCCAGCCTGTGGATCCCGTTCTCCCTCTTGATGTCGCCGCAGGGCACTCCGCTGGGACCCTTCGCGTGCACCGGGAACAGCCCCCCGAGGGTGACGTCCCCCTCGATCCGAATGGAGTGTGGGGCGTACATCTCCTGGCCGCGCGCCGCCGCCGCCGCCGCCATCGCGCACAGAAGCACCTCCAGCACGCAGCAGGGAAACTTCATCAAAGTCAGGGCGCGGAGCAGCTTCCCCAGCTGGACCATGCTGCTCCCGCAGCTGCGGTGGTGGCGGCGGCACTCGAGGGGACGGTGGCGGGCTCGCCGGAGTCCTGGCGCCTTGGGGTTAGCTCCTCCGGGGAAGCCCAGGGTCTCCTGCGGGCGAGGAGGGTAGGGGCGCCCGGGAAAGGGCAGCCGGCGAGGGTCGGGGGTCCCGCGGCGCCTGCCAGCTTGGGGCGCCGTGCGCTCTTGGGTTCCCCGGCCAGCGCCGCGCTCGAGCTCACGCTCGGTGGCTTGCAGCTCGAGCTCTCCAACAGCCCAGCACTGGGGAGAGAGCGAGGATGGCTATCGCTTTAAATGCGCGTTCGGCTCCCTCTCCTCCTCCGCCCACTCCCTCCCACCCTCGCTCGCTCTCAGGCTCTCCCCACCCTTGCCAGCGCCCACCCTCCCCACGGTTTTGCTTCATCACGCAGGGAGGGGCTGCGTGCTGAGGTAAGGGGGGAGGGAATGGGTGGGCGGCTGTGTGGGGGGGAGTACCTCCGATTGGGAGTTTCGAGGTCCCCAGGGAATCTGAGGACTGCAGGTCGCAGGCGAAGGCTGAGCTCCTGTTTCGGTCTCACTGTAGAAGCCGCTCGCTCGCCCGCCTGCACCCACACGCACATTCTAGGCACAGGGTGGCATCAGCCCCGGACAGGGCGGTTCTAGCTGGGCTGGCTGACTGCTTCCAACCCTGAGGTCCGGAGCCGGAGCTGTCAGCGCCGGGAGAATGCGAGGTAGTCGAAGGTGATGCCGCCAAGCATGAAGGGTAGTAGGGAGACCCCAGTCTCTACTGCTAATTCGTCTGTGCCAGTTTTTCCTAAGAAAAACACACATACACACAGGAGCCTGATTTATGACCTAAAGAACCTTTCCGCAGAGACTTCTCCGGGGCCAGGCACTGGGCTAGCCTGTAGGGAAAGACGCCAACAAGAAATGCTGGGAATGGAAATGCATCTTTGGTCTTCAGGGGTTACTGTGGCCTGAGCCCGATGAAGTAACCCTGGTCTCCAGTAAATCTGTGCCGGATTCGCTCCTTTTCTTCCTTTCATCGCAAGAGATGGAACAACTGAGAACTCTGCAGAGCGCACTTTCTTCTCTGGCGCTGACAGGTGTAAGGCTCCCTCCTACCCATTTCCAGAGATGCTTTTGGGCTGATGTCAGGTTTCCTCGGGCAGGAAATAGCAAGAAAGAGGTGACAGTAGGAGGAGCAGACAGAAATCTCCCCATCGATCCAGTGATCCAGTGATCCATTCTTCTTTTTTTTTTTTCTGGCTGAAGATATGGGGGGTTTTGGGAGTGGAATCAGGATGCCAGAGCAGGTTGTAGTGCAGTTAGGAAGCTGTTTTTCAAAGGTGTCCCCTCCTGCAGGTCCAGCCCAAACTTGGCCCATTAAAGCAACAAGTGGCCCTAGTTCCTACACAAGGAAGGGCAATGTATCTGCCCTTGGTGCCCACGTGTACTGCTTATGGTGGTCTCTACTCTTGCTGAGCCTTTCTGCTGGAGTGCAGCGAAACTGTCTTATACAGAATTGAGGGCGCAGAGAAAACCAAAACAAGACTATACTTTCTGTTGTAATGTTAGTGCACTAAAGAAAAATGTCCTTGCACATAAACAAAACAACACACACACACACACCTAAAAAGTCAGAAGTTGGTTGTCTCTTCCACCAACCACCTGTATGACCTTGGCACTTCTGTTCCTGTGCCTGAAGTTCACTTTGCCCATCTGTAAAATGATGAAATTGAATTGAATGTTTTACAGGTTAACTTTTAACTTTCAAATCCTCTGTTGAAATAGGCCATACACCTTTGGCCATGGTGTTCTTTTTAGACCAATATCCTTTGTTGCTTTATGTGTAGGGCACCCCTTTTTTGATACCCAAACAACACTTCAAACATTTCCTGGTACAGAGGATTTTATTTTTTTTCTTGTTGACCACCCATTTATCTTCCTTCTAGGGAGAGTCCAGTCCATCATTTTCTTTTCAGAATGCCCCTCCTCCAGGTTTCAATACTTAAGGTTTGAGGAGGAAAAAAACCTTCTGGCTACAGTGTTCAAGGAAGGGAATAGAGGCTAACAAGAGTTATGCAGGGCTAATCCCTGGACTTCTGCTGGAGTAACGAGGTTGATGACATAGGGTGACCACTGTCCAATAGACAATCCGTGCCAGAGTCAAAAGAAAAAGGAGCCTCCTTCCTCTAAATGCTTTATGTATATCTTTTGGACAATGTTACACTCTTTGATTTTGTAAAAACATACCATTTTACTGCCATCTTCAAGAAAAGTGATGTAAAAACTATGCGAAGCTACCCCTGTATACAGTGTGATCATCCATCACTCATAGATGTGATGCCCTGCTATATAAGTGCACACCTTGTGCAACCTTATGCTGTGATGCGCCCGCCCCTTCCAGCCAGCCCTGGAGCTGCGAGCGTATAAGCCCGCAGCTGTGCCAGAAGCTCCCACATAAACAGGGAAATATTTGAATCCCATAATGAGAGATACCAGAGAGGAGAAAAGGCAGAAAGAAGAAGGGGTGGGGAAGAGAGAAAGGGACCTGCTTAAAACATGTGAACTCCTGGATCCACATGTGCCCGAAAGATTGCCTCTTTTTTTTCAATTGTATAGTATTTTATTTCTGTTGTTTGAAGTCAAAATATCCTCTTGTAACTCACCTATTCTGCTATTCAATACATTGGATCAAAAAGGCTGGAACAAGTGAAATAGATATCCTGTTAAGGCAGCATTAGCTAATTTGGAAAGGGGGAAAGAAGCAAAGCAATAGAAAGGCATCCTTGGGAACACAAATACTGTGATCCTAGTATTTAGGCATCAGTACCTCAGGCTATATTTGATAGAGACTGTATCCTTATTTAGTTTTTAATTTAAGGCTATCTAGTAGGCACTTGGTGCCAAAAAATATATTTGAAGAGCTGTGTTACAAGTAATAACACTGGATTTTTCACCTGCCCACGTGAAGATCTATGTTCTCCTCTTCCATTTCCAGGTCACAGCTTGCAATTGCTCAACAAATAGTTCTTGGCTGGCTGTTGAATGTTGCCTTATTCTGTGTTCTCTCTTTGCTCTACTCATTCTCCCCAAACATCTGGCAGCAATCATTATCTTCTTTTTGTTGCAGTCATCTGCGTGCATGTTTTATTTCCCTTGCTAAGCTGGAAGATCCTTGAGGGTAAGGGGCTAGGTATTATAAGAGGCTAGATATTATTTATCTTTTTACCTCGGACAATGTTCAGAATAGTGTTTCGTACCTAAGAAGCACTCATGTGTTGAATGAATCAGAATTGGTTTGCCATTCCCCACTGCCTTTATCTCACAATAACAGAAACACAAAGTGGGCAGAGCAGAAACAACGGCAAATAAATTGTCCTCTTAGTCACGGAATGCAGTTTCTAGAACTTAAAGAATAATTAGTAGATTTTGAAATAATTTTGTTTTACAAAAATTTCGTAAGATTGAAATACTCTAACCTTAAAGCTCTCGATCAACTCTAAAGGAGGGCTTTAATTGGCTCTTCCTGAGTCAAGTGTTTATTCCTGGGCCGATAACTGGGGCCATTGTCATAATAGAAAGTGTGATTTGTTACCAGAGAAAGAGGAAAGTGACGCTGGGCTT
Source organism: Phocoena phocoena (assembly GCF_963924675.1). Lineage (NCBI taxonomy): Eukaryota > Metazoa > Chordata > Mammalia > Artiodactyla > Phocoenidae > Phocoena > Phocoena phocoena. The sequence goes on along the minus strand of NC_089232.1, from coordinate 26,851,887 downwards.
GCAAGATATTTATATCTTCAGCCAGAGTGCATAGGATCTGGAACTTAATTGGTGACGCAGTTTTTTGTTTGAGATTATATGAATGAAAAATCTTTGTGTAAGAGTGATTAATCTAAAACTTGGCCAGTCATATTAAATTGCAGGAGAATCTAGTTTTAGGCACAAAGATCATAAATATAAAATGTGTTCCCAGGCTTGGTTCTGTGTAGTCAGTAATCTATACTCACCCACTCATTAATAAAAATGAAAGTTAAGGACTCAGTCCTAACTTATATGCTTAGCATTGTATTTTGTTAACAATCTCAGTTTTATTTTCTTTGTTCTCCCCTGTCCATCATCTTCTGCAGAAAATAATGTCTCCACTTCTAATTCCCTGTCTATTTAAATCCAATTTGTAATTTATAAAGTTGTCCTCCTTAAGGGCTGCTGCTTCTGCCACAGGAATGTACTCTGGCCATTATTATACTCTTCCATCTTTCATGTAGGTCTCCATCCATAGGTTTGGTTTTCATAGCTTTTTTTTTTTTTTTTTTTTTTTTGCGGTAGGCGGGCCTCTCACTGTGGTGGCCTCTCCCGATGCGGAGCACAGGCTCCGGACGCGCAGGCTCAGCGGCCATGGCTCACGGGGCTAGCCGCTCCGCGGCATGTGGGATCTACCCGGACCGGGGCACGAACCCGTGTCCCCTGCATTGGCAGGGGGACTTTCAACCATTGCACCACCAGGGAAGCCCTATACTTATGATTTTATATTTGCTTATTTACTTTTGTCTCCCCCCTCAGCTCAAGAGAGACTATATTCATCTGTGTTAATCACTGCTGTGTTTCCTGAACATGCCTATAAATCATACTGAAGAATGGTGCCTGAAATTTGGTAAGGGATCAATCAATTTCCTTGGCTGGATGAAGAAATGTGTTCATAAATTAATGAACAGATCTTCGGGGCTTCTGACTTGAGGACTAATGGGAAGAGGACGGCAAATGGTTGGGACAGGGTACTGCAAGAAGTAGTATTTGGAATACTCTGATAGCTATCCTAACAGATAAGATTTTGTTCATTTAAGTAGTTTTAATGAGAGAGCTGGGAACTAGGGACACACAGCATTAAGGTTTTTATAATGCATTCTGTAGAGTTCTTTTTAAGTCTGTACAAATATCATTGAAAATGTATGCATACATATACACCTCTGTTACTTTACTTAGTGCTTTACGAGAGCCCCTCAAGGAAGGGGTAGTAGCAACTATGAGTATCCTTCCTTTATGATGAGCTTAATTTATTCAAAGTTACATCATAATTTATTTGTAACTGTGAAACTAGACTTAGTTATTGAATAGACCCTCCCTAGAAACGTATGACATTACTAAAACCAACAAAAATTTGTTCAGTTTCCAATGATAGACACATTACAGACTCAATTATGGGCCATCCAGTTTAATGAAGGGAAGAAGTGATTGAACAAATACAGAGCAAACAGAATATGAAGTTTTATCCTCCATTAATATTAGTAACGGATAGTGTGGGCTCCAGTGCCTTCAAGATAGCTTGAGACCATCATCTCTGTGTCATGGGCAGGGGGATGTTCAGCCAGGATGTCTTTCACTGTCACTGAGAAAAATTTCCATAATATATAATGATACCTACTGCAACTGATATGGGGCATTCGGGTAATAAGGAATCCATTAGCATATTCTTCCGGAAGCCTTGACTGCAAAATGAAGACAGTAGATTTGGACACTTTCAGCCATGAAGAAGTTGTTTGGATATTCATCTTTATGCCTAATGAAATAAGCTTATTTCATCTCTGCAGCTTCCCATATACCATTTTCCCACCTCTGTTTTATGTTTGGAAAGATTTTTAGAAATTGAAAGTCAAGTTAAAAAGTGAGTGACAACTTAAATGATATATGGAATATTTTGCTGACTTACAAGAGCATGCAGAATTAAATATGACCCAGTTCAAATGTTTATTTTAACGTGTATGTTGAGGTGGAGTTTTCAAGGTGCCAGAAAACGAGAATTCACCTTCCAGTGTGTGTTACCAGTTCTGTTCATTGCACAGAATCATCTTCATAAAACATACTGTTTTCTATGTACCTGGTATATATCTCAATTAGTTTGAAGAATTTCTCAGATACCTCTTAATATGTAGTGCTCCAATTCCAATCTTGCCGTGTCCTGTACCAGTGACACAGCACACAGGAGTTTTATTTCTCTTTATTTCTCTGGGTTGTTCAGAACCCAATGAAAGAACAATGGAATGGGATCCAAGAGATCAGGGTTCTTGTCCCAGATTTACCATAAAATAATTGTGTCCTCTTGGGAAAATTATAGTCATTCTAGGTCCCTTTTCTTTACTTTGACAGAGCTGCACTAGATGACCCCAAATAATATAGCACTCTTTCAGTAGTAGCTTAGATGTTATTGGTATTCTGAAACAAATGAAGACAATGACACATGGAGCTGTGCAACACCTCTGTAACTCTGTTGTCTTAGAGTTGCCTCCATTTTACAGATGATAAGATGACTGTGCATAGAAGTAGATGTTTGGAACCAGCGGTTCCAAAGTAAGTGGAGGTAAACCACAAATTTCCTCCCTTCCTGAAGCTCACTTAGCCAAAACATAGGCTTCTGAATATTAAGCTGTAAAGCATATTATCAGTACATTTTAAAAGAAGCTATTCTTCTAGGATTTCCAATTAATAGCAGGAGGTTTTGAAATTCTTAAAAGATCATCTAATTTTGTGAGATTTACAGCTCTATTTCCCTGTCAAGCAAGTTGTATTAGTGCCAGAGAGTCAGCTGAGCTTCTGGATGCTTCTCTGAACCTCTTGAAGTTTTCTTCTTGCTATCTGAAATTCATGCCAGATAAGCCTTTTTCTAGAGCGTATGTACAGACTTGTGTATTTTTATATAGGAAAGCGATGCAGTGAGTCCAGTCGGGGGTTAAGCCCTCATTCTCAGAGTGGTATTGAGCTCCTGGTGAAATATAATCATCATTTCCTCAGAACCGAAAAGCAGTTATCTCAGGTGTATAATCCCATTAACTAGTTATACATTTACGTATGATACGTGTATTCATTGTACCTACGAGGTGTGTTCTCTTTGGGAAGTAGAAAGCTCTTAGAGACATAGGTTGTTCATTTTTTGGTTTTCCCACAAATACTGTGACCCTTTGAGCAGGAAGGTCTATATTTTACTAACATCTAGAACCAGCAGTTAACACAGTGTCTAAGATGTAGTCAATAAATATGAAATAGATAAATGAACACATTTTTATGTAAGGGCCAGGACATGGACAAATAGAAATTTTTCATTTTCAGTCACAAAGCAACAACAGACATAAAAATGATACAGACAACAAGTGCTACGGTCATTCAAAGAAGGCATAGAATAGATAGAAGGATCTCCTCTGTGGCACAGGGAACTATACTCACTATTTTGTAATAACATCTGTATGGGGCACCTGCTCCACACCAGGCCCTATGACAGGTGCTTACATACTTTCCCTCTCCCCCATCCTATGGGGAAAGTACCTCTGCTATAGATTTAACATTTGCCTCCCCCAAAATACATATGTTGAAATCCTAACCCCCAAAGTGACGGTATCAGGAGGTGTGGCATTTGGGAGGTGATAAGGTCATGAGGGAAGAGCCCTCATGAACAAAATTAGTGCCCTCATAGAAGAGACCCCGCAGAGGTCCCTTGACCTTTCTGCCATGGGAGGTTACAGAGAAAACACACCAACTGTGACCCAGGAAGAGGATACTCACCGGACTGTGAATCTGCTCGCACCCTGACCTTAGACTTCCAACCTCCAGAACTATGAGAAATAAATTTCTGTTGTTCATAAGCTACCCAGGCTCTGGTATTTTGTTATAGCAGCCCAAATGGATTACAATAACCTCTGTCCTTAGGTTTCAGACCCAGAAACGCAACTTTGTAGAGGTTATGAGGACCCTAAAGCCACTCAACCAGGCAGAGGCAGATTTGAAATTTAAGTCTCCAATTCCACATGTAAGTCTATCAGACCCTGTCTCCAGACATGATGTCATGAACAAGAGCGAATGCAACAAAGAGTTTACATGCAGCAAAACAATTAGCAAACAAAGTAAGAATATAGTAGACCGACTGTTTTTGTCACCCAATAGTCATTCACCACTCTTCCAGTTGAACAGAAGCCATGCCCCGTGGGCACATTCAGCCCTGCTGTTTTCACTTCCCAGATTTGAGGGGTAGGAAATTATTATCCCTCCTGGCCATCAGCACCCTGACCTCTACCACCCACCGGGCCAGCTTCAAGAACAGCTGGATCCACCTGTTCAAATGAAACAGGTCTGCTCTCTGTGGTGTTGGCTTCTAGTTCAAGCAGCTCTCCCCACATGATAGCAAAGCTGGCTCCCAGCAGTTGCAAGCATGAATCCTACCAGCCTAGCAGTCCCAACAGATACCTTTTAAGTATTTTTTCCCCAAATCTCCAGTTAAAAGTCCTAGGCTGATTCCAATTTGACCTGCTCTGGACAAACATTTTCTTTAGAACCAAGAAGGCTGCCAGACAAAATACAGGATGCCCGCCTCGTTAAAGCTGAACTTCAGATAAACAGTAAGTTTTTTAGTAGAAGTATGTTGCATGCAATGTTGAAGACACCCTAAAAAGTCGTGGTTTTCATCTGCGGTTCAGCTTTAACTGGGCGCCCCGTGTGGGCTTTGCCGGCTGTGGTGGGCGCCGAGCGGGGTCCGCGGGGACGGTGGGGGACTGTGGCCCGAGCCGGGTTGCACACCCAGCCCACAGCGTGCAGGGAGAGAGAGGCAGCCTCGTCTCTGCTGCAGGAGCTGAGACGAGGAGAAGGGGAGCGCCCCAAAAGGAAACCAGCTGCCCCTCCCAGGAGAGAGGAGATGGCTGTTCAGCAGCCAGAAACAGCAGAGGAGCCCGAGCACAGAAGCGGCGGCCTCTGAGGACGCGGCGCACATATTTCTGGTGGGCGAGGGGCACGCGGGCCGGTCCGTGGGAAAGAGGGGAGCCCGCGCCGGCCCCTCCTCCTCCCGAGCCTGTGCGTTTCCCTAAAAGAGCAGCAGCTGTGCAAACTGACCGTTCACAGTTGTGATAAATATCCTTAGGAAAGCACTTCGATTAAAGTCACATCTAACTAGAACGCAAGTAGTCATCCCTGAACAAATCAATTGCGAGAGGGGCAGCTCTGGGCGCGCACCCACCCCGCTGCTGTTTTGCTTTCCCCGCAGGACGAGGGCCGCTCACTGGGTCGCGGGGACAGCGCGCTGTCTCAGCTGGGGAAGAGGCGCTTCCTCAGGACACATGCAAAGCCCAAAGTGTGAAAGGAGGCCTTTATTCCATTCCTTTGGGGGATTTCTTAATGACGTAAAGCCCAACTTGGTTTCAGATCTGCCAGTCGTTACCGTGACAGAACCTTCCTGGGGGGTCCACCAGCAGCGGGGTGGCCAGGCGCCACAGGGCTGTGCTCTCCTTCCCAAGCCAGTTCATCTCCATCTGTAGCATTTTCAGAGAAATTCTCGGATAGGTTTTCTCCAACAGGTTCTTTTTCCTTCAGTTTATAAAGTCATTCTCCTGCACAAAATAAACAGCCTGAAGACATCACTGAGCCTCTTTTTCTCCCAGGGTCAGGGCCAGCAGGGCCCCCAGACCACAGGGGCGCAGGGCCTCACAATGGGCTTCAGGCCTTCCCCTCCCCTCCCGCCCCTCCCACCCCGCCCTACCCCTCCCCTCCTCCCCTGCAGAAATCACATCCCTTTCTCCAGACTCCCCACTTCAGCTTGACTTCCAGCAGATCTTTACCCTGCCAGTTAGTAATTCAGGACTAATTAGGTGATTGCTTTAATTTATGGTAGCAGTTGGCGTCGGGGGGGAATGAAATGACTTTGCCCCTATTCTTGTTGGAAAAATAAATTACACCGTCACTTGAGATCTTATTTTTCCCCCAATCAAGCAAATTAGCAGCGTGGTTCATTTTCCCAGCATTCACTCCTGAACAGACGGCAGTGCCCTGGAACGTGGCTTAGAGCTGTGTGGTCAGTGCAATTGTTTGGGGCTGTTTGTGCCGACAAGGACAGGAGACGCCTGTCTCCCAAAAGAAGAGTGGCCCTTGTCTTGCTGAGGCCAAGGAACTGCCCGGAGCGCTGCCCGCCTGGCTTCTGAGGAAGATGTACACCGCCATCTAGTGGAGATGGGGGCTCACTGCACTGTGCTCGTTCTCCCGCCTTTCCTTCTGGCCGGTAAGAACAAGCAATAATGCTTCTTGTAAGTTCCTAGAAATAGGGGAGGTCTTATATCACCAGGAGTAAAATTTTTGCCTCAATGTCTGTAATGAAAGTGCAACCCCATGCTTGCACAACGTCTGTCTTGTCAGTAGCCCTCTTTCATCCCGATGTTTAGGTCCAAGACAGGATCGTCATTGTCTGAGCAATGGGTAACTCTCCGAAGCTGGGTAGTTCTCCCCTGTCCCAAGTAGTGTGGGAGGAGACAGTCAGCACCTTCACAGACGCCTTCATCTCTGCAGCCTCGCCATCACTCCTCATCTCGCCCACAGCAAGCCCGATTGCAAAGTGCACAGGGTAGAGGCGTTCGAAAGTTGGCTTGTTCAACCAGGGGCATTGCCACTTCCCAGAGCGAGCCAGAAACACACCCACATCCTAAGACTCTTTTCAGTCCTGGCGTTGAGGGGGTTCCCACTCTGTCCCCTGACTACACACAAGTCAGTGTTTTTTTCCTTTCCGCTCATTCTACCTACATGAAGAGCACGTTGATCTCCCCAGTTTTAACACAGGAACCATGATTTTCTTGGGTTTTGTGTATGGGGGGGGGAGAGAATGGGAGAGAGAGCAAGTACATCCCAATATGGAAGGGCTTGGGGCCGTGGTTCTCAACCAGGGGCAATTTTGCACCCAGGAGACATTTGAAAGTGTCTTGGGACACTTTGGATGGTCACAGCTTAGGGGAGGCTAAAAGTCCTTCCATCACAGGACAGGCCCACAGCAAAGAAGCATCCAACCTCACCCAGCAGTCGTGCTGAGGCTGAGAAAGCCTGGTTTAGGCTCGCAGATATCGCCCTCCAGCAAGCCAGTGAGAACACTGATTGTCCTCAAATGGCCCACACTGCAGAGGCTGTGGGTAGATAATGCATCCTCTCCCAAGTCAGTACTGACCGCCGTTTTTCTTCTTTTAGACTCTTCCATTTTAAACATAATTTAGCTGTCTCTTTTTTTTCCCTCTGCTCTGCTGAGAAGAGAAAGGATTGGAAAGGGGGAGGGGAAGGTGACAGAAAAGGAGGATTAGAGGCCTCACCTGTTTCTCCTGGAGAAGCTGGGCACATTCCTCTCTCACACGTGCTTTGTGACCGAGCAGGTACAATTAAAAGCACAATAATTTGCTTCTTATTCAAGTCAGGCATTAGTCCGGGTAATGGCGTGCTTGGTATAGAGATGGATTTCCTTGTTCGGAGCTAAGCACAGGACTAGCTGAATTCTCCATGGAGAAATCTTGATTTGTTCAGGTCTTTCATGTTTTCTACAGAGAAGGGATTATGTCTTCCTAAAGAGGGGCATTGCTTAAAAAGCTACCAAGTGTAAGAAAAGGATTTAGGGCAGAGGGGCCTGTGGTTATGTAGCTGAGGGGTACAGGGAATTTCAGAGCCAAGGATTATTTAAAGCCATAAAGTTAAAAAAATAATTGCTTTAGGGACTTCCCTCGTGGTGCAGTGGTTAAGAATCCTCCTGCCAGTGCAGGGAACATGGGTTCGAGCCCTGGTCCGGGAAGATCCCACATGCCGTGGAGCAACTAAGCCCGTGTGCCACAATTACGAAGCCTGCGTGCCACAACTACTGAAGCCCACGCGCCTAAAGCCCGTGCTCTGCAACAAGAGAAGTCACCCAGTGAGAAGCCCGTGAAACGCAACGAAGAGTAGCCCCTGCTCACCACAACTAGAGAAAGCCCACGCGCAGCAACAAAGACCTAAGGTAGCCAAAAATAAAAATAAAAATTTTTTAAATTTATTAAAAAACATTGCTTTAGCACTACTGCATCAGTGCTGGCGAGTACACTGTAAAGGCAATTAAGCATGAGCTAATATTCATTTTATTTTGACTAATTACTGCATGGATCCAGGAGAGGGAGGGGAAAGAAAACATGGCCCCTCCCTGGCAATCAGGGAGGACGTTGGTTTTGGTTTCTTTGCCTTATAGGCACGCTTATTAGTTGGGGTGCCCAGAATCCAGCCATCACAAGGGCCTTATTAGTTAAAACACAGGAAAATTGTTTTCTCAAGGCAGAACAGCGAATGCTCTGCTGTCCCAGTGACCAAGCAGAAGCCACTATTAGTTTTAACTCCATCGATTATTGTTAGCCAGAGAGGACATGACATACACAGTCCTGACTTCACCCATGTGCCTGCTGAGCCTGGGTCAGGGGCTCTCAACCCAGGGCAACTCTGCCCCCCTTCCCCTAGCTCCCTGCCCCCCGGACAATTGACAAGTTCAGGAGCCATTTCTGCTGTCACAGCTGGGGAAGGACTGCTGGCGTCCGCTGGGCAGAGGCCAGGGATACTGTAGGAGTATCCCACAATGCCCAGGACAGCCCACAGCAAATAATTATCGGACACAAAATGTCACCAGTGGCAAAAGTAAGAGGTCCTGGTGTAGACAGAGGCAATTTCCTCTCCTTGAGTAGGTGAAGGTCTTCAGAATCTCCGCTTCCTCAAATACATAATGGACAAGTCATCAGATGACCATATTTCATGCTAACTAACACGCTTTTCTTCCCCCTTTTCTACACTGGGTATTCATTCTCCCACTTCAGGAAATCGAGTGACGCTAAGAAAAACTTGCCCTGGAAGGATGGTCCGCGGGGGCGAACCGAGACCCAAGTTGGTGCCCGCCCTCGCCTTCCCCGATTCACACACAGGCACCCAAGAGAGAAGACAGCGAGCTTCTCTGCAATCCCCTGGTTCGGAGTTTTGAGAAGCTTTATTCCCTTCTCTGAGATTACCCATTCTTCCCTGCATGAAGCATGTTCAGCGAAGTCATTAGTCCTGCAGCTTTACAGGAGTTAAGAGCCCGCAGCAGTGAGATACCCATTTCCTCCCTGGAGAATGAGGACTCCCCCTGAGGGAGGTTAATGCTCAGGACAGGAGCATCCCTGGAGCTGGTGACAGCCAAGGGGCTGTGACTCAGGACTGTCCCAGGCAGGCCATCAACTCTCTGGGAGAGCCTCAAGGATGCACTTAGCCTCCGTTTACAGGAGGTGAGGAGGGCAGAGTGCTGCAGACGGGGAGCGGGGCGGCCACACCCAGACTAAACCCTAGCCGGCACCCTGCAAGAGACAGAAAACCTCTCCCCTCAGGTTCCACCAGCCCTGCTCTCCCCTTCTGTGCACCCCTTTCAAATGCGTTTTTCTGCTTTGCCCCCTCCCATTCAATCCGTTCTAGGTACAGTGGTCACGGTGATCCTGGTAAGTCCCAAGTCAGATCGTGTTGCTTGGAGCTCAAAACCCTTCAGAGGCTCCCATCTGGATTCGAATAAAAGCAGTCTTCTCCCTCTCTCCCCCTCCCCATCCCCGCCCTCTGTCTCTGTCTCTGTCTCTCCCGCGCACACACACACACACACACACACACACACACACACACACACACACACCGTCCCTCCCCTTCCCTCAAGCCCTTCCAGACACACTGGCACGCTGTCCCTGGCTGTTCCTAGCAGCTCCCTCCCCATAGCTTCCTGCACTTACTATTCTCTCTGCCTAGAATGTTCTTTCTCTCCGTATCTACAGGGGCTGCTCTCTCCGGTCAGTCCACATGTCCCCTTCTAATTAGGGTAGCCCTCTTTCCCTTTGATGCTTTATTGTTCCCGTAACCTGCATCATCTGGTAACATGCTAAAAACTTCCATGCTTTCATTTGCGGGTCCTTCCCTACCCCACCTCTCACTCCCAGATTGCAAGGCTCTCTGTATAGTTTTCACAGCTGTCTATCTCGAGGACCAAGTACAGTGACTGGCTCCAGCAAGCACTCAGATATTCGTTGAAGAAATTAGGAGATGGACCAGGCTACTTAGCTTCAGAAGCTCTTTCATGGAAGTTCCCATCCCCTCCGTATCAGTTCTCAGCTAGTTGACTGAAGACTAACACCCTGACAATGAGGCAGCTCTAAACTGTGAATGACAAATATTTACTGTGTCTCTGAGGGCCACTTCTGTTTGGTGTTTTATGTTTTTTAATAGTTTTTAAAATTAATTTTTTAATTAATTAATAATTTATTTTTGGCTGCACTGGGTCTTCGTTGTTGTGCGCGGGCTTTCTCTAATTGTGGCGAGCGGGGGTACTCCTCGTTGCGGTGTGTGGGCTTCTCACTGTGGTGGCTTCTCTTGTTGCGGAGCACGGGCTCTAGGTGCATGCACTTCAGTAGTTGTGGCACACGGGCTTCAGTAGCTGTGGCTCGCAGGCTCTAGAGTGCAGGCTCAGTAGTTGTGGTGCACGGGCTTAGTTGTTCCGCAGCATGTGGGATCTTCCCGGACCAGGGCTCGAAACCGTGTCTCCTGCATTGGCAGGCGGATTCTTAACCACTGTGCCACCAGGGAAGTCTGTGTTTGGTTTTTATTTGTAGTGAAATGCACATAAAATTGTATCATCGTATCACGTATGAGTGTAGAGTTTAGACACGTTCAGGAGATTCAGGTTGTGCGGCAGCCAAACTCCAGAACTCTTTTCTTCTGGAGAAACTGGAACTCTCTGCCCTCCAGCAACCGCTACCCCCAGCCCCTGGCACCCACCATTCGACTTTCTGTCTGTACGAACTTGACCACTCTAGGTGCCTCATACAAGTGGAATCGAGAGCATTTGTCTTTCTGTGACTGGTAGGTTAGCATCATGTCCTCAAGATTCATCCATGTTGTAGCCTGTGTCAGAACTTCCTCTTTAAGGCTGAATAATATTGTGTTGTGTATACACCCCGTTTTGCTTATCTATTCATCTGTCAGTGGGCAGTTGGGTTGCTTCCATAGTTTAGTTATTGTGAACAATGCTGCTATGAACATAGGTATACAAAGTATCTTGGAAAACCTGCTTTCAGTTATGTTGGGTATATACCCAGAAGTGGAACTGGACCATATGGTAATCCTACTTTTAATTTTGAGGAACCACCATGATATTTTGCACAATGGCTGTACCATTTTGCATTCTCACCAGTAGTGCACAGGGTTCCAATTTCCTACATCCTCATCAACCCTTGTTATTTTTTGTTTTCATAGTAGCCACCCTAATGTGTGTAGGTGGTGTCTCACTGTAGTCTTGACTTGTATTCTCCTAATAATCGCTGATGCTGAGCATCTTTTGAGGTGTTTATGGGCCATTTATGTATCTTCTTAGCAGAAATGTCTAATCAAGTCCTTTGCCCATTTTTTAGCCAGGTTGTTTGCTTTGTGGTTGAGTTTTAGGAGTTCTCTGTACACTCTAGATATTAATCCCTTATCAGATATATGATTTCCAAACATCTCTCATTCTGTGATTGCCCTTTTCCTCTGTTGATAGGGTCATTGATGCACAGAGTTTTAAAAATTTTCATGAAGTCCAATTTCTCTATTTTCCTTTTGTTGCCTGTGCCTTCGGTGTCATATTCAAGAAATCATTGCCAAAATCTAATGCCATTAAACTTTGGGGCACTTGTGCTTTTTAAAAGGACCTTTTAATGACAAGTTCCCCAGTTTGGGGAGTTCAGAGCCCTGAAACCTAACTATAAGTGTTCCCAATGCAGAAAGTACATAAGAACCAGAGTGCTTAATCAACATTTCTGTTGGCAAGCGAGGTCCCAAGGAGCATGTGGAAGCACAGCAGAAGTAACATGGAGGACTTTTAGGAATGTTCTCTGCCACCTTAGTTTCCTCCCTCTTTCTCCATATATCCCTCCCATTTTTCCTTCCTTCCTTTCAGATAACATGTCTGGGGCAGGATATGGTGAAGAAAATGCTTTTACCTCACTCCCCTATAACAACACTGACCACCCCATGAGCCTTGGAGAAGCAATTTGCCTACTTTGGAGAGAAAAACTCCATTCAAGCCCTGCTGGGATGCAAGTTCAAATCTGCGTGACCACAAAACCCACGTTCATGGACCCACTTGCCTCTATTGCTTTTTTAAGCTATAGGAATGCTGGATGAGGAATGTTGTCTGTTATCAACTAGAAAAACATGATCCCCCTTTGAGCCTTCATGTCATTACCTATAAGATGAAAATGGACAAGCACAGCACATTTCCAGTGTTACTTTTGAAGTTTTCAGTGCTATCTTACATGAAAATAACATGAAGAAACAGAAGCAAACCTGCCTGATTCCCCCTTATGCCTTGACTACTTGGCCTGCAGAGAGGCCTCCAAGACCCTCCTTGGACGATCCAGTGTTCAGCCCAGCACTGAGCTAGACGACCACGGGCTCCCCTTCCAGCCCAGTGAGTCTTTGCATGACTGTTCTGGGTTCTTTTTTCTAGACTCCCATTTCTTAAAAGTTTGAGAACGAGTCACAGATCTCCATTTCACCCAAGGGCTGGCATGTCACGAGGTCACCAATATTTGTTTTATGTACTGCTAAGAGATTAAGGGGCAGTATAATTTCAGAGAAAAGTTAGGTTCCCTGGAAGTCAGGAAGCCCAGCACCCTGCCCTTAAACACTCGAATGACCTTGAGCAATGAAAGGTCTCCAGACCTTCATTTCTCATCTTCAAATGAGAAGACAAATTGGACTACATCACTGTTTCCTAAAGTGTGGTGTGTACACTGCTGTGGAAAGTAAGCAATAGGTAGAAAAAAGTTAGGTGCTTTTATCTTATGTATATATCTATAAATACTGAAATAGCCTCTCAGCTCTACAGTATCTTAGCTATTATTGCTACAGCAAGGCTGAAGTCGGTGACACACACACAAGCAAGACCCAATGCTAGTACATGCGGTGAAGGTATCGCACCTTCAGGAATTGTCCTTTCCACCCAAACTGTCCAGAAAGATTGACACCGATGAAATGGATCGCTATTGTGGATCCTCATATACCAAATTCCCATGAGCTTTGCTGAGAGGACCTCAGCATTGCATCAAAGCATCCCTTTGATGCAATGTGGATAAGGTTTAAAAAAGTTCTTAACGGGGGAGGCAAATGTTAAATCCATAGCAGAGGTACTTTCCCCATAGGATGGGGGAGAGGGAAAGTATGTAAGCACCTGTCATAGGGCCTGGTGTGGAGCAGGTGCCCCATACAGATGTTATTACAAAATAGTGAGTATAGTTCCCTGTGCCACAGAGGAGATCCTTCTATCTATTCTATGCCTTCTTTGAATGACTGTGGCACTTGTTGTCTGTATCATTATTATGTCTGTTGTTGCTTTGTGACTGAAAATGAAAAATTTCTATTTGTCCATGTCCTGGCCCTTACATAAAAATGTGTTCATTTATCTATTTCATATTTATTGACTACATCTTAGACACTGTGTTAACTGCTGGTTCTAGATGTTAGTAAAATATAGACCTTCCTGCTCAAAGGGTCACAGTATTTGTGGGAAAACCAAAAAATGAACAACCTATGTCTCTAAGAGCTTTCTACTTCCCAAAGAGAACACACCTCGTAGGTACAATGAATACACGTATCATACGTAAATGTATAACTAGTTAATGGGATTATACACCTGAGATAACTGCTTTTCGGTTCTGAGGAAATGATGATTATATTTCACCAGGAGCTCAATACCACTCTGAGAATGAGGGCTTAACCCCCGACTGGACTCACTGCATCGCTTTCCTATATAAAAATACACAAGTCTGTACATACGCTCTAGAAAAAGGCTTATCTGGCATGAATTTCAGATAGCAAGAAGAAAACTTCAAGAGGTTCAGAGAAGCATCCAGAAGCTCAGCTGACTCTCTGGCACTAATACAACTTGCTTGACAGGGAAATAGAGCTGTAAATCTCACAAAATTAGATGATCTTTTAAGAATTTCAAAACCTCCTGCTATTAATTGGAAATCCTAGAAGAATAGCTTCTTTTAAAATGTACTGATAATATGCTTTACAGCTTAATATTCAGAAGCCTATGTTTTGGCTAAGTGAGCTTCAGGAAGGGAGGAAATTTGTGGTTTACCTCCACTTACTTTGGAACCGCTGGTTCCAAACATCTACTTCTATGCACAGTCATCTTATCATCTGTAAAATGGAGGCAACTCTAAGACAACAGAGTTACAGAGATGTTGCACAGCTCCATGTGTCATTGTCTTCATTTGTTTCAGAATACCAATAACATCTAAGCTACTACTGAAAGAGTGCTATATTATTTGGGGTCATCTAGTGCAGCTCTGTCAAAGTAAAGAAAAGGGACCTAGAATGACTATAATTTTCCCAAGAGGACACAATTATTTTATGGTAAATCTGGGACAAGAACCCTGATCTCTTGGATCCCATTCCATTGTTCTTTCATTGGGTTCTGAACAACCCAGAGAAATAAAACTCCTGTGTGCTGTGTCACTGGTACAGGACACGGCAAGATTGGAATTGGAGCACTACATATTAAGAGGTATCTGAGAAATTCTTCAAACTAATTGAGATATATACCAGGTACATAGAAAACAGTATGTTTTATGAAGATGATTCTGTGCAATGAACAGAACTGGTAACACACACTGGAAGGTGAATTCTCGTTTTCTGGCACCTTGAAAACTCCACCTCAACATACACGTTAAAATAAACATTTGAACTGGGTCATATTTAATTCTGCATGCTCTTGTAAGTCAGCAAAATATTCCATATATCATTTAAGTTGTCACTCACTTTTTAACTTGACTTTCAATTTCTAAAAATCTTTCCAAACATAAAACAGAGGTGGGAAAATGGTATATGGGAAGCTGCAGAGATGAAATAAGCTTATTTCATTAGGCATAAAGATGAATATCCAAACAACTTCTTCATGGCTGAAAGTGTCCAAATCTACTGTCTTCATTTTGTAGTCAAGGCTTCCGGAAAAATATGCTAATGGATTCCTTATTACCCGAATGCCCCATATCAGTTTCAGTAGGTATCACTATATATTATGGAAATTTTTCTGACACTGAAAGACATCCTGGCTGAACATCCCCCTGCCCATGACGCAGAGATGATGGTCTCAAGCTATCTTGAAGGTATTGGAGCCCACACTATCCGTTACTAATATTAATGGAGGATAAATCTTCATATTCTGTTTGCTCTATATTTGTTCAATCACTTCTTCCCTTCATTAAACTGGATGGCCCATAATTGAGTCTGTAGTGTGTCTATCATTGGAAACTGAACAAATTTTTGTTGGTTTTAGTAATGTCATACGTTTCTAGGGAGGGTCTATTCAATAACTAAGTCTAGTTTCACAGTTACAAATAAATTATGATGTAACTTTGAATAAATTAAGCTCATCATAAAGGAAGGATACTCATAGTTGCTACTACCCCTTCCTTGAGGGGCTCTCGTAAAGCACTAAGTAAAGTAACAGAGGTGTATATGTATGCATACATTTTCAATGATATTTGTACAGACTTAAAAAGAACTCTACAGAATGCATTATAAAAACCTTAATGCCGTGTGTCCCTAGTTCCCAGCTCTCTCATTAAAACTACTTAAATGAACACAATCTTATCTGTTAGGATAGCTATTGGAGTACTCCAAATACTACTTCTTGCAGTACCCTGTCCCAACCATTTGCCATCCTCTCCCCATTAGTCCTCAAGTCAGAAGCCCCGAAGATCTGTTCATTAATTTATGAACACATTTCTTCATCCAGCCAAGAAAATTGATTGATCCCTTACCAAATTTCAGGCACCATTCTTCAGTATGATTTATAGGCATGTTCAGGAAACACAGCAGTGATTAACACAGATGAATATAGTCTCTCTTGAGCTGAGGGGGGAGACAAAAGTAAATATAAAATCATAAGTATAGGGCTTCCCTGGTGGTGCAGTGGTTGAGAGTCCCCCTGCCAATGCAGGGGACACGGGGTCGTGCCCCGGTCCGGGTAGATCCCACACGCCGCGGAGCGGCTAGCCCCGTGAGCCATGGCCGCTGAGCCTCTGCGTCCGGAACCTGTGCTCCACAATGGGAGAGGTCACAACAGTGAGAGGCCTGCGTACTGCAAAAAAAAAATAAATAAATAAAGTATAAATAAAATTAAATAAATGGATAGAATATCATATCAGGTAAGTGTTGGAGAAAAACAGCAAGCAGGGAAGGGAGATGGAGATTGTTAGCTGGTAGGAGGAGGCTGCGATCTGAAAATAAGTGATCGATGAGGGCTTTCTGGGGAAGGTAAAATATAAGAAGGAACTTAAGCTTGTCAGAGGGAGCAAGGTGCATATCTGGGAAGTGAATAGTACAAGCAGAGGGAACAGTCAGATGGAAAGGCAATGAGGCAAGAGTGGGTTTGGAGTATCCAAGGAGCAGAGAGGATGTCAGTGTGTGGAAAACAGAGGGAGCAAAGTTGAGAGGAGAAGGAAACAGTCAGACAGGAAACAGAGGCCCACATTTCTAGGGCTGTGGACGCACTTTGAGGACTTTGCTTTTCCTGTGAAGGAGCCATTGAAGAGACTTAAGTGACATGATCTCACTTATGTTTTAACAAGATTTCTCTGGATGCCATGTTGATTCGAGACTGTAGGAGAGTAAGGACAAGCCCCAGAAGACCAACAGTTGATTCAAAGAAGTGATTACTCAAACATGGTCCCCCTCCTCAGTAAGGACGCAGAGCAGGAATCGACAAATAATGGCCACAAATCAAATCAGGCTCTCAGCCTGGATCTGTGGGACTGTGAGCTAATAATGTCTCACGTTTAGAAAGGTTGTTGAAGAAAAAAGGGTAGGAGAAGCTACAGAAACTGTATATGGTCCACAAAGCCTAACCGCTTAATTTTTTTTTTAAGGGCAACTCATTCATTTATTGTTTAAAGATTGCAAGACAGCTTCTGAATTTCTGTAGCACAATTTAAATGTTTTACTTTTTTGACAAATCAGAGTATAATAGAAAAAACAATTAGTTTCCAGTAATATCTATATCTCTATTCAGAATTAAGTCTTCCACAGACATGTAACCTGGAAACAAAAGCCTGTTACAATAAGCAAAGCTTCAACAGAGCTGCTACTTTTCGGACCAGGGGAAGGTTCATCCCTATAGGAGGAGGATGTGCTATGTAAAATGGCTGCAAGGTCACAGCCTTGAGGGCGCTGGAAGTCTATTATCCTATCCCACATTAAGTAGTTTGGTGAACTTCAAACGTCTGTTCATCTGCAACCAAGCTGGCAAACTTTAACTGATATTTCAAGCAGGTAAAAAATAAAAGAAATCCTTACATTGATGTTCCTTGATTCACACTGTTAAATGGTTCATTAACATGTAATTCTGGCTAAGAATTACATTTGAGACTCCTTGCTCAGATTTTGGTTAACAGTACAAATCTTTCAGAAATTCAAGTTCTTGTTAATCAATAATTTGTCAGCTAGGATACATTCAGGCATCAGCTGCAACTACAGAATAGGTGCACTGCCTTAGCGCTTTGGAAAGACATAATCTAGAACACTACTAGCAGACAAAATATCTGTTACTAGACAGCACAGGTGCAGTACAGCAAGACAAAAACATATAGTCATGTGTGCCGCGGACCAGCCGGAGAAAGAGGATTTCACCGCCCTGGGTCAGAAGGGAAGGGGTAAGGAACTGAAGTAGCACCGACGAATGGGGTCAGAAGGACCAAGACAACTGATGGTTGCAAGGCAAATTTTATTATGCTACAGTTGCAGATAATATAGTCTAGAAAAAGGAAGGCTTCCAGATGGTGGTTTACATTATCTACAGACTGTCTCCGCTCAAGGTTAACTTCCCTGGGAGGAAACCCATAAACCCAGAAGCATCAAAAATAACCTGCATGTGCAGGGGGGAGACAGCTTTGCTTGTCTCATTTTACATTCTTTCTGATCTCTGGGCCCTGGTGATTTATCTCCCATGGAATGGAACAAGGAGGGGAACAAGTAGGGACAGTCCCTTCGAGCAGCGGCCGCATGCCTGGCATGTCCTTACCTGCTCTCATGGCTGACTGCTTCCCACAGGTCCCCCTTTTTTATTTTTTAACTTTTGCTGCAAAATAATTCCATGAAGTTTAGTGCCGAGAGTAGTATACTGTTGCATGAGGATACGAAACAGACATGAGAAGATTAATATCAATAATAGGCAAATTATGGCCAGGGTAATAAATCCTGACAATGTTCCGGTAATCCAAGACTGAGGGTTTAACCACTTTAAATGGTCCAGTAAAGTTTGAATTACATCTTCTGGCGAAATATCATCAAGATGTGCATTTTGTATATCCTGAATTTCAGCATTTAATTTCTTAAGATCAAGACTAATATTTATCTGACCAAACACTCAGCAGATGCATTTTTACTTTTTCCCATTCCCAAATACAGTCATTGTACTTTTAAGGAGTAACACACATCCATGTATACTTTGCATGACAAGCTAAACGCATCCTCAATTTTAACGCTGCCATCTGATCTCCAGTCCCCAAAATTGCATTTTTAAATTCATCTAACTTGTTATTAATCTGTAAATATATGTGACCTTGTAAAGATAAAGCAAGACTGGTATGTTGAGATGACTGATTAGCAAAGTGAGCATGATGAATACTCTGTGAAAGAGCAAGACCGGCAGTAGCCGCGGTAGCAGACAGAGCAGCCGAGGCGAGTAAACTTACTATTAGCCACCCAAGAAAGCGTCTCCTTCTCTGCAAGGCTTTAGAGAGTTCCACCCATGCCTGTACTCCACTATCTTCATACCAAGGTTCTCTCAGATGTACAGGAACCATAACATACATGGGTTGCTTTAGTATAAACACAGATTGCATTCTTGCAGAAGGGAACATACAACTGTTAAAAATACAATTAACACAGCTAATATTATATCTTCCTTTGGAAGAATTACCAATGTTAATAGAACCAAACAAAAGTGTATATGGAGGAGCAACACAAGTTATAACAGGTGTATTGGAATAAGTTAGAGGTAGTTTCCATATATCCCTGTTCTTTTGAAATGTGATAAACCTATCTATGATGGGAAAATAAAAGAATTGACACCTTGGTATAATCTATAGTACACCATATTTGGTTATTATTCCCGGATGCATTGCAACGTTCAAAACTGGATCCAGGAAAGTTAACGGTCATAAGGGGAGGCAATTGATTTTTTGATTTTCTGTTAAGCATAGTAACCTTATGTCCAGGTATAAGTATCCCTTGTCCTCCAAGTAAACGCTTCATACAGAAATAATTTCCTGAATCTTCACCTGTAACCTTGGCTATAGTAATAGCGGAATCCCTAAGTGGTGAGGCGTATGAGATTTGACCTCTAATAGCTTGCGCATTTTATACCAAATGATGGTATCCTTAAGATCCTCTCGTCGGCTGGTAGCCGGGCATGTAAGAGTAATGTTGGTTCCTGTAAAACGAAGGATGCCTGGAGAGCCTGACACACTAATTGATTGATCCGTTCCCTCATAAACATCTGTATGCTCATAACTAATAGCCTTTACACAACCAGTTTCCAGATGCAATGGGCGAAGACAGACAGGATAGGTACTAAACCAGTTAGTATAATTTACAGACACATTGATTTGTTTTATATTCCGAATAAGAGGCCCATAAACAGTTATCATTGTAAAATACAGGAAACTCTGCTTCAGACCAAGATATGGGTTGTAATAGTGGAGGATCAGGTACATAGGCCCAGTAAGTTGCTGCATTAACAGAGGGAACACATGAAATGGTTGCCAACATAGCCAAAAATAAAGTTACAGGTGTAACAGGATTATTCTGTTGTTTCACTGACTCTTGAGCTCGTGAAACCAGTTGTTTAATTTGTCCCCAAGTTGGAACATCACTCCTTTGAGTCGTCCTGGCAAGTGCTCTCCTCTTCTTCTTCTTTTTCTGAATCAACACTGTCAAATTTTCCAGAGAGGTGCAGAGTTTCTTCATCTTCTGAACTAGGTGAGCTGTGGCGAGCCATCTATTTGCTTGACTAAGCGCTCAGGAAGCCAGCAAGGTCCAGGCGCTGATCTGGGAAAGATACACATGTGACCACGTCCCCAAATCAACACAGGATCAGGACCACGCCAAGTGCTGGTTAACGGATCTTTCCAGAGGACCTCCGGAGATTGAGAGGCCAATCTTGGCTCAGACACCAACCTTCCCCCTGCCGAGCAGCCAAATCTGTCAACAGTGAGAACATTTAAAATAAACAGAGCATGATTTATAAGGTTATGTGGTGTTGTTCTAGACAATTCCCCCCTTTTTATTTTTTCAATAGTTAGCTTTAAAGATCTATTTGCACGTTCTATAATACCTTCCATTATATGGAATGCCTGTAATATGGGTAATTTTGTAATGAATTACAAAATGTTGCAAAAGCAGCGGGCCCATTATCTGTTTTAATAGTTTTGGGAAGGTTCATGAAAGCAAAACAGTGTAATAAATGAGTGATAACATGTTTAGTAGCTTCTCTGTTCTGTGCTGTAACACAGAGGAAACCAGAATAAGTATCGATAGTGACATGAACAAACTGTAATTTCCCAAAAGACAGGATATGAGTAACATCCGTTTGCCATAAATGTCTAGGCAATAATCCACGAGGATTAACAACATAATGTGGAACAGGAAGGTGAGGTAAGCATTGTGGGCACTGCTTAACAATTTGTCGGGCCGCTTCACGAGTAAGGGAAAATTGTGTGTGTAATGTAGCCGCCGACTGGCGGTGTAAAGTGTGCAACGGCTGTGCTGCTTGTGAAGCAGTTTGATCATAACTTACCATAATATGAGGGTGTCCAGGACATGGACCATGAACATCAACAGTATGAAGATAATGAATGCAGTACATTAGCCATTCTTGACAGCATGACGAACAGAAAGGAGGAGTATGGTAAATTGGGACATGTCCCGCTTTAGGGAAAAGAGATTGAGGAGGAGGAGTAACTTCAACTCTATTCTTGGGAGGAAAATGTACAGGGTAAAGATCACGTTTAGATCGAGTTAAAACATCTGCAGTCGCATTAAGTTTAGTCAGTGGACCAGGCAAGTTAGAATGAGCACGGATATACAGACCTGCAACAGGACCATCATGGGAACGAATAAGCTGTTGAAGCAAACGAAAAGAGGATGATAATTCAGGGTCATTAGTATGTCCTATGGTCGCAGTCTCCAGAAGAAATCATAAGCTAATGAGATATTTACTATCAGAAAGCAAATTAAAAGATATAGAAGGCAAATGTTTAAAAGCCATAATGACAGCATACAGTTCAACACGTTGAGCTGAAGTCAAGGAAGTCTCTTTAATGAGGTTTGTTCCGTCGTCAATGATTACAGTAGCCACTCCTGAAGAAGAACCGTCCGTAAAAACCAAAGGTACGTGAGGAACAGGCTGTTGCCTAATTATAGAAGGAAAGATATGAGTTAAGTTTGCTGAATTGGATCAATTTATCAGCAGGGTAATGGCATTCCAAGGTACCTGAAAATCCTGCAAGAGCAAGACCCCATTCATTACTATGCTGAAAAAGCCAATTTTGTTGACTAACTGAATAAGGGATAATAATTTGAGAAGGTTCTATACTTATAGGTTTTAAGCATGTAGTTCTACCTTGCATTATTAAATTACTAATAAGT
This sequence comes from Phocoena phocoena, assembly GCF_963924675.1. NCBI lineage: Eukaryota > Metazoa > Chordata > Mammalia > Artiodactyla > Phocoenidae > Phocoena > Phocoena phocoena. The sequence goes on along the minus strand of NC_089232.1, from coordinate 26,830,176 downwards.
TCATAATAAGGGTTAATAACTTTAGAGGGTGTAGTTTTCATATGAATCTATTCAATAATTCCAACAGTTTGCCATAAGACGGCAGTAGGCACATGAGGAGTTGGACAAATCATTAAGAAAATTGGAAGGTGAGTATGAGTTCTAGTTAATTGTGTACAACTGATAGATCTATTGACTATTTGTAAAGCTTGAAATCCTTCTGGAGTCACAGAGCGTGAAGAAGAAGGAGCTGAGTCACCTTTAAGAATATCAAACAAAGGCTGTAATTGAGCAGTAGTAAGTTTTAAGGAAGGCCTTAGCCAATTAATATCTCCAAGTAATTTTTGAAAAGCATTTAATGTTTTTAAATTATCAACTCGAATTTGCAGTTTTTGAGGCCTAATAGTAGTGCTATCAATGTATTTTCCCAAATATAAAAATGGAGATTGTCTTTGAATTTTTTTTGAGGCAATGACCAAGCCAAATGATTGTAAGGACTGTTGTAAAAATTGAAAAGCAGTCTCTAATAAAGAAATATTATCAGTGGCTAAAAGTATATCATCCATATAATGTATGAGATATAACGATGGAAACCTTTTCTCACAGGAGTCAAGGCCTGAGCCACATATTTTTGGCATAATGTAGGAGTATTTGCCATGCCCTGAGGCAATACTTTCCATTGAAATCTCCTCATGGCTTCCTTAAAATTTATGGAAGGCAAGCTAAAAGCAAAATGTTTTCTATCTTCAGGAAACAAAGGAATAGTGAAAAAACAATCTTTTAAATCTATAACTAAAAGATGATAATTGTGTGGTATGGCTGTTGGAGAGGGTAGGCCTGGTTGAAGAGCTCCCATTATTAGCATAGTTTTATGAACAGCTCTTAGATCCTGTAATAACCTATATTTTCCAGATTTTTTCTTGATAATAAAAATAGGAGTATTCCAAGGACTACTGAAATTTCTTAATGCCCTAATTGTTCCAGTACTAATTGTTCTGCAGCTTCTAATTTCTCCTTTGTGAGGGGCCATTGGTCCACCCATACAGGGTCATCAGTCAGCCAAGTAATTGGATCAGCAGTGAGTGGAGGAGAATCCAAGGTGCCTAAGAAAAACCCAAACCGTGTCTATCATTTTTTTATTTTCACATCAATAGGATAGACAGTTCCTTGTTGATTTGTTCCCAGCCGTTTTGTGGGAAGAAATCCTTGATCCAACATCAGATTAGAGACTTGAGAGTTTGGACTATAAAGTAATACTCCCATTTCTCTTAATATATCTCGGCCCCAGAGGTTTAAAGGCAGCCCAGGCAAAACATAAGGCTGGAAGTATCCTGAATGGCCCTCACTATCTTGCCATAATAAAAACTGACTACTTTGCATAGGAGAAGAACTTTGTCCTATTCCGTGAAGTTCCGTAATAGTAGGACTAATGGGCCAACGTTTAGGCCAGTGTATCTGCGTCATAACAGAGACGTCAGCTCCAGTGTCTAACAAACCTGAAAAAACCTTTCCATTAATGGTTCATTTCATTTCTGGACGTTCTTTCCCTATCTTCTGAATCCAGTAGGCAGCATTAGACGATCCAAAAGCCTTTGTTTCTCTCTTTTGATGTTGTCAAATTTGTCCATGAGGTGCAAAGGGCAAAAGTAGCAATTGTGCAGTTTTATCATCAGGAGAAATAGTTATTAAATTTTTAATAGTTTGTGCCATGACTTTTATTTCTCCTTCGTAGTCAGAATCTGTGACTCCTGGCATAATAGTTAAACCTTTCATAGTGACACTACTTCTTCCCAATAATAGTCCCATCAAACCCTTGGGTAAAGGTCCACAGATGCCCGTAGAGAGGGCCTGAGGACCCATTTCAGGAGTTAATACATATCGGGCGGAGGTACTGAGCTCCAGTCCTGCGCTTCCTGGTGTTGCTCTGGAGAGCGAGGATATTGTACGTTTTTGTTTTTGGTTAATGTCTGATTGATAATTTGAGGAGGATACACAGACATTGCCCTTATTATTTGTTGGGGCCGGGGAAGGCCCCGGGAGGAGTTCCCCGACAGTGGTGGTCCATCCTTGTGGGCCAGTGAGCAACCATCTGGTGCCCAATGTTTTCCCCTATTGCATTTAGGGCATAAACCAGGGATTTTCTGACCATCGGGAGGTTTCTGAGTAGGGAAGGAGGACTAGGGTTAGAATTAAAAGATCTACATTCTCTAGCAGTATGACCTGCCTTTCTGCATTTAAAACAAGTCTTTGTTTTCTTTTGATTATTTTTAGACCCCACTTTAGTTAATGCTGCAGCCACAGCAGCACCCTGTATATAAGTAGGCCCAATGTCTGCACAAAGGCGAATATAGTCCTCCAATGTTCCCCATTTTCTCCAAGGTCGAATCGCAGCCTGACGTGCATAATTAGCATTCTCAAAAGCAAGCTGCTTAACTACAGTTGTACCAGTGAGTCCGTCCACAATGAGTCTCCCCACCGCCTGTGACAACCTGTCTACAGAATCAGCATATGGTTCATCAGGTCCCTGTCTAATTGTTGAAAGATCCTCAGTTTTGTGTGTAGAAGGTCATTTCCTCCAGGCTTGTAATGCCAAATGATTTATTTGAGGATGAGCAACAAAGGGATAAGTTAATTGATCTTGTGAAGAAAGATATTGTCCTTCCCCAATCAGCATATGAGAATCAACTGCAATATTATGGGCAGCATTCTTTTCTGCTTGTTCAGCAGCCCGTTCATAAAAATGAAACTTCCATATTAAGTAATCTCCACCATTTAAACAAGCTCGTGCAATAGACTTCCAGTCGGCGGGGGGAAGAGCTTCTACTGCCAACCATAGCAGTAGTAAAAGGAGCAGTGGGCCCATACTGAGCACAGGCAGATTTTCAATCTTTCAAAACTTTAAAAGGGAGAGCCTGATGCTCCCTAGTAGCTTGTTAAGGATTATTAGGATCAGGTCTTTCTATGACGGGACAACAGAAAATAGGATCTTCTCCTAGTTTTATTGCTCCTTGTACAGCGCGCTGCAAGGGACTGAGCATTTTTACAGATGTAGATTTTTGACGAAGACAGTCCTTATTAACCTGTAGCTTTTTCACTGACTTATCTATCATAGCCATTAGAAAGTCATCCTCAGGATATTTCTCTCTTTTATGTTTACAAGCCTCATCTGTTAAGTCAAAATGTTCCTCTTCATCTAAAATATTTAAATTAATTAGCTCTTTCGGTTTAGGAAGTGGCGACACAGTAGCTGATAATACAGTCTCTCCTTCTGTCAGAGGCTTATGTTTTTCTGACTTTACATTCAAATCAACACTATCATGAGAAGAATCTAAACATATTTTTATCAGAGTCCACAAACTATATGTAACAACAGGAGTATGAGTAGGCCCTCGAGACTCATAATAATTTTTTAAATCTTCTCCAACTTTCTGCCAGATTTCTATGTCAACAGAGCCGCCATCAGGAAACCAGGGAGATACACCATGGATATGCTGTAAAATTTCAGTCAACCGTGAGGTAGAAACTTTATTACCCCGAGCTTTAAGCATCGAAAGTAAAACCTGAGCAAATAATTCACACTCCTTTGAGCCTTTTTGCCTCATCTTATTTTACTTCTGACTATTGCCTTATGCCTCTATTAGTTTCACTTTTACTGGTGGCCACACATATTTTGCTTAAGGGTTCTCTTACCTGCACTTTCTTTTTCTTTTAATTGCCTTCACGCTTCAGGTCCCTGTTCGAGTGCCCCTTGCCGCGGACCAGCCGGAGAAAGAGGATCTCACCGCCCTGGGTCAGAAGGGAAGGGGTAAGGAACTGAAGTAGCACCGACGAATGGGGTCAGAAGGACCAAGACAACTGATGGTTGCAAGGCAAATTTTATTATGCTACAGTTGCTGATTATCTAGACTAGAAAAAGGAAGGCTTCCAGATGGTGGTTTACATTATCTACAGATTGTCTCGGCTCAAGGTTAACTTCCCTGGGAGGAAACCCATAAACCCAGAAGCATCAAAAATAACCTGCATGTGCAGGGGGGAGACAGCTTTGCTTGTCTCATTTTACATTCTTTCTGACCTCTGGGCCCTGGTGATTTATCTCCCATGGAATGGAACAAGGAGGGGAACAAGTAGGGACAGTCCCTTCGAGCAGCGCCCGCATGCCTGGCATGTCCTTACCTGCTCTCAAGGCTGACTGCTTCCCACACATATGTTGACTTGTTTAAGCCTCAAGCCCTCGATCCTTTGTTGAAATACAATCATTTCATTCCTATGCTTTTCAATACCAAAAACTCAACCTCCAGGAGGGCTAGGGTCTAATTTGTACTCCAAACCAAGTAGCAGTGCAGTTCACTACTACTGAGGCTGAATCCATAAAGACTTCAAGACCACGTCCAGAAGACAAGTTATTATATATAATACCCTAGAAGGTGTGAAACATAATTATCATATACATAGCTGGTCCTTCAGAGCTTTTTACCTATAACATGTTTTTTGATGAAAGTTATTTAATGTACTGGAGATAACTGTGACTTACTGATCAAATATTTGAATACTTATACTTACCTGGGATTTCATTTCTGCTGAAAGAAAAAGGAAGAACAGGATTCACTAAAAAAAAAAACAAACTTTATAAATGAAAGTAAATATCTTATCACACACTATCACTTTTGGAAGCAGCATAGAGGGGCAGTCAACGGTGAAACACTGGTGAAATAGGTCACAACTCTGGGCCAAAAATCCATTATTATTATCATCAGTGACAGTACCACAACTGTGCCCTTCAGAATAAATAATCACTCCTAAGAATCTTCATTTGGCACCAGATGATGCGTTTAAGAGAAACACTCTGGGAGGTTTTGAATCAGACTTGGTTTTTTGTTAGCCAAGTTACAGGAGAATTTTTAAAGTGGGGGGAAGGGAAGAAGGAAACGGACCAGGAAAAGAATTTAAGCCATCATCTATAAACCAACAAAGCACTGATAGTTCCAAACACTATGTCAGACACTAAAATGACTGATATAGGCTCCAGTGGTTTATAAAACCTATAAAAAGACTACACCAGCAAAGTTCCCATTTATCTGTAGAGTTCAGAAACTAAAACAAGGAATATTTTAGCTTAAAACCTTATCTCAAGAGAATCATATACACTTCACATGAATAAAAATACCTGAAACCAAACATTTTTAAAAGTTCCAATACCCAAAATATAAAGAAAAATATTAATTCAGAAGACTCAATCAATCCATGATAATCACAAAACGGCTGGGCAATCTCTATCTCCCTTCCACACTAACCATCCAACCCATGGAAGACCAAGGGAGATCAGACCTTCCAGACTTACCTTCCAGACCTTCCAGACACCTGGCTGCTGCAAAATTCTACGGAGACTCCTTGTGGAACAGCAGTTGCCCATCTCTTGTGTCTCTCCCTATCGTGATCATGATCATGTAGGAAGCAAGTCTGGCTGTGCTATTTCTTATCATTGTCTGTCACTCATCTGCAACATGGTATTGTACAGATAAGGAGAAAGTAGTTGCCTTTCCCCCAGAAGGTTTAGCCTCAGGTACAGGGGTAATTCTCCTGTGCACACAGTCATTATTTAGGCCGACTCAGTGACTTCAACAGGCTTAATCATGTGATCAGGTTTGTTGCCAGCTGCGTAATGCTCCCACATCTGTAGATAGAGCCGCTCTAGGTCCATTGTGTATTGTTTGGTGTTGAACAGAGGGCTAGATGTTCTCTGCTTCCAGACTTTGCCACGAATTTTCTTCAAGTATTCTAGATCAGTTCCCAGTTTCACAGCTATGTCTTCATATTCTTGTCTGTTTTTAGCAATAAGCTCAAGACAGCCTAAACAAGTGAGCTGGGAAGCTGCAACTCGGGAAGCAAGAGTCTCTCCTGGCATAGTCACCATGGGTGTCCCTGACCAAAGGACATCCATCCCTGTGGTGTGTCCATTACAGAGTGGAGTGTCCAAGCAGACATCAGCCAGCTGGCCTCTCCGAACATGTTCCTCTTTAGGAGCAACAGGTGAAAAAATGATACGGTTCTGGGGAAGGCCCATATTTTGTGCGTACTGTTGAATATTAGGTTCTCCTACTGCTGGAAAACGCAACAGCCACAGTACACTATTGGGAACACGCTTCAGAATATTTGCCCACATCTGCAAAGTAGATGGGTCAATTTTATATAACTGATTGAAGTTACAGTACACGATGGCATCTTCCGGTAACCCGTACTGAGAACGTGTGGTTACAATAATGGTACGGGGAACCTCCTCTCCAGTGGCAGCCTTAATGTTGATCTGGGTAGTTGCCAGTCCATTGCTAAGACTGAATCCATTAATTGTTATCTGAATTTGTCCTCTGTTAATCATTTCAATAACTGCCTCTGCAATAGTATTCATAGGAATGACAGGCATATTAAGAGCTGTATTACTGCTGTCTGCACTGTCTCCTCCATCAGGACATTTCATCTTGACAATCTGCACATCTGGGAGACTATCAAGAAATGCTTTGAGGTCGATGCCATTCAGCACAATCCGATTGTCATAAATGTGCCCATTGGACTTAAAATCGATGACTGCTTTCTTCTTCAGGTGAGGGAACATATTGGCATGATCACCAATAAAGAAAGTATGGGGCATATAAGCCAGTTTCTCAGAATACTGCTCAGCAACTTCAGCAGGTGAAGTTTCCTGATCAGTGATGAGATAATCCATGAAAAGCACGCCACTGGTCCCAGGGTAGCCCAGCCACATTGCCTGAATAGGAGCTGGCCTGAGAGCAAAGAGTTCATTTCGAGCACCCCTGGTATAACCATTCAGATTTACAAGGATGTGTATACCATCTTGATGGATGCGATCAGCTGCTTTCCCATTGCATGGAATCTGAGAAAGATCAATGAAATGATGGGCTTCTGCCATCACCTTCGCTCGGAAGTTTGTGCCGTCATCTGGGCTCAGGGCATAACAGAAGACCTCAAATTTATCAGGATTGTGCATGCCTGGAATAGACTGCATAAGATGAGAAGTAGGATGATTCCCAAAGTCAGAACTCACGTATCCTACACGCAGTCGACCATCACTGAGCTTCAAGCCTTTTGGATGTTCGTACGGTGGTTTATGAAGGACACTGATCTCGTCCAAGCAGAGGTTCCCATGGCTCTCAGCAATAGCCTTCCTGAAGCCATGAGAAAGAGGATAGAGCATACTATGATGAGGCTGCACAGAAGGCAACCTATTCTTCTCCAGCTGGTCAGCCACAATGCTGACCAACTTCTTCATTCGCTCATCATAGTCTGTCCAATCACAGACAATCTGCAGGCAATGAGCCAAATCACAATAAGCGTCAGGAGAGTCAGGTTCAAGCTTCAGAGCAGTGCGATAAGAAGCAATTGCTTCTGGAATATTCCCTGAATACTTGTGAATGGAAGCCAGATTGCGGTGGGCATCCGCAAGTGCAGGGTTAATCTGAATGGCACGAGTATAACACTGCAAGGCTCCCTGAACATCCTGCATCTCCTTTAGAGTGTTTCCCATGTTACAGTAGGCATCAGCAAAGGTAGGACTGATTCGAACAGCCTCCTTATAATGCATCAGAGCTTCCTGCAGTTTTCCCTGCTGCTGCAATACACTTGCTAAATTTGAATGGGCAACAGCAAACTCTGGGAAGACTTCTAATGCTTTACGATACAAGCGAACTGCCTCTTCAATGTTTCCCTGGTCTCCTTTGATATTGGCTAGGTTATTCAGAGAGTCTGCATGGGTGGGGCACAGCCACAGAGCTGTGTTATAACAATCTTCTGCTTCGGCAACACGGCCCTTCTCTTCCAGAGCGTTGGCTAGGTTGCTGTAAGCATCAGGGAAATGTGGTTGCAATTCAATAGCTCGCCTGTAGGTGTCTATTGCCAGATCCATCAGGCCTTGCTCATAGTATACACCAGCCAGGTTGGCACACACCACTGCATGATTTGGGCTCAAGCTCAGGGCACAAAGGTAAGCTGCCACAGCTCTGTCAAAAATCCGTGCCTCTTTCAAGACATTTCCTAAATTGATATAAGCATCCAGAAAATTGGGGTCAAGGGTGACAGCCTTTTCAAAGTGATGAATTGCAAGCCAAATCTCCCCTTGTGCATTGAAAACACAGCCAAGATTACTCCAAGCTACTGCAAAGTTCGGTTGCGTCTCCACTGCTTTCAAATAACATGCCTTGGCTCCTTCCAAGCGACCCAGGGCTTTGAGCAGGTTCCCCAGGTCACTGCGAACACAGTACAAATCAGTATTGCACTGAAGAGCAGAGACGTAAGCTTGTACTGCCCCTTGCATGTCGCCTGCTGCTACCAAAGCGGCTGCCAGGTTAATATAACCATCGATGAAATCTGGTTTGAGATGCAATGCATGCCGGTAATGCTCCATTGCTTCCCGCAACTGCCCTCTTTCCTTGTACACATTCCCCAAATTCAAATAGGCTTCTGCCAGAAGAGGGTCCTGTTTAATTGCCAGAGTACTAAAGTGGGCAGATCTGTCCAGCCTTCGACACTGGAAGTGTAGAGATGAAAGTAATAAAAGTACTCCAGTATTGTCTGGCTCTTGTCTCCACAGCTGCATGCAGTGTCTCTCAGCTGCCTCAAAATCTCCTGCCTGATATTCTCGATGTGCCAACTCAGCTAACCCTTGGAAGGAAAGCATACGTTTCGTTGGTTCTGTGCTGTCGGCCACGTTGCCCACAGAAGACGCCATCTGGAGCTTCTGGAGAGAGCGAGAAAAGGGGGTAATTGAGTCCCGCTGCCGCCACTACTGGCAAGAATGTTTCTAGAGGTAGCAAATACGAGGGCAGCAGGCGTACCACTGCTTTGGCAGGCTTAAGCGGCGGCAACAGTTACAGGCACCGAACCTTAGGAACTCTGGTTGGCCATCTACCTCTCACGCTCTTGAAATCTTAATTCTTAACCCTGCCCTCTTCCACCATTTTTCTCCTGATCAGGGAATAAAAATTACCTATACACTTGCCTTAGAAGAAATCAAAAGTCAGTAGTCCAAACACTTTTTAAATTTTTGTTTTCTGTCCAGTTGGAAAGGAAATACATGATTGACTTTACTTCATCATTCATATAGTCAATGTGGAAAACATTACGGCCGTGAATTTCAATACAGTAAGATTAGAAAATTTTAAATTGGCCTTCCCAAACCACTGATAAGTAACCAATGTTGTATATAATGCTAAAATCTTAGAGACTGAGTTTGATATTTTAAAAGTTCTGAAAGGATTAGCTAATTTCTCCTCATCATATTTCTCATGCCTCAAACCTGAGTATTACTTTTTTAAAAATAAATCTATTTATCTTTATTTATTTTTATTTTGGCCGCGTGGGGTCTTCAATGCTGCGTGCAGACTTTCTCTAGTTGCGGCGAGCGGGGGCTACTCTTTGTTGCGGTGCCCGGGCTTCTCATCACAGCAGCTTCTATTGTTGTTCCACAACTCTATGGGTTCCTTTTTAGGTCCTATGAAGAACCCTAGAAATTAGTTCATGGAATTATAAGTTTTTGCAAAATTGTCAAAAGTGAGATATTTTAACTTCCATCAGGTAAGACCAGCGTCTCTTTCTTTGCCAATTTTCCTTCTATCATATTCTGCTATGTTGGATCATATTGGAATGGCCACAGGCTTTTTTGAAATCTGGCTAAGGAGATTTTCTTTTTTCTGTGGTACGCGGGCCTCTCACTGTTGTGGCCTTTCGCGACGCACAGGCTCAGCGGCCATGGCTCACGGGCCTAGCCGCTCCGCGGCATGTGGGATCTTCCCGGACCGGGACACGAACCCGTGTCCCCTGCGTCGGCAGGTGGACTCTCAACCACTGCGCCAGCAGGGAAGCCCTAAGGAGATGTTTTAAGTCAGGCTATTATGTGATTTTCAGACACCGCCGTATGTAATTGACTATATACTATCCCGTTACAGGAATAACTTCCAGTACTCGTACTGACTACTCTACTGACTTAACCTAGCACAAGACACAGAAGCATAAGGACAAAAACCACCTTACAATATAGCCATGTCTTGCACTTCACAGCTCTCAAAGCATGTGCGTTTGAAGAAGAAAAAAAGAACTGAAAAGTACAAAACCAGAAGCTATTCTGTGGAAAATTATTTCAATCATCAGGCATGTGAAAGATAAGTCAAAGATTCAGTTCTCATCAATGCTTAGTCAAAACGGAAATTTTCTTCTGTCAAGAATATACTCCAGGGGCTTCCCTGATGGCGCAGTGGTTAAGAAGCCACCTGTCAATGCAGGGGACAAGGGTTCGAGCCCTGGTCCGGGAAGATCCCACATGCCACGCAGCAACTAAGCCGCTGTGCCACAACTACGGAACCTGCGCTCTAGAGCCCGTGAGCCACGACTATTGAGCCTGCGAGCCACAACTACTGAAGCCTCCGTGCCTAGCGCCCGTGCTCTGCAACAAGAGAAGCCACCGCAATGAGAAGCCTGTGCACCGCAACGAAGAGTGGCCCCCAGTCCCTGCAAGTAGAGAAAGCCTGCGCACAGCAACGAAGACCCAACACAGCCAAAAATAAATAAATAAATGAATATACTCCATCAACAATGTGTGTAATGGAATGGTGTGAATGAGTATTTTATCAGAATCCCTGTAATGCACAAACCTATAGCAGTACTGAAATCAGTAATGCATTGATAGTAGTAAATACTTATGAGGAAGTAATCCATAGAGGTTTTCTCGAAGTTAACAATAAAAATTAATATGACATTATCAATAATACATTGTGAAGCTGAAATAAACTTTTCTAAACTATTAATAACTAGAAGCAAATTCTAATCAACCATGTTACAAGAAATCTATGTCTAAATACTACAAAGTTTATTTCTTAAAATATTATTTCGAAAATACATAAACTGTCGCATGAGGAGGCAGTTAAAGAATATATAGCTAGAAGACTGGGGGAAAAGTTTTATAGAGACACATCTGGCAGTAGTTAACTTTTAAATGTCATTTTTCTAGATTTTGTGACACCTATAGTATTGATATTTGAAAGCATTTAAAAAATTGTAATTTGAACATTTGCTACTTCCAGGTAGAATAAAATATTTTGATGCAAAACAACGTTTCCACTGAGAAAAACAAAAGAAGCCAAATAAAATAGCCGGCATTCAATCAAAAAGTTCTAGACAAACCAAGAGATAGAATCATATGGCTAAAATTCTAAGAAAAGAACAGATAATACAAAAATATTTATATAAGATATTGTGTATCTTTATCAGGAAAAGTCTTTATCAAGAAAAGACTTTAAAATCATCAGAATTAATATTATATTTTATTTATTTGTATATTATATTTATATATAGATATTTATATATTTATATAAAGAACTTCAAGATAAAGCCCTAGTTAAGGCAGTGACAATAGCAGTAGCAGTGGGAGTGAAAAGAAATGGTTATATTCAAGCATATTCTGTCAGGAAAAGTCCAAGATCAAATATCTGACTGCATACATGGGATGGATAGACGGAGTGGGAAAAATCAAAGTTAACTATAGAGGTTCTAGTGAAGATGGGGTTGCCATCACCCAACCCAAGGGGCTGCGATCATCCCCAAGGTCTAGGAGACTCAAAGGGAAGGTCATGGTCAGAGGCAAAGTTAATTGGTGGGAAAATAAGACTCCCAGTCTCTCCATCTCCTTATACCAGTTTTTTTTTAACATCTTTATTGGAGTATAATTGCTTTACAATGGTGTGTTAGTTTCTGCTTTATAACAAAGTAAACCAGTTATACATATGTCCCCATATCTCCTCCCTCTGGCATCTCCCTCCCTCCCTCCCTCCCTATCCCACCCCTCTAGGTGGTCACAAAGCACCGAGCGCATCTCCCTGTGCTATGCAGCTGCTTCCCACTAGCTAGCTATTCCTTATACCAGTTTTGTTTTTCTGCTCATATACGTAGCAGCATTTCATTCAAGGGGAAAGTCATTGATCTGACTGGTCAAATTAAACAACATAGTTCAAGGCACATTTACAGTGGTTAGTTCCTCCACAATTTAGAAAGTCACATTCACAATTTCCCTCTTCCTACGCCGCGGAACACATTGGCCATTCCTCCAAAGTTTCCACTCCACAGAGTGGACCAGAGATGACGTTAGTCCAGAACTGAGAGCTTGGCATGAGATGGTGTCAGCCCCACGTAGAGCTCTGGCATAAGTTATAACCCAACCCAGGTCTACAGAGAGCTCTGCATGGAATCCTGGGAGTAAACTCAGCCATAATAATGTGATTCTGTTTTTCATTTGCTTTTCTTCCTTGCTTAACTTTCCCTGGCCACTCTGACAAACAAACTTTCAGGCATTCCTGGGCCACTCACTAACTTTATTCCATTTAATGTCATCCAGATTCCCAAGAAAATTACTAACTATAAGGAGGGAAATTTGGAACATGGTGAGTTTTAGATGCCTGAAATATACAGGTCATTGAATCCAGTTAAGTAGCAAATTATCTGGATCTCAAACATGCCAGTAGAATAGCAGGCTAAGCTCAATTTAATGTACTCTTACTGGAGACACATGTAAATTCTGGGTCAATTTTGAAAAAGTTAAAAGCACATAGCTGAGATTAAAAGAAAGAAAGGAACACCTGCATGTTTCAGAAAGTAACAGAGAAATTAAATCCAGAGAAAGAAGAGTGGACTGATGTCTGTGGGTTCCGTTCCTTAGTATAGGCCTTATGTAAATAGGGGCTGGAGCTAGAAATCTAACATTACCTTGAGGCCAGGAATTTAGACTCAGGATGGAACAATATTGAGAAGTTGGTACAGATATCCTACAGAAATTTCATGAGGAATTGCTTAGTCCATTAAGAGGGCCAAGGGAGGTGGTGAGGAAGATTGACATCTCTTGAAAACCTTCAGGTACAGAAAACATCAACACCTCTGAAAAGTAGGCCTGTCCTTCCCAGCGTTGTGATGGCCAGGTTGTCACTAACCTGTAAGGCCCTGTATGAATCAGAAACTGCAAGGAGAGTAATTCAAAGAAAAACAGATGCAGGATGGGTGTGGCAATAAATCCTAGGACCCTATCAGAAACAAAATTAAAACCACTCTAAAGGGAAATTTTAACAAACCAGAGCAGATAGTATCCTAACCAGAATAGAATAATAATTCTGAGGAAGTTACTTTAGTTATTTAAGTAATATTCAATGCATTTCCATGGCCAGGCCCTTTTGAAGAATTCTAAAACATATACAAACAATTCGTTTACATCTTATATATCCCACCATCCAGAGCAAAATTCACTTAGGTACTGTACTAGTGGAAATTGGGCAGCACTATGGAGACAATAAAAAGGTGTTTACCGTCAAAAAACGTCAAGGTAAGAAAGAGAATGTCTAATTTTTAATTATCCTGTGGTTTATTGAAATCTTTTGGAAACCCGAAATAGAGAAAACCTAGGAGGCGATGAAGACTTAAATCTTTAGAGATTTATCAACTCATCTATAAAAGCTTTATTAATCTCTTCTTTTAATATCATTCCTGAGAGGTATAAATGTGTCCAGTGATAGGGTTGAAGAAGTCTGAGAGAATTTCAATTGTTTACTATTCTTGGTCAGCTATTAAGACCTTTCAGGAGCATCTTGATTTTCATGGCATCATCCAACAGAAAGCAGGATATTTTACAGAAAGCCCTGGTCCACTTTTTGGCTTGCTTTTGTGTTTATGTTTTTGGTTTTCTCACATTGGGCGGTACATTAGGCTACCTATTGCACACTCCCTCATTCATGCATGCATTCATTCAAACAATATTTACTGAGTTGAGATATTTAATTAACACCCAATAAATGATGTTTAGATGAATGAATGCACTTTTTATCAAAGTAAGTGTAAGTACTGAGAAAAAGTACAGAATGTATGATCCCGGCTCCACAAAAGCCTATAATTGTGTTGAGGATATAACATATGCTGGTGAAATAACTAATATATCATATTGGACAGTTTCTAAGTTCAAAAATGAGTTTTTATAAATAATCAGAGCCTAAGGAGGACAAAGAAGGGACAGTTCATTATGGGTTGAATCTATCAATAAATGTACATTTCAGATGAGATTTGAGATTGACCTTAAAGAAAGAAGAGGACTTAGATATATGAACAGAGAACAAAAAAGGCATGGTGATAGCATGTGCATAGATAGTGTGGCCAATATTTATGTTCTTCATTAAAGACAGTCAGAGATAACCCAAATGTAACTGTTTCCATGGGTCCATTCTCAGTATCCAAACAAAACGGCAAATCCTATCTTAGTAAAACTAATGAAAAACACAGTCTTTAACAAAGACATTGTGAAGGAAAGGGGGAGAGAAAGGCTTGCATCCCACACCACACAACAAAACTTATTTAATTATTTGTTTCATTTTCTCTCTCTGAAAATTTCCTCTCCCTCTCTCTGTACGTCTCTCTTCTCCCACATCTGGCCACACTCTACCAGCCACCTTTCCAGATCTTTCCAGAACTCTCCATCCTAGTTTCATTATGCCACAAGTTGAACATCTCACAGGTCTCCAGGATGCATCCTCATCACTTACTCCACAAAGACAAACAAAGGACACTTCTCAGGATCACGTTTCTTGGAAGGAAGAGGTCACGAGGAGTGATTATAAATAATATAAGGTGGAGAGCAGTGACTTAAAATACCATCTTTTCCTCTTAGAATGTGAATACAGGGAACTTTGGGAAACTAGAAAATCTAGAAAGGATTCATTGATAATTATTTATTTTCAATGAATAAAATAAAATGTAATAATACGGCTAAACTCTGACAGATTAACTTTTTCAAAAGTTGCTTTCACACACCTTCACTATTGGGATGTTTGATAAACACATCTTTCTTCTTTCTTTGCAGATACTGGCACCAAACTTTCAAACAATAAGAACCTTCCCGTAAGTCCCTTGCCAGGCAAGATTAACGTATAACAATCCAAACAGATGTTTGAAGAAGATAACTGGTTGAAAGCACAGAAAAAGAGCTGGGCTTCTCTTTTTCAACAGTCACATAATGAGTAATGTGGGAATTGGTTTACAAAGTCTCTCTCCATGAGGGGCTAAGGTTAAGATTAGAACTTCTGAGGCCAGAAGAGCAAAATAACTACAACAACCCACATATTTTCAAGAGCCGCCCTTTGGATGTGAGGGATTGATTTTTCCCACGCTTTTTTCAGCAACCCAACTGGTGTCTTTAGTAAATGACATAAGAGAATACAGTGTGGCCAAGAAGGCTTAGATTTCCTTAGCCCCAAGTCAGATATTCTCAAGTGACTGTCCACTCAAATTAAAAAGAGAGATTTACAAGAGGAAACTGGATACCACTGAGTGTACTTTTATTTCAACCCTTTACCTGAATGTTTTGTTTTGTTTTCAGTTCTCCACTGAAGTTGCCTACATTAATATATTTTTAAGAACATTTCCTTAAGTTGAAGTATTCATTCAGTATATTCATTTACTATAATTGACAAAAGCCAAATGACTTAGGCAAATTCATTTCTATATTGCCACAGCAGTGTATTGTGAACTAAATGACACCTGGCAGTTCTTTACTCAGATACTAACTCAATTAGAAGGCAGAACAAGGATACCTACCCATTCAGGGAAGGAAAGGTCACTTAGCCTCTGTAGCTGTCTTAGGTCTCTTATCATCACAGTAACAAATTGAAGACTAAAAACCATACGATCACCTCAATAGATGCAGAAAAAGCTTTTGAAAACATTCAATATCCATTCATGGTAAAAACTCTCCAGAAAGTGGGCACAGAGGGAACATACCTCAACATAATAAAGGCCATATATGACAAGCCCATAGCTAACATACTCAATGGTGAAAAGCTGAAAGCATTTCCCCTAAGATCAGGAACAAGACAAGGATGCCCACTCTCACCACTTTTATTGAACAGAGTTTTGGAAGTCCTAGCCACAGCAATCAGACAAGAAAAAATAAATAAATAAAAGGACTCCAAAATGGAAAGGAAAAAGTAAAACTGTCACTGTTTGCAGATGGCATGATACATAGAAAATCTGAAAGACACCATCAAAAACCTAGTCGAGCTCAAACATGAACTTGGTAAATCTGCAGGATACAATAGATTTCTATATATAAATTTTGTATTTCTATACACTCACAGTCAACTATCAGAAAGAGAAATTAAGGAAACAATCCCATTTACAATCGCACAAAAATGAATAAAATACATAAGAATAAACCTGCCTAAGGAGGTAAAAGACCTATACCCAGGAAACTATATGACACTCATGAAAGAAATGAAAGATGACACAAACAGCTGGAAAGATATACCATGGTCACGGATTGGAAGAATTAATATTGTTAAAATGACCATCATACCCAAGGAAATCTACGGATTCAATGCAGTCTGTATCAACATACCAAGGGCATTTTCCACAGACCTAGAACAAATAATTTTAAAGTTTGTATGGAAACACAAAAGACCCTGAATAGCTAAAACAGTCTTGAGAAAGAAGAACACAACTGGAGGAATCATGCTCCCTGGCTTCAGACTGTGCTACAAACCTACAGTAATCAAAACAGTATGGTACCGGCACAAAAACATCCATCACTGGAACAGAATAGAGAGCCCAGAAAGAAACCCATGCACTTATGGTCAATGAATCTATGACAAAGGAGGCAAGAATATGCAATGGAGAAAAGTCTGGGCTTCCTTAGGGATGGTTTCATCAATTAATTGGTTTTCTTAAATGGACCATACTTTTCCATGTCTTTGTATACCTTGTGAGTTTTTTGGTTCAACATTTGGCTTTCAAATGTTATAATGCGGTGTCTATGGAAATCAGATTCTCCCACTTTCCCAGGGTTTTCTGGGCTTTTGATTGTTGAAGGCTGTAGTAGTCTGTTTGTTTAGGGACCTTTCCAAACTAGCTTTGCAATGACTGTAATGACTTTGACTTTCCAAACTAGCTTTGCACTGACTCCTTATCGTATGTAGGCACTGAAGTCTCTGTTCCTTTAGTTCATGTGTAGCTAATGTTTTGACAGAGATGTCCTTGAATTCCTGCACCTAAGACAAACAAAAACAAATATACACAAGCACATCCACATGCACACTCAAAACCACACACCTCTCCCCATTGTGCAGATTGCTGGATCACTCCTTCAACATTTAGCTGACCTGCACTGAGTTCAGGGCTCAGCCCATGGTAAAAGCTTAGAGACTCCTCTGGTGTTTTCAGAACATGCATCTTATCTTGAGTATGCATGTGGCTTTCTTAATTTCTCTGGACACATGTGTACTTTTTGTATGTTCTAAGTTCCCAAAGAATCTCCCCCAACTTTTGCTCCTGCATCTTCTGTGGTCTATTGTATTTCAATGCACAGTCTTCTGCCCCAGCCATCTGTGCTTTGTTAGTTCACCTTGCACCTTTTTTGAGCAATGACCGCTGCTTTTCCAGACTGTGTTCCAGGTTAGCTAAGACGGAGATAAGCATCTTGTGTCAGTCCTTCAGGTAGCTCCCAGACAGGTTAGAACAGATACACATAATAATCTGAGAGTACGGTCTCTTCTGCTCCCTCCTGAAGCTGGATTGAGGGTCCCATACTACGAATGGTCTGCTGCTACTTTAAGACTATCACTGCATTAAGACTCCACCACTTTAAGACCATCTCTACACTAACAGTGGATGGGGCAAGGGCAAGTAAAAATGCCACAAAGCTTTCCTGCCATTTTCCAATTGCCTCTTCCCTGGTTCAGTATGTGTGTGGTTGCTGTAAATCTTTGGCTGATTTCAGGACTAAGAGAAACTCAAGGAACCCCACAACAAGAAACAGTATAATCAAACTCTCAGATGCCAAAAGACAGAGAAAGAATCTTTTCTCCCAAAGGAGAAAGAAAAAACAAATTTGTCACAAAGCAGGGATCCTCAAAAAGATTCATAGCTAATTTTCTATCTGAAACCACGGAAGCAAGAGGCCAGACATATTTAAAGTGCTAAAAGAAAGAAACTGTCCACCAAGAATTCTATATTTGGCCAAAATGGTTTCAAAACTTAGGGAGAAATTAACACATTCCCAGATGAACAAAGGCTGAGGGCGTTTGCTTTACAACTTCCTAACACTGCCCTATGACAAATGCTAAATTGAACCTTCAGGTTGAAATGAAAGGACACTAGACAGCAACTCGAAGCTGTATAAAGAAATAGAAATCTCCAGTAAAGATAAATACATGGGCAGATACTAAAGCCAGTATTGTGCTACTGGCTTGTAACCCTACTTTTTATTTCTTACATGATTGAAAAAACAACTGCATAAAATAATTATAAGTCCATGTTATTGGGCTCACAAAGTATAAAGGTGTAATTTGTGACAACAATAATGTAAAGAGGAGGAATGGAACTGTAGAGGAACAGAGTTTCTGTGTGCTATTGAAGTTGGTTTCAATTCAAATGATATTGGTTGAACTTTAGAAGGGTAAATGTAATCTTCTTGATAACCACAAAGAAAATATCAATAGACTATACGCAAAAATAAATGAAAAAGGGATCAAGAGTTCACTACAAGAAAATCGGCGAACCACAGAAGAAGTCAGTAATGGAGTAAATAAGCGGCAAAAAATGCATAAGACATACAGAAAACAACCAGGAAACAGACAGAATTAAGTTCTTCCTCATCAGTAATTTTTGAAAAAGTAAGTGGATTAAGCTCTCCAATAAAAAGATAAATATTGGCAGAATGGACTTTAAAAACATACATAATCCAAGTATATGCTGTCCGCAAACAACTCACTTGATTTCAAGAGACACAAGTTGGTTGAAAGTTAAAGCACAGAATAAAATATCCCATGCAAATAGTAACAAAAAGAAAGAAAGAGAGAGAGAGAAAAAGAAAGGAAGGAAGGAAGGAAGGAAAGAAAGAAGGAAGATAGATCTGGGATGGCTACGTTAATATCACACAAAATCAACTTTAAATCAAAAACTATCACAAGAGGAAAAGGAGGCCACTATATGTTGATAACAAGTTCAATCTATCAAGAAGATATAACAACTATAAACATATATGTACCAAACATCCCCCAAATATATGAAGCAGACATTGACAGAATTGAAGGAAGAAATAGTTCTAAAATAATAGTTGGAGATCAATACCTTGCTTTCAATAATGGATAACACATCTAGACAGAAGATCAGTAGAGAGGTAGGGGGACTGAATAACACATTTAACCAACTAAACCTAACAGCCATATATAGATCACTCCACTCAACAACAGCAGAATACACATTTTTCTCAAGTACACATGGAACATTCTCCAGGAAAGACCATATGTTACGCCACAATACAAGTACCAATACATTTTCAAGAAACTGAAATCATACAAAGTATCTTCTTTAGCCACAGTGAAATGAAGGTAGAAATCAATAACAGAACCATTGGTAGCCATTTCCCATCATGCCTGCCACACATGATATAAAGCAATGAAGGGAAAAACATAATTGACCATTTAGAAAAGTGGGAAAGAGGACACATCATTGACACAGAGTGTGTGCTGTTTCCCGTTGTCAGGGATAGAAATAAATTAGCATCATTTATTCATTAGTGTGTTAATTTCTTGGTCAATCATTGGGCAGCCAGTGTTTCTGCCTGATGGGAAGATTTCCTATACTCAGTGTTGAGTGGAGACAACCTTGAAAGGGACATTTAAAAGGATTATACTGTGATGGGCTTAGCAGTACCCTTCCTCCTATGCCAGTATTTAGGCTGGGGTATTTCCATGCAGTGTGTACAATCGTAGGCCCCAGGTCACCAGAATTTAGTTGGATTCGTTTTGTTAATACATTCCCTCAGTACTTTGTCTTTTATTTGACTGTTGCATTTACTTCATTCTTTATTATCACTGCGAAACAACTTTGTTTCCTGTTCAGATGCCAAAAAGTGGATATCAATACCTCCTGAGTTTTACACATCACAGATCTGTTTTACATATCAGAGACAGAGACAGCAACTATTTCCAGTGACTCTGAGACATACTTTGAACATGTGATTAACATGTTGAGTGTTGAAATGTGTGTCGAGCTCATTATACTTGCTCTAAAAGGTTTCAAACTGCAAAGATTTAAAAATCTTTATGTTTGAATAGTTTTCCTGTGCTGTCCCTTTGTGTCAGACTGTTAATGTGCAGTCTGGCACCTTCAAATAATGTGGCTTTGCAACCAATTATTTACATGTTGTTTTATCCACAGAGAATCTTTTTTTTTTAAAATAAATTTATTTATTATTTATTTTTGGCTGTGTTGGGTCTTTGTTGTTGCATATGGGCTTTCTCCAGTTGGGGCGAGTGGGGGCTACTCTACATTGTGGTATGCGGGCTCCTCATTGCTGTGGCTTCTCTCGTTGCAGAGCACGGGCTCTAGGCGCTGGGGTTTCAGTAGTTGTGGCATGCGGGCTTCAGTAGTTGTGGCTCATTGGCCCTAGAGCACAGGCTCAGTAGTTGTGGCGCACGGGCTTAGTTGCTCCGCGGCATGTGGGATCTTCCCAGACCAGGGCTCGAACCCATGACCCCTGCACTGGCAGGCGGATTCCCAACCACTGTGCCACCAGGGAAGTCCCCACACAGAGAATCTTAAGGTCAAAACATACAACTTGATTAACTACACGTCCTCCTGTTCACATTTCCCTCATCTTTTCTTCATCTTCTGTCTATGTTTCCTTGGCCCTGTTTATATTAAGTGCTTTTGCCATTATATTTGATTGTCTGTATTCCGCTGAGATATCACAATGCTTTATGAGACACGGTAGGATATAAATGCATTTAAGTAATATATATATATATATATATAGTTTGCTTGAGTGCAGTGTTTTTTGTTTTCTGTACTGAATTCATTAGCATGGGTTGGTATAAAATTTAGCATAGGTCAATATGTAATTTGTAAACTAATAAGGTCTTAAAAGTGAGGAATTAAGTCTTTTAAATTTAATTATTTATTGTAAAGAGCAGAATAGCATAAATAAACAGGTACCTAAGGAAAACTTGTATTCTAATATGGAATGCTCATGAACACCGTTTTTTTTTTCTTCTAATGGTATGATAGTAGGCCATTTGATTATTTCTATTTTTATGGCTTTAACTTTAGAACAATGAAATATTCGTAAATTTTAAAAAGTATTTTTCTTTATTTGATGCGGGTGGGATACTGGAGAAGTGAAAGGTCAAACACCTATTGAGGAATCCATACTTGTCTATATATTGTGTACTTTTATTTCAATAACTGATTTAAAATTCCTAAAAGGATGCTATAATAAGTTATTATGCCATTTTACAGACTGAATTAAGTGAATTTCAGGGAGGTATGAAACTTGCCTAAGGCTATCCAGCTGCCAAGTGGTAGAAGTGAGAATTAAATCCAGGTTTACCTATCGCCGAAGTTTCTGCTCATCTCTTTACATCATCCACTTTTAATGGCCAATGCTTTCCTGCTTACAAATATGACTGAGGTTTCCAGACAGTCAACAGTCCTTTTTAATCAGATAGAAAAATTACTGTTGATTCTCTAAAGACATATTCCTTTTCCATTAAGTGACTTTAGTTGTTCAAATAATACTTCCAGACAGTAGTAATCATACAGTTGGAGACTAAGAACAGAACTCAGGGATGTGTCTAGCAGTCAGTAAAGACCAACTGGGCTCACTGATGATATTTACGGTCATTTCCTCTAGACTAACATAATCTTATTAATAAGACCCTAATAATTCACAGTACTGCCCTTGCCTGATTGTTTCTTCTTCTCCCTCTATCACTCTCTCTTTCCCCATATTATTATTATTTTTGGCAATTTTTGGTGAATTATATTCAGGGATTAGTGTTCAGGAGTACTCGTCACAAAAGCAGAGAATCTTAGCTCACACCAAAGGAAAAAAATAGAGAAAAAGTATAAATTATATGAATACACACACATACACACATGTGCCAACTATATGTTGCACTTCTCCAAAATCTATTCAGTATCTGCACATTTACTGTATATTAGCAGTAAGACCAGAAATGAGCGTAACGCTCTGTTTACAAGGCACAGAAAACAGACCCAAATATGGAAATTACTAGCAATGAGAATGGGGAAGAAAGACTACAACAAGGAATGTAGATGATATTTTTGTTTCCTAGCTATGATGCCAAATATTGAACTTTCAACTTGAGACAAGGAGGCCATAAAAAGTTGTATTAGTTTCCTAGAGGTGCCATGACAAAGTACCAGGGACTGAGGAGGTTAAACAACAGAAATTTACTCACTCACAGGTCTAGAGGCTAGAAATCTGAGATAAGGTGTCAGCAGGATTGATTTCTTCTCAAGTATCTCTTCTTGGTTTGTAGATGCCATGTTTTCCTTTTGTCTTCACATGGTCTTCTCTCTGTGCATGTCTGTGTCCTAATATTTTCTTTTTATAAGGACACCAGTCATATTGGATTAGAGCCCACCCATTTGACCTCAATTACCTATGTAAGGGCCTTATCTCCAAATACAGTCATATTACGAGGTATTGGGGGCTAAGACTTCCACATATTAACTTGAGCAGGACACAATTCAGCTGATAATAGAAGAGTAATTTAAGCAAGTAAGTAACTGTTGTTTACAGTGAGTTGCTTAAGGATATGAATTTACTCAAGAAAAACAAGAAGAAATTATATAACACTGTATGTTATACAAAGATATTAAATGAATCATCATAACATCCTGTGAGATGGGCATTAAATTAGACTCAGCAAGATGAAGCAACTTATCCAGAATTGTAGAGTTGGTACTTTCCAGAATTTAAACCAGGTATTTTCCCAGTTCCATTCTACGTTATATATTCATTTCATTATTTGAAATGAATTTTGAGTCTTCATTTTGCTTAGTTTCTGAAGTTACATGGGGATAGAATGGAGTTGGATCTTTTCAGTGACATTCACACATGGGAAAGGAAATTGAGTCCAGAAGCTTCAGCAATGTTTCCATGGAGAGCACTAACAACAGAACCAGAAACACCGTTATCCTTTGGGTTCAGTGATCTTTCCTGAAGCACTACAAGAATCAATTTTAAGAAGCCCAGTGTTTTCCAAACTTTCACCAATGGGCTCTGTAGGGTCCTCTAACAGTATCTAAGAGACTAACTAGTTTCTCATCCCAAGCCACTTAAGACAAGGAGTTCTGATTGTTCTCTGTGAGGAAATCAAGTGACAATCATAGCCGGTGATTTAGGATAATTTCTTCAGGGCCCAGACAAAACCTAACACACAGTAATAATCATTGTTAACTGCATCTTTGACAAGGATTAATCAGGTATCAAAGAGGTCTATAAATTGGGAGAAATTATGATCAAAGAGAAACACAGACCACAGATATTTAATTAATGCTCAATTATTTATAAGTTTAACTTTGGTTAACCTAATTTTCCTTCTTCTAGACAATTTCCAATTCGTCTCCACAAAGAGACCAGAATAAGCACCTTCCAATACAAGATTTATTGTGTTGCTTTAATTTAAAGCATACAGTGACTTCTACATTCACTCCACCAAGTTTTGCCAGGAGAGAAAAGGAGACGTTATATTTTGTCTTGAATTAGATATGCCACCATACTTGACTTAGCTCATCCCACTGGAAGCACTTTGAGGGCAGATTCTACAGTCTTGTCTTACATCCTCTATGGAATCAAGCCAAGGGAATCACACACAGTTACAGCTGGAAAAACATTTGTTCTGGGTTAATACTTTTAGCCTTTACCACCAAGACTTTATCACCAAGACCTATCTTTACAGTCTCTAAACAGGAGACCTTCTTGCCTTCCCTTTTCATATTGACTAGGAAGGTAAAGGGAAGAACTGAGAAGTACCCAAAGTCAGCTAGCAGCCAGCACAGATAAATCATCTGTGGAGATATTGTTTCTTTCAAAAGATATAAACGTAAGAGGAAGTCCTAGTGTTTGAAACAACTGTGCATAATAAAATTCCATGAAAACCTAGAAATCCAGATGCAGATCAGTAACATATTGGTTAAATAAGCTGTTATGTTCATGCAATGGACAAGTGTACATACATTAAGAAGAACGAGATACTCTTTTCTATGAGATTCTCTTTTCACTGAACTCATCAGTGCTGCAAAAACAATGTTACATAATACTTTTTCTTTAACGTTATATCAGGCATCCTCATCTTGTCTTGCATTTATTGCCAGTGTTACTAAAGACTACCACTTACCTCTTTCTCTTTTAGACATATAAGTTCTTCTTATTTTGGAAGCATTCATCAATCCCTATTTTACTCTTTCTTTTAAATTACAAATGAATATTGAATTTTATAAAATATCTTTTGGGCGATATTTCAAGTGATTGTATAGTTTTGCTCTCCTTTGACCTTGTTATATGGTAAATTATATTTTGTTATTTTATATTATGTTATTTATTGTATTCTGTTTACTAATGACATTTATTATATTATAATTACATTATTTTTAAGGTAGCATTTTGTTTTAGATAGACAAAACAACCAGTGGAATAGGAAGCATCTTAAAATTAGATGCAAGAGCATAAGGGAATTGAGACTAAAATAAAATTCACGTTTTGGATCAGCAAAAATTATTCAACAAAAGTGGGAAAATATAGCTATCACAGAATTACTAAATTCTAGATACAGCAACGAGTTAAAAGTTAAAAAATAATGAAAGTGTAAAAGTATCAGAAACCTGGGAGACTTGAAATAAATTATTCATGAGGAATACCTTTCTAAGATACAAAGAAAAAAGGATACATTTAATTATATAAGAATTAAAATTTTCCTCATGGCAAAATGCACTACAAAGGTCAGAAAACAAGCAAAAGAAATTGGGAAATATATTTAGAAATGGATATGCCTTCTTTACAACTTTTGAGAGAAGCACATGTTTCTTTTTCCTTTAACCTGTTATGTGGGCATTAATCTATAATGTAAGTGCATGGTTCCTTTCCTTTCACCTGTAATGTGAGATTTAATCTATATGGTAAGTGCATGGTTCCTTTCCTTTCATCTGTAATGTGAGTGTCAACATGGGGCACTGTTGCCAAGCACAGACTTTGGATGTTCCTGTACTGGTCCTGTCACTGACCATCCACAAAAACTTACAAATGTTGCTTTACTTTCCTGGGGGTTAGAGTCTTAGCTAAGAAATGGAAGCAAAATAGAACTTTCCCCCAGGGATGATAGAAGGTTTAAAGGAGTAAATATGTAAGTGACTTGGCACAGTGCCTACTACAAGAGAGATCAATATAAGTACTTACCAATTTTTTAAAGAGACAGGTGAAAGAAATAAAATGTGGTGATTTCAATCTATTGATATATATTCTTGACATTAAACTACCTTTTCATTCATTGGATGACCTAACTTGCTCATGCTTTTTCTTACTCTAGTGAACTTGGGTAGCTAATATCATAGTTTAAAATTTTTCCTTTTATATTTACAAGTAAATTTGACCTGTAAATTTCTTTTTCCTTACAGTCCTAATCTGTTTTCAGTATTAGGATTATATAGACTTCATAAGATGAATAAAGGAGCGTTCTTCCTTTGCTACTCTCTAGAAGTTTTTCTTTGTTAATATTGATGTTATCTGTTTAACAGAAGTTTGATAGAATTCACCTCCCAAATGATCTGGCCGGGTCTGGTATTTTCTATATGAAATGCCAGTAAATTTGAACATTTCTGTAAAGTGGACAATTTCCTAGCTCCTAAAGTTTACCAAAACTGACACAAGAGGAAATTTGTAGCTGGAGTTCTTGCACCAGTAAAGGAATTAAGTCAATAGTTTACAATCTTTCATATATTCTCTGTTTGTACTCTCTGCTATAACATTGTCCTGATTCTTTCTGTATATTATTTACTTACGTTTTTGTTTTGCTTAATCAAAGTTTGTTTTTTTAAATCTTTTCAAAGAATATTCTTTTGACTTACTAAATCACCTCAATTTTATACTTTTTCTGTTTTATTAAGTTCTGCTCATATCTTTATTGTCTATTTTTCTATGTTCTCAGGGTTTATTGTTTTACTCTTCTGATGTCAATTAAAATACTTGGTTATTCATTTTAATAAATCTTTTTACTTATAAATAGTTGAACTTTTTGAAGGTTCCAGCTTAGTTGTACGTATCTAAGGGTCAGCTCCTCCTCATAGTTGCTGGCCTAAGGCTTAGTTCACCCTATAGCAATGTATATATTGACATTTTTTTCCCCTCGACTTTCTGTGTTTTGCTACTTCTCACTTCTCTTTGCAGAGAAGCCCTCTGAAATAGCCTTAACTTATTTTACAGCCAATAAGTCTTTAAAATACTGTGTATTTTTTAAGATAAATCAACTTATATAATTAGGCAGGAAATCTGATCTGCCATATTTTTAAAAACAGCATAATTTCACTCTTCTCCACGATTAATCTGCTGTATTACACGACCTTCGAGTTTTTAGCTATATCAATGACATGTACTTTAAAAATGTTTGAAAGATCCTACCCAGTCTTTTAAAACATCCTTGCTCCTTGTTTCAGTTCTAGTTTTATGTATATTTTCTGCCTGGCACCTGATTATTCCAACATCTGATGGATGGCCTTGGGAATTTAATTCTGGTATTGATTGTTTTTGCTGATTCTCTCCACTTGTAGCTGATTTCTTCATTATTGTGTAAATTTAGATCACGAGCTCACGTTTAGCTAAACTTTATCTGTGGGAACACTATAGGCCTGTGTTGAGGGTCTACCTCTCCAGAAAGGGTTTAGTTTTGTGTTTGGAATACCACCGATTTGGGAGCATTTTAAGTTAATTTCTTGGTTTCTGTTTGGAAGACCGCAAATAAATTTGCAACCCAAACACTGTGAACACGGATCGGCGGTTCAGAATTCTCAAGATTTCCTACCTGTTTCCTACCCAGAGCAGAGGCCAAGAGAATTTGGTCTTAGTCTCCCTTTGCCAGCAGATACTTTTTTCTCCTGGCACACCCTTTCATTAAAGGTGAAGCTACGCATAGAGAGGTTTAGTTCTAACTTCCCATCTAGTAGGGATGGAGTCTTACCTCCTGCCTCCCATGTGGTCATGGCCATTTAAAAACAAGTCTCTATACCAGGTGTGTCATTCAACTACGGCCTGTATTCCAAATCCAGACAGCTGCCTATTTTTTATGGCCTATGAGCTATGAATAATTTTCACGTTTTAACTGGTAACATTTTAAATGGTTACCGAAGTACCTAAATAATATCCTCAATTTTGCCTCTTTGGTCTACAAAGCCTAAAAGATTTGCCATTTGGCTCCATAAAAACAGGATTTCCAGCTTCTGTTCTAAGCTATCAAGATCTTCAATCCACTCTTCATAGAGCTATAACTCTTACACATGTACCACCCTTCCTTCATGGGTCCTGGAAATTTCGACTGCACACTTCCAAAGTCAACCACGCACTTAAAAATAAGTTGTGTACATTTAACCTAGCATACCTAACCCATTTCTTTTAGGAGAGTTTTTCAAGTAATCTTGCCCACCGTATTCTTCAGAACTTCATTAATAATGGCAAAAAACTGGGCTTACCTGGTGGCGCAGTGGTTGAGAGTCCGCCTGCCGATGCAGGGGACACGGGTTCGAGCCCCAGTCTGGGAAGATCCCACATGCCGCGGAGCGGCTGGGCCCGTGAGCCATGGCCGCTGAGCCTGTGCATCCGGAGCCTGTGCTCCGCAACGGGAGAGGCCGCAACAGTGAGAGGCCTATGTACCAAAAAAGAAACAAACAAAAAACAAAAAAATTAAAACAACTTAACATTCAACAAAAATGGGAAATGTTCATAACAATTATAGAAGCACATACAGTAGAAAACTATAAACTGTTATTGAAACAGTGAGACATAACGTTTTATTCTTAGAGAACTATGTTTATTTAGGTCCCTTTTGTTTAAATAAGTATATTTCTGTGTATGTATGTATACAGTCATGTATTTATATACACATACATTATTTGTATGATATATTTATATAAACATATGAAATACATACCTATACACATACCTTTGATTTATATTTGTACACATACACAGGAACATAATCATATATTATATATTTATATACATTGAACTGAAAACTGGTAGTATACATATATATCGTGTATAAATGTGTGTACGTGCATGTGTAGAAAAGCCGGTTGAGAGATACTGAAGCATGAGTTAGACAGGGTTCAAGATTTTAAAAGTAGTTATGTGTAGGTGGTGAGGTTAAGGCCCATTTGATTGAAAATATTGCATATTTTTACATCAATTGTTATGATGACCAGATTCCTATGTAAATAAAATTATAAATAGCTATACATACTCGTATGTGTAATGTATAACTAAAAGATATATAGTTTTATATAAAACTATATTTATATTATATAATACAATTATACTAATACATTATATATTGTTATATAGATATATTAACTATAGTGTATTATATCAGATAATAATATATATTTATATATTATGATATAATTGTTTTATAATCAATATCACAGGATATATCATATTAATATTATGAACATATTAACCATAGAAATACACTTCATTACTCATATATTTTGTATATAATATATGCTAGGCAAAAAATATATATTAATATAATACATAATTGTTATACACTAATATAAATATTAGTATATTACATTTATACATCAATATAATATTTAATATTGGTATATTTATATTATTTTTAATATATACATAGCTAATGCTCTTTAAAGCCATCTGCTACAAGTAGAATAAGACCAGGAGTATGGCCAAAGCAAATTGTTAAAATATTAGATTACTTATATTCATTTATATGTCATTTTACTGGAATCTGCATCTGGCTACTAGAGAGGACACACAGCAAAATCAACAAAAAGTGCCCAGGACATAGGATCCTTTATTCATTGGAACCTCAAAGGAAACACAGTGCTATTCAGTCCCCCTTCAAAGAGCCAAGAGCAAACCTTGAAGCACCCAGTAAAAGCCAATTCAAACAAAAAAGCTTTTCCACTTAAACTGGAAAAAGTTAAGTTCCCAAGAGACCCCCTACATCAACCACTGAAGCTCATTTGGCAGTAAAAACAATAATGTTCACCGAACAACAAGAAACGCAAAACAATAGGTGTTTTACCAAAAACACAGAAAAGCAGCTAATTAGTCTTTCCTGTTTGAAAGAAGGGCGTGGGAAGTGGGCAGAAGACCTGATAGGAAAGATAAAAAGAAAAGGAAAAGGAAAATAACAGTTTCCAGTTTGACACTCAAGCTGTCTTCTGCATCCATTCCGTCAAGACCACCAAGTCAATGTGGAGGCTTTTTCCTCCTTCCCTTTTCTTTTCATGAGACCGATCACAACCAGCACTGCAGATCCCACCCAATTAAGGAATGCTGTTGCCTACATGTGTGAATGAGCTGTGAGTAAAGTACTGAAGTAGAGGACACCTAAAGTGAAACGTCTTCATGAATGTCCACGTGGCTGAGCAGCAAGTTAAACTTTCATAGATGTGCTAAAGAAGAAGAGTTGGGTTTTATTTTATTTACTTTTCCCTGGACTGTGTTGAATGACTATCATCGACAAGTTCAGGCTACTTTTTGCTGAGGATTAATGCACTGGGAGAGCTGAGAGAACACTGAACAGTAGAGCTGTCTTTTTCTTGACCAGTTCACCTTAGTTTCCCAAACTCTAAGTCTTTCCCTAATTCTTTCTCCTTTTTATTGTAGTGAAATGAACATAACACAAAATTCACCATTTTGATCATTTTACAATTCACTGTTCCATTCCGTGGAATTTACTACCGTCACAATGTTGTGCAACTATCACCACTGTCCAACTACAAAACATTTTCATCACCCCAAGAGGAAACATACACCCATTTTGAGGAGTCATTCCCTATGTCCCTCTCTTCCAAACCCCTGGAAACCACTAATGTATAATATTTTCCGTGTGTATGGATTTGCCACTGCTGGACATTTCATAAATATGGAACCATACAATATAGAGCCTTTCGTGCCTGACTTCTTTCACTTAGTTGCATCCATGATGTAGCATGTATCAGTAATCCATTCACTTTTATGGCTGAATTCCCTGATCCTGTTTTCTTCATACTGTTTGAATACAAAATTTAAAATAAGTTGAGAGTGAAGCTCTGTTTTAAGGGCACATCTACGAGGCCAATTCTTTTTAAAAAGGTGAAAATGGAGATACTGTTGTGAAATGATAATCGTTGAGAAGCCTCAGCCAATTTGATAATGAAAAGTTTGGGAAATGTTGCAAAAAATTATCTGCTTTATATTAAAAGCCTTTTAAGCAAGGATTCAGGAGATTGTCTTTTTCTTGCAGGTAACTTAAATGACTCAGAAGGAAATAACTGCCCTTTAAAACAGATTTTGAAAGGATTCTATTTATTCTTAATAGACGAATGGGAGTACAGGTAGTTCACATCCAATATGGACTCCCTGTCCAAACACTGTTTATCGTTCTAGCCACCACTATCGAATTATATTTCTTGAGAGTAAGGCAGCTCAATTCCTGCATATTAATTTTTTCCCTGCATATTACTTTTAAAAATTCATCTATCAAATTATCAAATTCATCAATCCATTAATACAGTATAAACAAGAGATATTCATGTTTCAGCGCAGTTCAAACATCAGGTATAAAGAACCACCAGCAAGAAAAAGAATCCTATATCTCTTGCCAGAATGTGGTCAGCTCTGGGGTGCTTTGCAAGCTGAAACACACTTTCATTGTTAAGAGGATAGAGGCTGTTTAAGAGGGATGAGAGCCAAAAAATGTTAACTACGTGTATGTGTTAAGAACAGTGCTAGGTTATCTCATATTCTGTATCAGCCAAGGCTCACCATTTTACATATGTGAAAAGCGAAGTTAAAAGTGTTTTAGTAGGGCTTCCCTGGTGGCGCAGTGGTTAAGAATCTGCCTGCCAGTGCAGGGGACGCGGGTTTGAGCCCTGGTCCGGGAAGCTCCCACATGCCACGGAGCAACTAAGAGCATGTGCCACAACTACTGAGCCTGCGCTCTAGAGCCCGTGAACCACAACTACTGAAGCCCACACACCTAGACCCCGCGCTCAGCAACAAAGAGAAGCCACCACAGTGAGAAGCCCGCGCACCGTAACAAAGAGGAGCCCCCGCTCACCGCAACTAGAGAAAGCCCGCGCATAGCAAGGAAGAGCCAACGCAGCCAAAAATAAATCTATTTTAAAAAAAAAAGTGTTTTAGTAACTTACTAAAAGGCACACAATCAGTAAATTTGAGCAAGAATTCAATCCCAAATCTGTCACACTGAAGTTTAAGCTAATACATGAGATTAATAAAAACAGCACTAAATTAAAAGTTCAGAGATATTTTTAATTTCATACTCTTTCACTAACGCTCTTTGGAGAGAAATCATTTCTTTTATATGGGCCTTAGTTTTCACAACTATAATAGTTGGAAGCTTGACTAGATGATCTGTATGTAGTCTTCCAATTCTAAAATGTTCCACTCATTTGGATTCCTACAATAATTGCCCTTGCAATACATGCATGCTGCCACCAAGTAGCCGTACAGACTATTAGTTCCTTTTATATCCCTAGTGGGGAGCGCATTTTGACATCAGACTTACCGGTCAATAGTACAACCTGTTACTATAACTATAAAATAACAAAATAATCTGGTATTATTTCCTGTAAAGCAGAAGCTTTACATTGTCTGTGAATCATATCAGAATCACCTGTAGGTTCGTTTTGTTGTGTTTTAACATATTTATTGGAGTATAATTGCTTTACAATGGTGTGTTAGTTTCTGCTTTATAACACCTGTAGGTTTTCAAACATAGAGGAAATCCATAACCCATTGAATGAGAATCTTCAGAGACAGGACATGGGCATCTGGATTTTTGGGCTCCCATCATCCGTATATTTTATTTTATTTTTTGCCTAGGTATAATATTTCTCACATCCTCTTGAATCTTTAAATGTTTCTTTTTGTTTTAAAATTTTAGAATATTCCATAATCTTCTGTTATGTTTATTCGATCTTGTGCTTCTCCTGGTTAAGTCTTCTTTTTTTCCTTTTTTTTTTTGTGGGGGGGCCCTGCCTCATGGCTTGCAGGATCTTAGTTCCCTGACCGGGAATTGGACCCCAGGGCCCCAGCAGTGAAAGCGCCAAGTTCTAACCACTGGACCACCAGGGAAGTCCCAAGACTTCTGTTTTAAATGACTTTTTTTCCCACTCTAATTCATTCCTGGGATCAGTTTCATGTTTGAACATTAAACCAACCTTGCATTACTAGAATAAAGCTACTTTGATTGTGATATATGATTGTTTTACATACCATGGATACAGTTTGTGCTTCTGTTTACACATTTTGCATGCATGTTCAAAAGAGAAATTGGCCTGTGATTCTATTCTTGTAATATTCTTTTTAGTTTTGATCTGAAGCTTATGTTGGCCTTATAAATATTTTGAGCAATATATACTTTTCTGTTTCCTGGAAGATTTTTATGTAAGATTACCAATATTTCTTCCCTAAATATTTGGAAGAATTTACTTGGAAAGCCATTTATCCCTGGAAATCATTTTCTGTAAAGGTACTTAATTATACAAACAACTTTTGCAGTAGATATAGGGTTTTTAGATAGTTTTTCTTTCTTGGGTTAGTCTTGTTAGCTTGCATTTTTAATGAATTTGTCATTAAATTCGATGAATTTTCAAATTTATAAATATAAAATTATCATAATTTTAACAGCTTTATTGGGATGTAATTTACATACCATAATTTCAACACTTTAATGTATACAATTCAGTGGTTCTCAGTGTAACCACTAAAAGACTTGTGTAAGCATCACAACAATCCAATTTTAGATTTCTGTCCCCCCACAAAAAACCCATTACACATTAACAAGCTTTCTTCAATCTCCTCAACCCTCTCAGCCCTAGGCAACCACTCATCTACTTCCTGTCTCTACAGATTTGCTATTCTGGGCATTTCATATAAATGGGACCGTACAATATGTGATCTTTTGTGAGTGGCTGCTTTTACTTTACATAATGCTTTCATGGTTCATCCATGTTGTAACATGGATCAATAGATCATTCCTTTCTAGAGCTGAATGCTATTCTATTGTATGGATATTCCACATTTTGTTTATTCATTTATCCGGTTGTCATTCGAATTATTTCCACCTTTTGTTTTTAGAAATATGCTTCTATGAACATTCACGTAGAAGCTTTTGTGCAGACATAAGTTTTTATTTCTCTTAGGTATATATTTAGTAGTGGAACTGCTGGGTCACAGGGTAGCTCTATGTTTAACACTTGCAGGAACTCTCAAGCTGTTTTGTAAAATGGCCGCACCATTTTACATTCCCACCAGCAATGTATGTGGGTTTCAATCTCTTCTCTTACAGCCTAGCATGTCATCTATGCTGGAAAACGTTTCACATGTAGTTGAGCAGGATGAGTATTCTACTGTTTGGTTGAGTGTTCTGTAAACATTTATTAGGTCTTGTTAATTCATAGTCTCGTCCAAGTCTTCTATATCGTTGTTGATCTTCTGCCTAACTGTTCTATCCATTATTGACTGCGGAGTACTGAAGCCTCTACCTAATGTTGTGCAATTATCCATTTCTTCCTTCAATTCTTCATGGATTTTGGTATTTTCTTCTTCATGTACTTTGGTTTTACCTTATTCAGGGCAAATATGTTAAAGATTTTTGTATCTTCCCTTTCTTTATCACAAAATGTCCCTTTTCATATCTAGTAACTTTTTTGTTTGTTTTAAAGTCTATTTTTTCTGGTATTAGTATAGCCACTTCAGCAATGCTTACGGTTGCTATTTGCATGATGTATATTTTTTCATCCTTTTACTTTGTACACATTAGACCTTTGAATCCAGCAGTGTCTCCTATAGAAAACAGTTTTTAATACCCAGTTCGACAATATCTGCCTTTTGCTTGTATTGTTTAATTCATTTACGTTTAGTTTTTATTATGGATATGGTAGGATTGATTTATGTCTGTCATTTTACCTTTGGTTTTCTACATGTCTCATGTTTTTGATTTTTTGTTATCGTTGTTGTTCCTCCATTTTCCTTTTATAGTAAGTAGATATTTTCTACTGTAACATGTAATTCCTTTAATGATTTTGAACCACATTGTTTGAGTAATGGCTGCACTAGGGCTTATGTAATACATCTCAGAATCTCTTCAGATTTTTACTAGGTTCATTCCAGATAGAAACAGAAACTGTACTTTTATAGAGCTGTATGCCTTCCCCTCTTTTTTATTTTTATTACATTTATATATGTTACATACTTAACATATTATAATAATTACTTCTCTCAAACTTATTTTTTCAAAGAGCTTAGAGAAGAAAGTTGAGCAAATAAATATTTTTGAGTTTGTCGGGTTAATCTATTTACCATTTCTGGTTCTCTTCCTTTCTTCCTGCGGATTCAGCTTATGATCTACTGTCATTTTTATTCTAACACAGCTTTGTTCTCACTGCCTTCGTTGTGCCATATCATCAAATATATGATATTTTTTTATGTTATATAGAGAACAATCCAAATATAGTCATATTGTTTAGGCACTTAGTTTTTAAATTAGTTAAGAGAAGAAAGGAGAAGAAATTTGAAATTACAGTATCTTTTATAATTCCCTACACAACTGCTCTAGTCAGCATTCTTTGTTTTGTTTTTATGGCTTGAGTTACTGTCTGCTATCATTTGAAGAACTTCCACCAGTATTGCTTGTGAAGCCCGTCTGCTAACAATGAACTCACTCAGTTTCTTTTTCTGTTTCTGAGTTATGGTGAAGTATTGATGATAAGTTGTGGAGTGGTAGGAAAAACTAAGATGCGATGTGCTGTATGACGTATGTTTCACTGACGTGTCTTGGTCAAGTTCTAATGATTTATGATAGAAATCACATAAAGCAAGCATCACAATTCTCCAGGAATGTTCTGTAGAATGCTAATGTTAATGATGAATATGTGATCCCAAATCTTTCACTTGTATTGACCTTATCTCATTAATTCTTCTCCCAACAATGCCATAACTAGAGTTGAGTTCTAAAGTGTACCTTCCTCTTTTCCAATAGAAATGGTCCCACAATTTCAGAAAGTTCTCAAAGGTGAAAAAGTGCACACGGCGTTTATCACGTTTGCAAGTGCCAATGAAAATGCTAAGGTAACACTGTCCAAAATGCAATATTCTTCTGTGAGGGCACCCAACTTTAAACAAATACACATATTCTAAATACAGCTTAGATCTGTGACATGTTTTGGCCAATGAAGTGTGAGCAGACATGATGGCCTTCAATGAGCAGCCGAGGCCTTAAATGGGCTTGTGCAGTTGGGCTCACCTCTTATGTTTCAGTGAACTTTGTGAGAAGACAGGGCCTGGGAGCTGCGGCCTCACAGTTGGGCTCCAGAGGAAGATGTGTGTTACAGACCTCAAACTGACCCAAAACACGGAGCAAAACCAGCCATCTAGAGGTCTAAAAGAGAGCCACTGCAGCTAGCCAATAGGTTCAAGAAAAATAAATTCTTGTTTATGGAACTGAGTTTTGGGTCGATTTGTTCCAAAGCATTATCACAGCAAGAGCTGACTAACACAACATCCTCCAAATCATTGTTATGTAAATGGCTGCCACCATGCCTACAAGTAAGGCAATTGTGTACTCAAATTGTGAGAGTTCTTGAACTCTTGGTGCCTCTCCAACACAATGTACATGGCTAAATTTCCACAAATAAGTTCACTAATATACCACAAAGATCTCCCTAAGCTTTTATTAAATGTAATGCAAAGTTCTTTCTTTTCATTTCCTGCTTCCACATAGTTAAAATGCTTTTTATCAATGTAAAATGGCTCTTACCTTTTGGCTTCTGTTGTGAGAGTCTTTTGAACTCTGAAACTCTGTAGGATATCACCTATATGTGGAATCTAAAACATACAACAATTGAATGAATATAACAAAAAAGAAGGAGACTCACCGATATAGAGAACAAACTAATGGTTGCCAGTGCAGAGGGGGAGGAGGGGGCAATACAGGGGTGGGGAAGTGAGAAATGTAAACTACTGGGTGTACGACAGGCTCAAGGATGTATTGTACAACACAGGGAATATAGCCAATATTTTGTAATAACTGTAAAGTAACCTTTAAAAAGTATATAAAATTTTAAAAAAAAAGAAATCATACTTAAAATTCGAAACAATTTAAATGTCCATCAACAGGAAAATGCACATATAAATTATTGTATTTCCCTACATGGGAATCCTACTTAGCGAGGAAAGTACATGAACTAGACAGGTCTTTACATGTCAGCATGGATGAATCTAGCAAAGATAACACTAAATAAAGCAAGTAACAAGAGAAAACAAAATAGAATACGATATGCAGTTTAAGAATACTTAAAAATGTAGCCTACATAGAAAGACATCCATGCCAGTGATGGAGACCAAGTTCAGAGGAGTGGTTACCCAGGGTCAGCTGGGGAGTGGCTGTGTTTGGGAAAGTGGTCACACCAGAGACTCTTCAACAGCAATGGTAATGTTTCACTTCACATGCTGGCTGGAGGACGAAGGAGTGTCTGCGATGTTATAATGCGAGCACGCTGCACGTAAAAGCCATTGCTGACCACATCTAGGGGAACTGATGCGTGGGAGCTGGTAGTGGGTGGAGGCATCCAGAAGGTGGTGGTAGAAGAGGAACGTTGTACACATAACGCCTAAGGCCTGACCAGAGGACGACCACTGCTCTAGAAACTGGACACAAATCCAACTTCTACGGCCAATCTTAGAAGACAAACTGAGGCATGTTTACAATTTTAACACTTTATGTGCTCAAAAATAGATTCAATTCACGCACCACAAGCGGGAGAGGTGAGGAGCACTCCAGCCACAGGAGCTGCAGAGATGTTTATTTTAAAAGGGCAGAAGCAAAGCAAGGAAACGAGTGATTTGCTATGGCTTTAACGCCTAGTTGGTGGTTTGTGACTGGGTATCCTCAGCGCTGTTCGTCACCCTGAGGCGTTGACAGGCTTAGATTTTGGTTGGTTTAAGTAGGCGGCCGCATCACTAGAGCCACCGCAGGCTAACGGCCTCCTTGCAGGCTTAATTTACTAACACCAATTGCCTGAGTCCTTCCTCTTACTCAGTCACTTCACTTCCTACGCCTCAGTTTCTCTTCTGTAAAGTGGATATTCAGTAGTAAATTCTCTGTGGAGGTGTCAGTACAAAACAAAGTGATTATTAGTAACCATGATCATGTCCTGAATGCACGGAACACGTCACCGTTTGCCAACCACCGTGTCAAGTCAGCAGAAACGACAGAAATTAAGAGCTCTCCGCAGAAATTCACACAGCCGTGCACCAGGTAAGGGACCACAGGCAGACGTTCACTCAGCCTTTCCTGCGTCCCTCACGGAGTTCACACTCTCTCCTGGGCGGGGCGAGCACAGACACTTTGCGGGAGTTTGACTACTTTTAAAATGCACTGATACAACCATGTCTCACTTTTGTTTGGATCAGTCAGCAAACGCTTTTTGGAAACCCCAAATTCTCCACACCTCCTACCTTTCGCGCTGCCGTAGTCTCGAAGCTGCCGACACCGCTACTCAGACCGCGTCGTCATGGGAGGCGGGTCTGCGTGCGGACGCACGGCGAGCGCGCAGAAGTCCTCGAGCCCCGCCCTCACGGGCCCGCCCGCCCGGAGGCTTAAACCGCAGCCCCGCGGCTTGGGAGGGCGTTGAAGCCCGCGCCAACGCCAGGCCACGCGTGGGCTCCGGAGCGCGGCATGGAGGGCCCGGCCTAGCTGGGGCCCGTGGCCCTATGTCTTCTGGCTGCGACGCCGGTCCTGCGCACAATGCGGGGCCGCAGCCGCCGGGTCGCAGCCGCCGGGCGGTGGGCGCCCGAGGGGCCGGGAGGTGAGCCGGGACCCACAGGCGGGTGTGGGCATCCTGTCTGCAGCCAGCGTCCCCGAGGCCGCGCTCAGGCCATGAACACTCGGTGAAGCTGCGCCCGGACAGCGCGGCCGACTCCTTCTCGCGCTCTGAGGACCTGTGCGCGCTGCAGGACTCGGTGCCTCTGCCCTCCGTGCGGGCTTCCATGAGGGCGGGCCTGCTGGGCTTAATGCCGACCGCCTCCGCGGGGTAGACTGGGCGCC
The DNA here is from genome assembly GCF_963924675.1 of Phocoena phocoena. Classification (NCBI taxonomy): domain Eukaryota; kingdom Metazoa; phylum Chordata; class Mammalia; order Artiodactyla; family Phocoenidae; genus Phocoena; species Phocoena phocoena. Next base: position 26,792,017 of record NC_089232.1, on the reverse strand, counting down.
GCTCCTGAGCACCCTCTGCCCCTGATCTGTATCCAGAGCTTCTTCCAGCCACGGCTTGTCGAGACAGGTTTGTACTTCTCGCTTCCAGGGGCCCTCGTGTGGGCGCTGAGAAGCGGGGTTTTAAATGGTGAAAGGTGGAGGGTGGGCACTAGAACCGGTGCCCAGTGCCCGGGTGTGCGTGCACTAGACGGGGCGTGCGGCCTAGGACTCCTGCCAGCTCGGTGACCCCGGCCGAGTGCCTTAAGGCTTCAAGGTCTCAGTGTTCTCGTCTGTAGCATGGGCTTAACAGGACCCAGCCTCCGTGGCGGTTACAAGGATGCACTGTGTTAATGCTTCTAGACTCTACAAAGTAGAACACTTAGCACAGTTTGGAGCATCGTTAATTGTTGCACAGATGTTACCTGGTCTGTTGAATGACTTTGCCTGGTACACACCAAAGCGATTAGGAAATGGATATATCCCAGCTTCATTTCCTTTCCATTCAAACAGGGCTCAGGAAAAAAAATTTTTTTTCTATAGGTGTATCATATATAGTGGAAAGAGCACCGGTGTCAAGGCAGCTTAGGGTTTGAATTCCAGGGCTTATGCTCTCTGTGGCCTGGACAGGTTTCTTTTGCACTACAATCCCCACACTTGTAAAATGACATTAAAAACCACTCTTTCTGTGGGTTCTTAGAATTAATTAAGCAGGTTATGTGTGTAAAGTATCCTGGCACTTGAATGAGTTGTCAGAACCAAGGGCTGCTGGAGACGATGCTTCTGCCCTAGGTAATCTTCCCTTCTACTGGGCAGCAAGTAAACACAAGCACAGGAGTCAGTGCTCTGGAAGAAGTGAGTTCTGCTGCTACAGAGCACAGAATCTCTTTTTTCTTTAATTTAATTTTTATTCTATATTGGAGGATAGTTGATGTACAATATTGTGTTAGTTTCAGGTGTACAGTAAAGTGATTCAGTTATACATAGATCCATTCCTTTTCAGATTCTTTTCCCGTACAGTTTGTTACAGGATATGGAGTAGAGGTCCCTGTGCTATGCAGTAGGTCCTTGTTGATTATTTTATATATAGTCATGTGTATATGTTAATGCCAAGCTCCTAATGTATCCCTCCCCGCCATCTTTCCCCTTTGCAGAGCACAGAAACTTGGAAGGGAAAGTTCAGGGTAGGATTCTTGGAGGAAGTGCCATCCTTTCTAAGGATATGTAGAAGCTCCTGGGGTGGCAGGAGAAAGCAGTGTGTGTTGAAGTTTGAGAAATGTAAGAAAATATGGCAAAACTAATGTACAGGACTGGAACTCAGGGTTTGGGAAAGAAATGAGAGTTGATACTGAAAACTTAGTGGGGCCCAACAGAAAGGCGCCTTGTTTGTCCTGTCAGAAGTTTGGATGTTTATCCTGAAGGCTGCGGGAAACACCAAAGAACAGGGAAATGGAATTCTGGTTTAGAGGCTCACTTGGACCTCCATGTGGAAGGCAGTTGATTGGGTGCAGGGTGAATTGTAATCTAAGGGTCCCACTTAAGTTATAAAAGGTGGGACTGGGTTTTGCAGATCTGAGAGAGAATGGGTGAGGCCTGGTGACCAGTTAGAAAAGGGAGGGCAGCAAGCGTGGGTGACAGTTTACAGCTGCATCTTTTTGAGAGACACAGAGCACAGTAGAAAGGGATTGGGGGTGGCGAGAGGATCTTACTTCATCTTCAGTGCTTTAGAGGGGCCTGGTAGACAGGCCTGGGCCCAAGGTACAGATGTGGGCTTTTGGGAGGACAGGTGTTTGAAGGCATGGTAGAGACTTAAGTTATCCACAAGAATATCCAAAGAATCATAGGTCTGAGAGTTTTTTTAAGTGGGTATATTTGAGGATGTTTATAAGCTGCGAGAAAGTAGCCAACAGAGGAAGGGTGTAAAGATCTAGGAGAGGAAGTGATTGTTCATTTGTTTTTGAAAAGCTGAACACTTATCGTGTGCCTGGCCCGTTTCTAGGATCTGGGGTTCACACCATCTGTTATCTCTTCTGCAAGGACAGTTCAGTTCATCCCCTGGTGAACAGAAGTCAGATTATTCTTTGCATCCCATTCAGGTGTAAGAACTGTTTTGTACCTCTGAAGGGAAGCAAGCTCTATCCTTTGGTCACCTGCTGATGATAATAGCATTGGCTGAGACCTGACCATTTACAACGAAGGCACTTCTGTAGGTAATAAGTTCCAGGAGGGCCCGAACTGAGTATGTCTGTTTCAGCATTTAGCATGGTCTAGCATCTGAGAGGCCGGTACATTATTGGCATATAGTAGACTTAAAAATGAATATTTGTGGATTGTCTGAATGAGTGGATGTGTGTGATTCACATCCTATTTGCGGGTCCTGTGCCCTGCAATGGATTTTCAGTGTCAGGTTGTGAAAGTATTTATGACGGGGATTGGCATTGTTCCCTATCTAATGGATAAAGATTACACATGAAAGGACTTTACACTGACATCCTAAAAGCCTCATAGGAATTACTTAACAAAGAAATAAAATTGGATTCTGTATAATTTCTAATTTGTAAGCTGGCCAGAACACTGGTATTTCAGCCAGTCCTCTGGTAGTTCCGATGACGTCCCCATGATCACCCAGGCATAATCAGAATGGCTTTAGGATTTGGGAGCCAAAATGTTCCTCAGTATTTGCGGCTTTGCTAGTCCATTTAAGAAAATGGACTATTGAAAAAATAGCTTCAGACACAATATGGCATTTTATGATTTAGCATGAAATCTGAGAAATATAGAGGTTATCGGAAGCCTGCAATGGTAAAGTTCCCTCTGCTATTGAAGTTATTGTCTTTAAACAAAGATTCTACATCACTAATGCTATATATATATATATATATATATATATATATATATATTTTATGATATTCAGGTTAATTTCCAATTCTAAGGAAGTAATTGGTTGGTTGGTATGAGAGATGGTGTGGCTTCCAAAGGTGAAAAGTATTATTTTGTTGTAATTTCCAGCTACCTAAGGATGGGAGAGGCCCAGGACACTGCAGTCAGTATATTATGTGGAGCAGGTTATATTGTGGTTTATTTATGAACTTTTACATGTTTATTTTCTTCTTTGCGGTATGCGGGCCTCTCACTGTTGTGGCCTCTCCCGTTGAGGAACACAGGCTCCGGACACGCAGGCTCAGCGGCCATGGCTCACGGGCCTAGCCACTCCGCGGCATGTGGGATATTCCCGGACTGGGGCACGAACCCGTGTCCCCTGCATCGGCAGGCAGACTCTCAACCACTGCGCCACAAGGGAAGCCCACATGTTTATTTTCTATGCAAGTTTGTGTGCTCCTTTTTGAGTTTTGGTAGATAAGTGTTTTGTAACTTTGGAATACTTGCAGTTTTATACATATATATATATATAAAAAAAACATATATATATATATATATATTTTTTTTAATGTAGTAGTTAAAGCCGTGGAGAGTGTACTAGTCTACCTAGGTTCAAATTCTGGCTTTACCCTATGACTTCCCTGTGGCTTCCTCTGCTCACCTATTAAAAAGGAGGATAATAAGACTGCTGTGGTGAGTTACATACTAAGTGCTATTTAAGCATTTGCTATAATGATCATGTATACTCGAAGGCAAGGAACTTGCCCCTCGATCGTCTCTGTATTCCTAGTGCTTAAGAATTCCTAGTGCTTTCCTAGTGCGTTGTCTTAGGATAAAGATAGCTCAGTATAGTTCTTCTCACTATAAAGTACATAAAGTACTGTTACGTTGAAAGTCTTTGCTTGTGTACTAATAATCTATGACATATCTGCTGAGGACAAGGAAAGGAATAGTTTTAAAACTGCAATGGATAACAAAAGATTGTATGATGTAATGCCTTTATTATGTAATTATAAAACTAACAAATGATCATGGTGAAAATTTGAAAAACGCCTAGACAAAAGAGAGATCAACAACATTTGGAGTAACTTTCAGAGTGTAGAGTTGTCCATGAATATTAGTGCTTTCATATTTTCCAGGACTTTAAGTAGACTCTGCTTCTTAAGAGTCTATTCATGATATTTTACTTTAATGATGTTTTCATCATGGGGACACACACACACAGAAATCTGTTTAAAAAAAAAAAAAAGAAAGGCATGTAAATCACTGATGTTTCAGATAGCCACATGAAATAAAGTGAGAAAGGTCAACAAGCTGAAAGAATGTGGAGTAGCATCTCCTTAATTGCTTACATAACTCTGATAATTACCTCTTTGTGGATAAAGTAATTAATGGGGAATCTAATTCAAGAAAAATGTATGAACTTCAAGCCTTCTCAAAGCCAAGTATTTCTTTCCACAAAAGGTTACTTTCCACGGCCGTTCTTCCTTATTACCAGACAGGGAAAGAGTATTGTATGGCAAAGGATCTTCCTGAAGGAGGGTACTTCCCACACTGATTGTCATAAATGACTTCGGAATTACTGTTGCTGTATTACCAAAATCTTAAACTAGGATATTTTTGACAAATGCGGTCCTTAGTTAATTTTTAGAGCTACAAACTGTCAGATGGCTCTGAAATAACAATTGTCTGGCTGTTCTTCAGGGTGATCACAATATGGTAATGACCTTGAGGTATCACTAAAAAGCAGGAAGGTGTGAGTCTTCCTTTGGTGCCAGAGTGAAATGCGAGTTGGGGTTGGAGTTGGAAAAGAGGCCCACAACCAAGTGATAGAGAAGGAAATGTGAGGTCATTGGTAAAAAACCAGGTTGAAGTTAAGGTGAAGAGGCATGAGGAAATGGGCAACTGTTACAGTATTACAAAGATCATCAAGAAGCATATCCATGAATGTGGTTTGTATTGCAATCTGCTGAAAAAGAGACAAATATCCTGGCCTGGCCTTCATGGAGATTATATTTTATTGATTCTGATAATAGATTATTGTTGAAAAGGGCCTCCTATAAATTATAACCATGCAAAGGCAGCAAGATAATTTCTTTTCTTTATGTATGTGTTTCTCATTCCTACTCACTTCTCTCTTAGGGGAAGAGAAAATCACACACACAAAAAAATGTCAAGTCTCAGCTATTCCTTTTCAAAATAATTTTTTTCCAAATTCCAGTGGAGGCAATAGGTTAACTGTTAAGATTTGTAAGGCTCAAAAAGCTAGATTTTTTACAAAGTGTAGCCAACTTTCATTCCATAAATAATAGCTTTGGAAAGAATATGTGGTGATGCAAAGTTGGTAAAAGCTGGTTTTCCTTCCGTGAATGGCTTCACTGTGTTGGGAGAAGAGGCAGAGAAGAAATCAAAGTAATTAAACATGGGGTGAGTTTTCCTGATAGGGGACTCTAGTGCTTTAAAATAGATTAGATAATCCTAGGGATAATCTGAGGGTAGAACAGACCAATGCCTCATTTCCAATCTGGTGCCCTGGAAGAAAAGAGTGTATTTCCTTTGAGGTCTTGAGAGGTTTTTCTTCTGCTTTGTTTTGGTTTTGGTTCATTTTGTAATCAACCTTATTAAGGTATCATTTACATACAATAAAATGCAGACATTTTTAGTCAACGGTTCAGTGACTTTTAATTAATGTATACATTTGTTTAACTACCACCCCCATAAAGATAGATAACAATTCTAAAACCCTAGAAAGTTTCCTCCTAGGCTTTTGCAAAAGTATCCCCATCTCCCACCCCAAGGCAACCACGGATCTGTTTTTTATCTTTAGAGATGACTTTTGCCCAGTTTAGAATTTCATGTAAGTTGAATAATACAGTAGGTGCCCTTTTGATCTGGCTTCACTTGCTCAGCATATGGTTTTTGAGATTCATTCATGTTGGGATGTTTTAAACCAGGACTTTAGCCTGGGTGGCTGATGGTGTCTGAAGGCACCTATAGGTACATCTGAGTCTCTGGCATTGTCACTGTCTGTTCTTGGCTCAGTATTTTCAACTTTACTAAGAAGCACAAGGTTGAAGTAAGGAAGATCATTGTCAGTATAATGGAGGTGAAGTGGGTTCTGTTATATAATATTCTCAGCAAAAATTGACCTGCTTGGAACCATTGTGTTGATAATCGACAAGGATTCTCTTCCTCCAAAAGCCTTGATACTATATAAAACTTCTAAAGGATGCTGTCCTAGGACCCTTCTTTTAGTTTTCATATTTTGGGAAACATTTCTGGAAAATTCAAATGCTCGCAACCTGAAAGAAGCAATTATTCACCTGAAGGCTAACTCTGCTAAAGTTGAGTTGTCCGACCTTTACATGCTGATAGAACCCAAATAGCCTTGCAAAACAATGCTCTCTTATTGGATATAAGCATATAGATTGTTTAAGATGGACGTGTATATGCAGTAGAGTGAAAAAACAAAGAATCTTTGAGTTTCCCTTGCTGGTTTTTTTTTTTTCATTTAAGTTTCTATAGCGTATGCTAATAGCTCAGGGAAACCTCAGGTTAGTTTTAGGTCCACTCTTTACATAAATGTTGAAGTACTCCATACCCACCTTTTTTCTACCTTCCTTCTTTTCTTCCATCTTTCCTTTCTCACTTCTTATAATCCATTATACTTAATCCTGCATTTGCTGAGGTGGCAATTAGTGTAGGAAAATACTGTGAAATTTTGTTGTTCAGAATGCATGTTGACCAAATTCTATATTGAGAAAAGGTCTGAATTTACCCAGAGTAACACCTTCTCAGAGACTTTGAATAAAGGCCATAGAAACTGGGCTATATATAATATCCTGACAGGTATGTAGAACTCATAGCAATTGCCCTAAAGAGCTTACCTAGCATAGATGCATATGAATGCATTTAATGATTGCTTTATTGGCAGCAGTGCCAACATACACAGTCTGTTTTGTTTCCTATCATTCTCACTACCTGCTGTTTACCACTGTACACATTGCTAATGGCGTGGTTTCTATGGCTTGTGAATTTCAAGGCCAAATAATGTAATTTATTGCACACTTCAGTGTAGAAGATGGAGACTCCATAACTTTTCATGTGCTCTTTGCCCCTTTGGAATGTATTACACTGAGATCAGGCAAAGTAATAAATTTATTTCAAATGTGCGTGATAGCTAAACATCAATTAGGACTGATGGGCAATATTTCTTCTTCCAGCAACATGACAGTTTTTAAAGACTAAGCCATTGAACGTTGGAGCTACTGAACATGGGACTCAGTTCACTGGGATCCTTCTTAGAAAACTAAAGAACAACTTGAATTGGATTTGTGTGGCTTATTCAAGTAGTAACTAATCAGCTACATCTTGGTGAACTTAATTTGTCACAATCGTTTGGTATTTTATTAACTCTCTTCCCCTTCTTCCCCCGACTCTCAGGAGAACGGATCACGAGTATCTTAAAACATACTAAGTCGTCTTCCATCCCTGTTAATCTAACTACAAAAGCACACTTTCCTTATCCAATGTAACTTACTGTCTTTTAGAGTAGCAGGGGTTTTAATTCTCTACAAAATTAAAACCAGCAAACAGAAACATTTTCAAGCAGCCACCACATTGTAGCGCTTTAGAAAGAAGACTTTAGAATTAAGGGCAACTATATCATTTTATAGCTAAAGCACCTGAGGCCTAAAGTAGGCAGGTCACCATCGAGGTCAGAGAAAGCCGTTGAAGATCAGGTTTCCAGCTGAGAAAGAGTCTAGAGGGACTCAATCTGAGCAGGTCAAAAACTGAAATGAGGCCACGAATGTTCTGGGAAGGCTGGCATCTGGCCTCAAGTGTGGGATTCAGACAGGGAGTGGACCCGGGGGAACAGAGCTTCTCCAGTAGGTAGAGACGTCCACCTCATCTCCGGAAAGTTCCACTGACATCAGGGAGTTGAGGGGAAAGATCAATGAATTCCAGTCCACCTGAGAAAGCAGGCCAATCTGATTAACTCTGAATTTAGGCTTATTTCAGATACTTCTTGAGAAAGAACTTGGACAAGAACAAGTCCCACGCAGCCTCTTTTAAATCCATGCTCAGTATTTTCTGGTGGAGCTGCTTAAACCCTCCAAGTGACTCCAGTATTTTAATTTCACTCTATATTTAATTCCGACAGTTCTATGATTGATTATTTAATGGGCAAATAAGTAGGGTCACAAAAGAGTGTGAATGTATTTTACAGGGTGAGGATGGCCGGAGTGGAGCAGTCTGGAATTGGACACCAATAAAAAGGGATCTTGGTAAAGAAGAACGTCTATTAGAAATGGAGAGGAATTCGCAAGGAAATTAGTGCCTGACACCACGCCCTTCTCTCTGTATGTTTAGAAGCTAGTTTCTAATTCTGTTTTCATAGGAGATGTGCCTGTGATGAATTGTGTTTTACCTCCACACTATTTATCACATGGACATATTGTGAAGTTTGCGTGAGAGAAAGCAAGTATTAGAATTTGTCTTGCAAGGAGCTATAAACACTTCCTGGAACAATCTAGGGTAGAAGGAAAAGGAAAGGAAGGTGGAAACAAAGGAGAAAGACAGCTAGTGATGCTGGAGTCTCTCACTGGGATTTGTGGTATCTCCTTTTGAAACTAAGTACAGAAAGTCGGAACTTGACTGATTGTTTCTTGATCACAGTTTGATTTCATTTTAGTTTTTTTCTTGCTCTCTTATCAGTTATTCCAGCCATTGCTATGTCATTTTCAGTTTCAGTAAGCATGCCTGTCTTGTTTCCATTTGCATTATTCATGCAAACGTTGATTGAACTGATGACCCCGAGTTATCACGGAAATAAGTGGATAAAACTAAATAAAATCTAACAGCACAAAAGAGTAATAATAAAATATATCAAAAATTAGAATGCATTAAAACAAATGGAAGAAGAAAAAGTAGTAAAAGAAATGTAAGATCTCAGCATTGCTTGAGAGGCAGTAAAAGAGCTAATAAGTCATGGTACATGTGTAACTGCTACTTGTGTAAAAGTAACAAGGTAATATAGGGGAAAATGGAATTTGAAGAAATATCAAAGGAAGAAAGAAGAGCAAAAGGAACATAACAAGGTGGGACAAAGAGTAAACAAGGAGTAAACGGTCTGTAAGAAAATACATTAACTGTAAATATTCAAATTAAAGGACAAGGATTATTGAAACAAACAAAAAACCTAATTCTATGCCACCTACAAGAGACAAGAGTCAGATTGAAAATGAAAGGATTCAAAAGTTATGTCATAACAACAATAAGTAAAATTGAAGAAGATTTTTTAATCTTAACATAGATTTGAAAGCAAAAAGTATCACTGGCGATAAGGCAGGATAATAAAACCCACTGTTACTTTACAAGGAATATATTATAAATCTAAACTTCAATGCAATATATGAAGGGAAATTCCAAAAATCTAAGTAGAAATAGAAAAATCTAAATTACCTAGATCAGTAACATAGAACCACAACAACAAATCAGCAGATTATAGAAGATCTGAATACCATCATTAAAAACTTTGGCCTAAATTTACATAAAACACTGCACCAACAATGATGGAATATATATATTATGCAGAAACTTTTAGGTGCACATGGCACATTTATAAAATTGACTATATTCTGGTTATAAAACAAGACTCCGAATAAGCAAGAAATTTAAACCTATATAACCAATATTTTACCAAATAGTTGGATATTAAAGACATACTTCTGATCATTATGTAGGTCAAAGATAAAGTCACAATGGGAATTAGAATTTTATTAATGCAATGATAATGAAAATGTGCCATAACAAAACCTGGGGATTGCAAATAAAGCTGTGGTCACAGAGAAGTTTATGTATTCCAATTATACTCTCTAAGTGTAAAACGGAAAGGAATAAAGCAACTAGAAGAGAACCTATCACCCTGAGGTAGGCAGCTCCTGAACTGTACCTGGTGGGGAAGGCAGGGCAGAACTTCAGGAGGCCAGCTGAGAGCACAGTGAACACCATGTCAGGAGCAGTCTCCAAGAAAGAGAATTTAATGTACAAAGGGATGACTAAAATATATTTAAGAGCTAGCACCCTGACCCCTCTTAAGGATGACTTATGTTGCTGGGGAAAAAATAAGAAGTGCTCGATGTAGAAGGTGAATAGCTTTATAATTCCTAGGAGAATCTTGGTACCAGGACCACACAATGAAGAACTTGGAGTCCCCGTGGCTAATCCAGCAGAGAGAAAAGGAGAAACAGAGATGCAAGAGAAAATAAAGGGAAATCTTGGTGCAATTTGGTGCTGCTGCAGGCCCAAGTCCAGGTATGTGCTCTCTATCTCCACATCTTAAGTAAAAGCCACCATGTTCCTCAGTCTTTCAGGTACTTAGAATTTCTCTTTAGAACCTGAAAATGGGGTCAGGTTTGCTCTCTGCATCGCTACAGTACAAAATAGAGGCAGGATGTTTGAAATAGTTCTCCATCTGGCAGAGGAGGCCTTGAAGCTGTGAGCCACTCGCTGCAAACCAGCAGGACACGAAGGATTCTTGAGAAGATCTGAATCTACTGGGAGGCCTTTGAGGAGTTAAATCCCACAGTAAATACTGTACCTTCAATGGCCCCTTCTCCCTCTCTGTCCAGCCTTCCTCCACTCCCGTGGGGGCCCAAAGGGGTTAAATGAGCACTCTTTGACTTGTACTTGGTGGTCCCAGAACTTGACATGGGCTTGGAGACTTCCATGAAAAGTCTGCCTTCCATCACTGGTTTAGGTTTCTTGGGCTCTCTGTTCCAGGCTAATCCCTTCAACCTGCTTTTCCCATTTCTGCCAATAATCCCCCTCTCCAGACCTTCCTGATGCTCTTCTGGGGAGGGGGGAGACTTACTGAGGGCAATGTTTATTTCTAGAGGGAGAGGTGACCACATGACTTCACACTGGTCGTCCCCTTGATTATTCAGTTTCTGTCTAGATTAGTCGTGGGTGTTTGTGCACCCCAGCCGCACCCCTAGGAGGCTTTAGAACACTGTCCTTATCTCAGCACTGAGCCTCTGTCTAGCCTCCTTCTCTCTCTCTCCTTACCCATCTTTACCCACAGCCTCGCAGGCTTCCTGCAACTCTGAGGAAGATAAGCACTTCACAGAACCTCTGCTACAGAACCAAACATATTGAAATGACTCTTTACGAAGATACTGAAACAACAGAAAATGAATACATGACGATTGTTTCTCCTGAGGATTCAGTTACATAGGGGGCCTTTAGCAAACTTTGATTGATAAATCTAACCTTTCCTTCCTTGGCAATAGTTGATCACACTGTGAGGAAAACAAGTTAGAGAATGGAAAAATAATATTTGGATTTCAATGAAATAATAAAGATGCAGGGACTATCTTTGACTTTTGCAAGGTGAGAAGACAGTTTACGTTTCGATTATTTGATGGCAGGAATCCCTTTTAAAACAGGGCCAGTCTGCATGATGCATTTAAAAATCAACCTTTTCAAATATAGCCATAACCCCCACAAGATTTCTTGATTTCTCTGGGGTCAGATAAACCATCACATTTCACAGTGGTGCCCTGTATATGAAAGTGATAAACATAACCTGGAAGCATGGCAGTGGCTAAAAATATGGAGCTGGAAGCCATTCGTTGAAATTACTTTTTGCTTTTAATTCATTGCATAAAATGCTAATGTCCAAATTCAGGCAGGTTGATCTTACGAACCATCAAGAGCTTCAACCCTGCTAACAGCTAAGTATGCACTTTTAAACCCTACTTTGACTGCTCCAGAAACTTACTGGGTTTCATTAATGCCTCTGTTACTATTTCCTTTGTGTCATTTTGTTTTTTTTTTAAAAACACAGCTGTGCGATCGTGGGGAAGTTACATTATTTCCTTGAGACTTGGTTGCCTTCTCTGTGCATATCTGGGTATAATTTTAGTATTGCTCAACAGAATTTTTGTTGATAATGAAAATATTCTATATCTGTACTATGTAAAGCAGTATTCAATAGCTACATGAAGCTAATAAACATGTTTGAAATATGGCAAATGCGGAACTGAATTTTTAATCTTATTTTTAAATTTGTTTAAATATAAATAATGCCACGTGGCTAGCATCCGTTGACAGTACAGATCTACATAATATTTTAAGGACACTCTCCACTCAAAAACTCTACCATTCATTAACTCAACCTAAATATTTTTGCCCTCTGACAAACAAAAAATAATTTATGCTTCCCTTGAAATTATCTGTCAAGACCTTTATTAGTTTGGGGAAATTATATTCTTAAAATTGACTTTGCTGTATGCAACTTTAATAATGTTGGAATTCCCTGCCCTTGGTACCACCTTTGTGATGATGGGAAATATTGCGGATAATCAAGGACCATTTCAAGAGATCATGGAGAGAAACCTCCTTCTGGATTTAATTTCATTATGAGGATGTCAAAATGTTAAATTACTTAAAATAAAACCCATACCGTTTTTATGCTAAGTTATATGCTACATGTAGCTGGAAAAATGTTAAAAAGATTTTTAAAGAACTGCGCATCTATTTTTGACGCTGATTTGGCTGTTCAAGGCTTGCTAGCACTTTATCCATCTCAGTACTATTTCACTTAGGAAACAAATGCAGTTGCCATAATTGCTGCATATGTGTCTGTGTTCCCTTCTAGGCTATATGTATTTGAAGTTAGAAACTATATTTATATCACAGCCCCTATGTATAGCACAATACCCATTGTTAATTCAGATTGTGTTTTAAGATATGAGACAAAATTTAAGACTTTTATTATAGTCATAAACATCTAGCAAACCAACCAGAAAATAAAAACTAATTTTCAATTGGTTGGCCAAGAACAAAAAAGAGAGGAATACCTAGTGCAAAATCATCTCTCTAATATCTACTGTTGGATTTAGAGCACACACATGCTAAACTTATTTTAAAATATCTTCTCATCAAAGATTTGAGGTTGGACCGTAAAATATTATATCAGAAGTGAAAATAATTATGTGGTCTGACCAGCGTGGATCACACAAAGTAAGTGTATACAATATATACAGTAGATAAACTATGAGGTCCTACTGTAGAGCACAGGCAACTATATTCAAGACCTTGTAATAACCTGTACAGGAAAAGGATCTGAAAAAAGAAATATATATATCTGAATCACTTGGCTGTACACCTGAAACACAACATTGTCAAACAACTAGTCTTCAAGGGAAACAAAACAAAACAAAGTAAGTGTAAAGGGAAGTATAGTTTTATAAATTCACCTCTGATATCCAATGGCCCAACTGAAAGACAACAGAAAGTACAACTTTCTAGGAGAAACAACATGGCCAGCAAACCAGGCCGTTACCCTCGGTAACGGTCATACCTGCCAAAAAATATACAGACTAGCCTGCATTCATGAATACATAGGAATTCTTCATTTATCTGGCATTATTAGGCAATGAGGTATTCTATGTTAGGATAAGTTTTTTTTAAATGACAAATTGAAGAGGAGTTATTTTAACCTTCACTCGGTAATTTTTTTCTAAAATTAAGAAATGTATCCACTGGTGAATCTAATGTTTCCGTGATAACTCGGGGTCATCAGTTCAATCAACGTTTGCATGAATAATGCAAATGGAAACAAGACAGGCATGCTTACTGAAACTGAAAATGACATGGCACTGGCTGGAGTAACTAATGAGAGAGCAAGAAAAAAAACAAAAATGAAAACAAACTGTGATCAAGAAACAATCAGTCAAGTTCCGATTTTCTGTACTTCGTTTCAAAAGGAGATACCACAAATCCCAGCGAGAGACTCCAGCATCATTAGCTGTCTTTCTCCTTTGTTTCCACCTTCCTTTCCTTTTCCTTCTACCCTAGATTGTTCCAGGAAGTGATTATAGCTGCTTGCAAGACAAATTCTAATACTTGCTTTCTCTCACGCAAACTTCACAATATGTCCATGTGATAAATAGTGTGGAGGTAAAACACAATTCATCACAGGCACATCTCCTATGAAAACAGAATTAGAAACTAGCTTCTAAACATACAGAGAGAAGGGCGTGGTGTCAGGCACTAATTTCCTTGCGAATTCCTCTCCATTTCTAATAGACGTTCTTCTTTACCAAGATCCCTTTTTATTGGTGTCCAATTCCAGACTGCTCCACTCCGGCCATCCTCACCCTGTAAAATACATTCACACTCTTTTGTGACCCTACTTATTTGCCCATTAAATAATCAATCATAGAACTGTCGGAATTAAATATAGAGTGAAATTAAAATACTGGAGTCACTTGGAGGGTTTAAGCAGCTCCACCAGAAAATACTGAGCATGGATTTAAAAGAGGCTGCGTGGGACTTGTTCTTGTCCAAGTTCTTTCTCAAGAAGTATCTGAAATAAGCCTAAATTCAGAGTTAATCAGATTGGCCTGCTTTCTCAGGTGGACTGGAATTCATTGATCTTTCCCCTCAACTCCCTGATGTCAGTGGAACTTTCCGGAGATGAGGTGGACGTCTCTACCTACTGGAGAAGCTCTGTTCCCCCGGGTCCACTCCCTGTCTGAATCCCACACTTGAGGCCAGATGCCAGCCTTCCCAGAACATTCGTGGCCTCATTTCAGTTTTTGACCTGCTCAGATTGAGTCCCTCTAGACTCTTTCTCAGCTGGAAACCTGATCTTCAACGGCTTTCTCTGACCTCGATGGTGACCTGCCTACTTTAGGCCTCAGGTGCTTTAGCTATAAAATGATATAGTTGCCCTTAATTCTAAAGTCTTCTTTCTAAAGCGCTACAATGTGGTGGCTGCTTGAAAATGTTTCTGTTTGCTGGTTTTAATTTTGTAGAGAATTAAAACCCCTGCTACTCTAAAAGACAGTAAGTTACATTGGATAAGGAAAGTGTGCTTTTGTAGTTAGATTAACAGGGATGGAAGACGACTTAGTATGTTTTAAGATACTCGTGATCCGTTCTCCTGAGAGTCGGGGGAAGAAGGGGAAGAGAGTTAATAAAATACCAAACGATTGTGACAAATTAAGTTCACCAAGATGTAGCTGATTAGTTACTACTTGAATAAGCCACACAAATCCAATTCAAGTTGTTCTTTAGTTTTCTAAGAAGGATCCCAGTGAACTGAGTCCCATGTTCAGTAGCTCCAACGTTCAATGGCTTAGTCTTTAAAAACTGTCATGTTGCTGGAAGAAGAAATATTGCCCATCAGTCCTAATTGATGTTTAGCTATCACGCACATTTGAAATAAATTTATTACTTTGCCTGATCTCAGTGTAATACATTCCAAAGGGGCAAAGAGCACATGAAAAGTTATGGAGTCTCCATCTTCTACACTGAAGTGTGCAATAAATTACATTATTTGGCCTTGAAATTCACAAGCCATAGAAACCACGCCATTAGCAATGTGTACAGTGGTAAACAGCAGGTAGTGAGAATGATAGGAAACAAAACAGACTGTGTATGTTGGCACTGCTGCCAATAAAGCAATCATTAAATGCATTCATATGCATCTATGCTAGGTAAGCTCTTTAGGGCAATTGCTATGAGTTCTACATACCTGTCAGGATATTATATATAGCCCAGTTTCTATGGCCTTTATTCAAAGTCTCTGAGAAGGTGTTACTCTGGGTAAATTCAGACCTTTTCTCAATATAGAATTTGGTCAACATGCATTCTGAACAACAAAATTTCACAGTATTTTCCTACACTAATTGCCACCTCAGCAAATGCAGGATTAAGTATAATGGATTATAAGAAGTGAGAAAGGAAAGATGGAAGAAAAGAAGGAAGGTAGAAAAAAGGTGGGTATGGAGTACTTCAACATTTATGTAAAGAGTGGACCTAAAACTAACCTGAGGTTTCCCTGAGCTATTAGCATACGCTATAGAAACTTAAATGAAAAAAAAAAAACCAGCAAGGGAAACTCAAAGATTCTTTGTTTTTTCACTCTACTGCATATACACGTCCATCTTAAACAATCTATATGCTTATATCCAATAAGAGAGCATTGTTTTGCAAGGCTATTTGGGTTCTATCAGCATGTAAAGGTCGGACAACTCAACTTTAGCAGAGTTAGCCTTCAGGTGAATAATTGCTTCTTTCAGGTTGCGAGCATTTGAATTTTCCAGAAATGTTTCCCAAAATATGAAAACTAAAAGAAGGGTCCTAGGACAGCATCCTTTAGAAGTTTTATATAGTATCAAGGCTTTTGGAGGAAGAGAATCCTTGTCGATTATCAACACAATGGTTCCAAGCAGGTCAATTTTTGCTGAGAATATTATATAACAGAACCCACTTCACCTCCATTATACTGACAATGATCTTCCTTACTTCAACCTTGTGCTTCTTAGTAAAGTTGAAAATACTGAGCCAAGAACAGACAGTGACAATGCCAGAGACTCAGATGTACCTATAGGTGCCTTCAGACACCATCAGCCACCCAGGCTAAAGTCCTGGTTTAAAACATCCCAACATGAATGAATCTCAAAAACCATATGCTGAGCAAGTGAAGCCAGATCAAAAGGGCACCTACTGTATTATTCAACTTACATGAAATTCTAAACTGGGCAAAAGTCATCTCTAAAGATAAAAAACAGATCCGTGGTTGCCTTGGGGTGGGAGATGGGGATACTTTTGCAAAAGCCTAGGAGGAAACTTTCTAGGGTTTTAGAATTGTTATCTATCTTTATGGGGGTGGTAGTTAAACAAATGTATACATTAATTAAAAGTCACTGAACCGTTGACTAAAAATGTCTGCATTTTATTGTATGTAAATGATACCTTAATAAGGTTGATTACAAAATGAACCAAAACCAAAACAAAGCAGAAGAAAAACCTCTCAAGACCTCAAAGGAAATACACTCTTTTCTTCCAGGGCACCAGATTGGAAATGAGGCATTGGTCTGTTCTACCCTCAGATTATCCCTAGGATTATCTAATCTATTTTAAAGCACTAGAGTCCCCTATCAGGAAAACTCACCCCATGTTTAATTACTTTGATTTCTTCTCTGCCTCTTCTCCCAACACAGTGAAGCCATTCACGGAAGGAAAACCAGCTTTTACCAACTTTGCATCACCACATATTCTTTCCAAAGCTATTATTTATGGAATGAAAGTTGGCTACACTTTGTAAAAAATCTAGCTTTTTGAGCCTTACAAATCTTAACAGTTAACCTATTGCCTCCACTGGAATTTGGAAAAAAATTATTTTGAAAAGGAATAGCTGAGACTTGACATTTTTTTGTGTGTGTGATTTTCTCTTCCCCTAAGAGAGAAGTGAGTAGGAATGAGAAACACATACATAAAGAAAAGAAATTATCTTGCTGCCTTTGCATGGTTATAATTTATAGGAGGCCCTTTTCAACAATAATCTATTATCAGAATCAATAAAATATAATCTCCATGAAGGCCAGGCCAGGATATTTGTCTCTTTTTCAGCAGATTGCAATACAAACCACATTCATGGATATGCTTCTTGATGATCTTTGTAATACTGTAACAGTTGCCCATTTCCTCATGCCTCTTCACCTTAACTTCAACCTGGTTTTTTACCAATGACCTCACATTTCCTTCTCTATCACTTGGTTGTGGGCCTCTTTTCCAACTCCAACCCCAACTCGCATTTCACTCTGGCACCAAAGGAAGACTCACACCTTCCTGCTTTTTAGTGATACCTCAAGGTCATTACCATATTGTGATCACCCTGAAGAACAGCCAGACAATTGTTATTTCAGAGCCATCTGACAGTTTGTAGCTCTAAAAATTAACTAAGGACCGCATTTGTCAAAAATATCCTAGTTTAAGATTTTGGTAATACAGCAACAGTAATTCCGAAGTCATTTATGACAATCAGTGTGGGAAGTACCCTCCTTCAGGAAGATCCTTTGCCATACAATACTCTTTCCCTGTCTGGTAATAAGGAAGAACGGCCGTGGAAAGTAACCTTTTGTGGAAAGAAATACTTGGCTTTGAGAAGGCTTGAAGTTCATACATTTTTCTTGAATTAGATTCCCCATTAATTACTTTATCCACAAAGAGGTAATTATCAGAGTTATGTAAGCAATTAAGGAGATGCTACTCCACATTCTTTCAGCTTGTTGACCTTTCTCACTTTATTTCATGTGGCTATCTGAAACATCAGTGATTTACATGCCTTTCTTTTTTTTTTTTTTAAACAGATTTCTGTGTGTGTGTGT
Organism: Phocoena phocoena; assembly: GCF_963924675.1. Classification (NCBI taxonomy): domain Eukaryota; kingdom Metazoa; phylum Chordata; class Mammalia; order Artiodactyla; family Phocoenidae; genus Phocoena; species Phocoena phocoena. The sequence goes on along the minus strand of NC_089232.1, from coordinate 26,773,973 downwards.
CCCCATGATGAAAACATCATTAAAGTAAAATATCATGAATAGACTCTTAAGAAGCAGAGTCTACTTAAAGTCCTGGAAAATATGAAAGCACTAATATTCATGGACAACTCTACACTCTGAAAGTTACTCCAAATGTTGTTGATCTCTCTTTTGTCTAGGCGTTTTTCAAATTTTCACCATGATCATTTGTTAGTTTTATAATTACATAATAAAGGCATTACATCATACAATCTTTTGTTATCCATTGCAGTTTTAAAACTATTCCTTTCCTTGTCCTCAGCAGATATGTCATAGATTATTAGTACACAAGCAAAGACTTTCAACGTAACAGTACTTTATGTACTTTATAGTGAGAAGAACTATACTGAGCTATCTTTATCCTAAGACAACGCACTAGGAAAGCACTAGGAATTCTTAAGCACTAGGAATACAGAGACGATCGAGGGGCAAGTTCCTTGCCTTCGAGTATACATGATCATTATAGCAAATGCTTAAATAGCACTTAGTATGTAACTCACCACAGCAGTCTTATTATCCTCCTTTTTAATAGGTGAGCAGAGGAAGCCACAGGGAAGTCATAGGGTAAAGCCAGAATTTGAACCTAGGTAGACTAGTACACTCTCCACGGCTTTAACTACTACATTAAAAAAAATATATATATATATATATATGTTTTTTTTATATATATATATATGTATAAAACTGCAAGTATTCCAAAGTTACAAAACACTTATCTACCAAAACTCAAAAAGGAGCACACAAACTTGCATAGAAAATAAACATGTGGGCTTCCCTTGTGGCGCAGTGGTTGAGAGTCTGCCTGCCGATGCAGGGGACACGGGTTCGTGCCCCAGTCCGGGAATATCCCACATGCCGCGGAGTGGCTAGGCCCGTGAGCCATGGCCGCTGAGCCTGCGTGTCCGGAGCCTGTGTTCCTCAACGGGAGAGGCCACAACAGTGAGAGGCCCGCATACCGCAAAGAAGAAAATAAACATGTAAAAGTTCATAAATAAACCACAATATAACCTGCTCCACATAATATACTGACTGCAGTGTCCTGGGCCTCTCCCATCCTTAGGTAGCTGGAAATTACAACAAAATAATACTTTTCACCTTTGGAAGCCACACCATCTCTCATACCAACCAACCAATTACTTCCTTAGAATTGGAAATTAACCTGAATATCATAAAATATATATATATATATATATATATATATATATATATAGCATTAGTGATGTAGAATCTTTGTTTAAAGACAATAACTTCAATAGCAGAGGGAACTTTACCATTGCAGGCTTCCGATAACCTCTATATTTCTCAGATTTCATGCTAAATCATAAAATGCCATATTGTGTCTGAAGCTATTTTTTCAATAGTCCATTTTCTTAAATGGACTAGCAAAGCCGCAAATACTGAGGAACATTTTGGCTCCCAAATCCTAAAGCCATTCTGATTATGCCTGGGTGATCATGGGGACGTCATCGGAACTACCAGAGGACTGGCTGAAATACCAGTGTTCTGGCCAGCTTACAAATTAGAAATTATACAGAATCCAATTTTATTTCTTTGTTAAGTAATTCCTATGAGGCTTTTAGGATGTCAGTGTAAAGTCCTTTCATGTGTAATCTTTATCCATTAGATAGGGAACAATGCCAATCCCCGTCATAAATACTTTCACAACCTGACACTGAAAATCCATTGCAGGGCACAGGACCCGCAAATAGGATGTGAATCACACACATCCACTCATTCAGACAATCCACAAATATTCATTTTTAAGTCTACTATATGCCAATAATGTACCGGCCTCTCAGATGCTAGACCATGCTAAATGCTGAAACAGACATACTCAGTTCGGGCCCTCCTGGAACTTATTACCTACAGAAGTGCCTTCGTTGTAAATGGTCAGGTCTCAGCCAATGCTATTATCATCAGCAGGTGACCAAAGGATAGAGCTTGCTTCCCTTCAGAGGTACAAAACAGTTCTTACACCTGAATGGGATGCAAAGAATAATCTGACTTCTGTTCACCAGGGGATGAACTGAACTGTCCTTGCAGAAGAGATAACAGATGGTGTGAACCCCAGATCCTAGAAACGGGCCAGGCACACGATAAGTGTTCAGCTTTTCAAAAACAAATGAACAATCACTTCCTCTCCTAGATCTTTACACCCTTCCTCTGTTGGCTACTTTCTCGCAGCTTATAAACATCCTCAAATATACCCACTTAAAAAAACTCTCAGACCTATGATTCTTTGGATATTCTTGTGGATAACTTAAGTCTCTACCATGCCTTCAAACACCTGTCCTCCCAAAAGCCCACATCTGTACCTTGGGCCCAGGCCTGTCTACCAGGCCCCTCTAAAGCACTGAAGATGAAGTAAGATCCTCTCGCCACCCCCAATCCCTTTCTACTGTGCTCTGTGTCTCTCAAAAAGATGCAGCTGTAAACTGTCACCCACGCTTGCTGCCCTCCCTTTTCTAACTGGTCACCAGGCCTCACCCATTCTCTCTCAGATCTGCAAAACCCAGTCCCACCTTTTATAACTTAAGTGGGACCCTTAGATTACAATTCACCCTGCACCCAATCAACTGCCTTCCACATGGAGGTCCAAGTGAGCCTCTAAACCAGAATTCCATTTCCCTGTTCTTTGGTGTTTCCCGCAGCCTTCAGGATAAACATCCAAACTTCTGACAGGACAAACAAGGCGCCTTTCTGTTGGGCCCCACTAAGTTTTCAGTATCAACTCTCATTTCTTTCCCAAACCCTGAGTTCCAGTCCTGTACATTAGTTTTGCCATATTTTCTTACATTTCTCAAACTTCAACACACACTGCTTTCTCCTGCCACCCCAGGAGCTTCTACATATCCTTAGAAAGGATGGCACTTCCTCCAAGAATCCTACCCTGAACTTTCCCTTCCAAGTTTCTGTGCTCTGCAAAGGGGAAAGATGGCGGGGAGGGATACATTAGGAGCTTGGCATTAACATATACACATGACTATATATAAAATAATCAACAAGGACCTACTGCATAGCACAGGGACCTCTACTCCATATCCTGTAACAAACTGTACGGGAAAAGAATCTGAAAAGGAATGGATCTATGTATAACTGAATCACTTTACTGTACACCTGAAACTAACACAATATTGTACATCAACTATCCTCCAATATAGAATAAAAATTAAATTAAAGAAAAAAGAGATTCTGTGCTCTGTAGCAGCAGAACTCACTTCTTCCAGAGCACTGACTCCTGTGCTTGTGTTTACTTGCTGCCCAGTAGAAGGGAAGATTACCTAGGGCAGAAGCATCGTCTCCAGCAGCCCTTGGTTCTGACAACTCATTCAAGTGCCAGGATACTTTACACACATAACCTGCTTAATTAATTCTAAGAACCCACAGAAAGAGTGGTTTTTAATGTCATTTTACAAGTGTGGGGATTGTAGTGCAAAAGAAACCTGTCCAGGCCACAGAGAGCATAAGCCCTGGAATTCAAACCCTAAGCTGCCTTGACACCGGTGCTCTTTCCACTATATATGATACACCTATAGAAAAAAAATTTTTTTTCCTGAGCCCTGTTTGAATGGAAAGGAAATGAAGCTGGGATATATCCATTTCCTAATCGCTTTGGTGTGTACCAGGCAAAGTCATTCAACAGACCAGGTAACATCTGTGCAACAATTAACGATGCTCCAAACTGTGCTAAGTGTTCTACTTTGTAGAGTCTAGAAGCATTAACACAGTGCATCCTTGTAACCGCCACGGAGGCTGGGTCCTGTTAAGCCCATGCTACAGACGAGAACACTGAGACCTTGAAGCCTTAAGGCACTCGGCCGGGGTCACCGAGCTGGCAGGAGTCCTAGGCCGCACGCCCCGTCTAGTGCACGCACACCCGGGCACTGGGCACCGGTTCTAGTGCCCACCCTCCACCTTTCACCATTTAAAACCCCGCTTCTCAGCGCCCACACGAGGGCCCCTGGAAGCGAGAAGTACAAACCTGTCTCGACAAGCCGTGGCTGGAAGAAGCTCTGGATACAGATCAGGGGCAGAGGGTGCTCAGGAGCGGCGCCCAGTCTACCCCGCGGAGGCGGTCGGCATTAAGCCCAGCAGGCCCGCCCTCATGGAAGCCCGCACGGAGGGCAGAGGCACCGAGTCCTGCAGCGCGCACAGGTCCTCAGAGCGCGAGAAGGAGTCGGCCGCGCTGTCCGGGCGCAGCTTCACCGAGTGTTCATGGCCTGAGCGCGGCCTCGGGGACGCTGGCTGCAGACAGGATGCCCACACCCGCCTGTGGGTCCCGGCTCACCTCCCGGCCCCTCGGGCGCCCACCGCCCGGCGGCTGCGACCCGGCGGCTGCGGCCCCGCATTGTGCGCAGGACCGGCGTCGCAGCCAGAAGACATAGGGCCACGGGCCCCAGCTAGGCCGGGCCCTCCATGCCGCGCTCCGGAGCCCACGCGTGGCCTGGCGTTGGCGCGGGCTTCAACGCCCTCCCAAGCCGCGGGGCTGCGGTTTAAGCCTCCGGGCGGGCGGGCCCGTGAGGGCGGGGCTCGAGGACTTCTGCGCGCTCGCCGTGCGTCCGCACGCAGACCCGCCTCCCATGACGACGCGGTCTGAGTAGCGGTGTCGGCAGCTTCGAGACTACGGCAGCGCGAAAGGTAGGAGGTGTGGAGAATTTGGGGTTTCCAAAAAGCGTTTGCTGACTGATCCAAACAAAAGTGAGACATGGTTGTATCAGTGCATTTTAAAAGTAGTCAAACTCCCGCAAAGTGTCTGTGCTCGCCCCGCCCAGGAGAGAGTGTGAACTCCGTGAGGGACGCAGGAAAGGCTGAGTGAACGTCTGCCTGTGGTCCCTTACCTGGTGCACGGCTGTGTGAATTTCTGCGGAGAGCTCTTAATTTCTGTCGTTTCTGCTGACTTGACACGGTGGTTGGCAAACGGTGACGTGTTCCGTGCATTCAGGACATGATCATGGTTACTAATAATCACTTTGTTTTGTACTGACACCTCCACAGAGAATTTACTACTGAATATCCACTTTACAGAAGAGAAACTGAGGCGTAGGAAGTGAAGTGACTGAGTAAGAGGAAGGACTCAGGCAATTGGTGTTAGTAAATTAAGCCTGCAAGGAGGCCGTTAGCCTGCGGTGGCTCTAGTGATGCGGCCGCCTACTTAAACCAACCAAAATCTAAGCCTGTCAACGCCTCAGGGTGACGAACAGCGCTGAGGATACCCAGTCACAAACCACCAACTAGGCGTTAAAGCCATAGCAAATCACTCGTTTCCTTGCTTTGCTTCTGCCCTTTTAAAATAAACATCTCTGCAGCTCCTGTGGCTGGAGTGCTCCTCACCTCTCCCGCTTGTGGTGCGTGAATTGAATCTATTTTTGAGCACATAAAGTGTTAAAATTGTAAACATGCCTCAGTTTGTCTTCTAAGATTGGCCGTAGAAGTTGGATTTGTGTCCAGTTTCTAGAGCAGTGGTCGTCCTCTGGTCAGGCCTTAGGCGTTATGTGTACAACGTTCCTCTTCTACCACCACCTTCTGGATGCCTCCACCCACTACCAGCTCCCACGCATCAGTTCCCCTAGATGTGGTCAGCAATGGCTTTTACGTGCAGCGTGCTCGCATTATAACATCGCAGACACTCCTTCGTCCTCCAGCCAGCATGTGAAGTGAAACATTACCATTGCTGTTGAAGAGTCTCTGGTGTGACCACTTTCCCAAACACAGCCACTCCCCAGCTGACCCTGGGTAACCACTCCTCTGAACTTGGTCTCCATCACTGGCATGGATGTCTTTCTATGTAGGCTACATTTTTAAGTATTCTTAAACTGCATATCGTATTCTATTTTGTTTTCTCTTGTTACTTGCTTTATTTAGTGTTATCTTTGCTAGATTCATCCATGCTGACATGTAAAGACCTGTCTAGTTCATGTACTTTCCTCGCTAAGTAGGATTCCCATGTAGGGAAATACAATAATTTATATGTGCATTTTCCTGTTGATGGACATTTAAATTGTTTCGAATTTTAAGTATGATTTCTTTTTTTTTTAAATTTTATATACTTTTTAAAGGTTACTTTACAGTTATTACAAAATATTGGCTATATTCCCTGTGTTGTACAATACATCCTTGAGCCTGTCGTACACCCAGTAGTTTACATTTCTCACTTCCCCACCCCTGTATTGCCCCCTCCTCCCCCTCTGCACTGGCAACCATTAGTTTGTTCTCTATATCGGTGAGTCTCCTTCTTTTTTGTTATATTCATTCAATTGTTGTATGTTTTAGATTCCACATATAGGTGATATCCTACAGAGTTTCAGAGTTCAAAAGACTCTCACAACAGAAGCCAAAAGGTAAGAGCCATTTTACATTGATAAAAAGCATTTTAACTATGTGGAAGCAGGAAATGAAAAGAAAGAACTTTGCATTACATTTAATAAAAGCTTAGGGAGATCTTTGTGGTATATTAGTGAACTTATTTGTGGAAATTTAGCCATGTACATTGTGTTGGAGAGGCACCAAGAGTTCAAGAACTCTCACAATTTGAGTACACAATTGCCTTACTTGTAGGCATGGTGGCAGCCATTTACATAACAATGATTTGGAGGATGTTGTGTTAGTCAGCTCTTGCTGTGATAATGCTTTGGAACAAATCGACCCAAAACTCAGTTCCATAAACAAGAATTTATTTTTCTTGAACCTATTGGCTAGCTGCAGTGGCTCTCTTTTAGACCTCTAGATGGCTGGTTTTGCTCCGTGTTTTGGGTCAGTTTGAGGTCTGTAACACACATCTTCCTCTGGAGCCCAACTGTGAGGCCGCAGCTCCCAGGCCCTGTCTTCTCACAAAGTTCACTGAAACATAAGAGGTGAGCCCAACTGCACAAGCCCATTTAAGGCCTCGGCTGCTCATTGAAGGCCATCATGTCTGCTCACACTTCATTGGCCAAAACATGTCACAGATCTAAGCTGTATTTAGAATATGTGTATTTGTTTAAAGTTGGGTGCCCTCACAGAAGAATATTGCATTTTGGACAGTGTTACCTTAGCATTTTCATTGGCACTTGCAAACGTGATAAACGCCGTGTGCACTTTTTCACCTTTGAGAACTTTCTGAAATTGTGGGACCATTTCTATTGGAAAAGAGGAAGGTACACTTTAGAACTCAACTCTAGTTATGGCATTGTTGGGAGAAGAATTAATGAGATAAGGTCAATACAAGTGAAAGATTTGGGATCACATATTCATCATTAACATTAGCATTCTACAGAACATTCCTGGAGAATTGTGATGCTTGCTTTATGTGATTTCTATCATAAATCATTAGAACTTGACCAAGACACGTCAGTGAAACATACGTCATACAGCACATCGCATCTTAGTTTTTCCTACCACTCCACAACTTATCATCAATACTTCACCATAACTCAGAAACAGAAAAAGAAACTGAGTGAGTTCATTGTTAGCAGACGGGCTTCACAAGCAATACTGGTGGAAGTTCTTCAAATGATAGCAGACAGTAACTCAAGCCATAAAAACAAAACAAAGAATGCTGACTAGAGCAGTTGTGTAGGGAATTATAAAAGATACTGTAATTTCAAATTTCTTCTCCTTTCTTCTCTTAACTAATTTAAAAACTAAGTGCCTAAACAATATGACTATATTTGGATTGTTCTCTATATAACATAAAAAAATATCATATATTTGATGATATGGCACAACGAAGGCAGTGAGAACAAAGCTGTGTTAGAATAAAAATGACAGTAGATCATAAGCTGAATCCGCAGGAAGAAAGGAAGAGAACCAGAAATGGTAAATAGATTAACCCGACAAACTCAAAAATATTTATTTGCTCAACTTTCTTCTCTAAGCTCTTTGAAAAAATAAGTTTGAGAGAAGTAATTATTATAATATGTTAAGTATGTAACATATATAAATGTAATAAAAATAAAAAAGAGGGGAAGGCATACAGCTCTATAAAAGTACAGTTTCTGTTTCTATCTGGAATGAACCTAGTAAAAATCTGAAGAGATTCTGAGATGTATTACATAAGCCCTAGTGCAGCCATTACTCAAACAATGTGGTTCAAAATCATTAAAGGAATTACATGTTACAGTAGAAAATATCTACTTACTATAAAAGGAAAATGGAGGAACAACAACGATAACAAAAAATCAAAAACATGAGACATGTAGAAAACCAAAGGTAAAATGACAGACATAAATCAATCCTACCATATCCATAATAAAAACTAAACGTAAATGAATTAAACAATACAAGCAAAAGGCAGATATTGTCGAACTGGGTATTAAAAACTGTTTTCTATAGGAGACACTGCTGGATTCAAAGGTCTAATGTGTACAAAGTAAAAGGATGAAAAAATATACATCATGCAAATAGCAACCGTAAGCATTGCTGAAGTGGCTATACTAATACCAGAAAAAATAGACTTTAAAACAAACAAAAAAGTTACTAGATATGAAAAGGGACATTTTGTGATAAAGAAAGGGAAGATACAAAAATCTTTAACATATTTGCCCTGAATAAGGTAAAACCAAAGTACATGAAGAAGAAAATACCAAAATCCATGAAGAATTGAAGGAAGAAATGGATAATTGCACAACATTAGGTAGAGGCTTCAGTACTCCGCAGTCAATAATGGATAGAACAGTTAGGCAGAAGATCAACAACGATATAGAAGACTTGGACGAGACTATGAATTAACAAGACCTAATAAATGTTTACAGAACACTCAACCAAACAGTAGAATACTCATCCTGCTCAACTACATGTGAAACGTTTTCCAGCATAGATGACATGCTAGGCTGTAAGAGAAGAGATTGAAACCCACATACATTGCTGGTGGGAATGTAAAATGGTGCGGCCATTTTACAAAACAGCTTGAGAGTTCCTGCAAGTGTTAAACATAGAGCTACCCTGTGACCCAGCAGTTCCACTACTAAATATATACCTAAGAGAAATAAAAACTTATGTCTGCACAAAAGCTTCTACGTGAATGTTCATAGAAGCATATTTCTAAAAACAAAAGGTGGAAATAATTCGAATGACAACCGGATAAATGAATAAACAAAATGTGGAATATCCATACAATAGAATAGCATTCAGCTCTAGAAAGGAATGATCTATTGATCCATGTTACAACATGGATGAACCATGAAAGCATTATGTAAAGTAAAAGCAGCCACTCACAAAAGATCACATATTGTACGGTCCCATTTATATGAAATGCCCAGAATAGCAAATCTGTAGAGACAGGAAGTAGATGAGTGGTTGCCTAGGGCTGAGAGGGTTGAGGAGATTGAAGAAAGCTTGTTAATGTGTAATGGGTTTTTTGTGGGGGGACAGAAATCTAAAATTGGATTGTTGTGATGCTTACACAAGTCTTTTAGTGGTTACACTGAGAACCACTGAATTGTATACATTAAAGTGTTGAAATTATGGTATGTAAATTACATCCCAATAAAGCTGTTAAAATTATGATAATTTTATATTTATAAATTTGAAAATTCATCGAATTTAATGACAAATTCATTAAAAATGCAAGCTAACAAGACTAACCCAAGAAAGAAAAACTATCTAAAAACCCTATATCTACTGCAAAAGTTGTTTGTATAATTAAGTACCTTTACAGAAAATGATTTCCAGGGATAAATGGCTTTCCAAGTAAATTCTTCCAAATATTTAGGGAAGAAATATTGGTAATCTTACATAAAAATCTTCCAGGAAACAGAAAAGTATATATTGCTCAAAATATTTATAAGGCCAACATAAGCTTCAGATCAAAACTAAAAAGAATATTACAAGAATAGAATCACAGGCCAATTTCTCTTTTGAACATGCATGCAAAATGTGTAAACAGAAGCACAAACTGTATCCATGGTATGTAAAACAATCATATATCACAATCAAAGTAGCTTTATTCTAGTAATGCAAGGTTGGTTTAATGTTCAAACATGAAACTGATCCCAGGAATGAATTAGAGTGGGAAAAAAAGTCATTTAAAACAGAAGTCTTGGGACTTCCCTGGTGGTCCAGTGGTTAGAACTTGGCGCTTTCACTGCTGGGGCCCTGGGGTCCAATTCCCGGTCAGGGAACTAAGATCCTGCAAGCCATGAGGCAGGGCCCCCCCACAAAAAAAAAAAGGAAAAAAAGAAGACTTAACCAGGAGAAGCACAAGATCGAATAAACATAACAGAAGATTATGGAATATTCTAAAATTTTAAAACAAAAAGAAACATTTAAAGATTCAAGAGGATGTGAGAAATATTATACCTAGGCAAAAAATAAAATAAAATATACGGATGATGGGAGCCCAAAAATCCAGATGCCCATGTCCTGTCTCTGAAGATTCTCATTCAATGGGTTATGGATTTCCTCTATGTTTGAAAACCTACAGGTGTTATAAAGCAGAAACTAACACACCATTGTAAAGCAATTATACTCCAATAAATATGTTAAAACACAACAAAACGAACCTACAGGTGATTCTGATATGATTCACAGACAATGTAAAGCTTCTGCTTTACAGGAAATAATACCAGATTATTTTGTTATTTTATAGTTATAGTAACAGGTTGTACTATTGACCGGTAAGTCTGATGTCAAAATGCGCTCCCCACTAGGGATATAAAAGGAACTAATAGTCTGTACGGCTACTTGGTGGCAGCATGCATGTATTGCAAGGGCAATTATTGTAGGAATCCAAATGAGTGGAACATTTTAGAATTGGAAGACTACATACAGATCATCTAGTCAAGCTTCCAACTATTATAGTTGTGAAAACTAAGGCCCATATAAAAGAAATGATTTCTCTCCAAAGAGCGTTAGTGAAAGAGTATGAAATTAAAAATATCTCTGAACTTTTAATTTAGTGCTGTTTTTATTAATCTCATGTATTAGCTTAAACTTCAGTGTGACAGATTTGGGATTGAATTCTTGCTCAAATTTACTGATTGTGTGCCTTTTAGTAAGTTACTAAAACACTTTTTTTTTTAAAATAGATTTATTTTTGGCTGCGTTGGCTCTTCCTTGCTATGCGCGGGCTTTCTCTAGTTGCGGTGAGCGGGGGCTCCTCTTTGTTACGGTGCGCGGGCTTCTCACTGTGGTGGCTTCTCTTTGTTGCTGAGCGCGGGGTCTAGGTGTGTGGGCTTCAGTAGTTGTGGTTCACGGGCTCTAGAGCGCAGGCTCAGTAGTTGTGGCACATGCTCTTAGTTGCTCCGTGGCATGTGGGAGCTTCCCGGACCAGGGCTCAAACCCGCGTCCCCTGCACTGGCAGGCAGATTCTTAACCACTGCGCCACCAGGGAAGCCCTACTAAAACACTTTTAACTTCGCTTTTCACATATGTAAAATGGTGAGCCTTGGCTGATACAGAATATGAGATAACCTAGCACTGTTCTTAACACATACACGTAGTTAACATTTTTTGGCTCTCATCCCTCTTAAACAGCCTCTATCCTCTTAACAATGAAAGTGTGTTTCAGCTTGCAAAGCACCCCAGAGCTGACCACATTCTGGCAAGAGATATAGGATTCTTTTTCTTGCTGGTGGTTCTTTATACCTGATGTTTGAACTGCGCTGAAACATGAATATCTCTTGTTTATACTGTATTAATGGATTGATGAATTTGATAATTTGATAGATGAATTTTTAAAAGTAATATGCAGGGAAAAAATTAATATGCAGGAATTGAGCTGCCTTACTCTCAAGAAATATAATTCGATAGTGGTGGCTAGAACGATAAACAGTGTTTGGACAGGGAGTCCATATTGGATGTGAACTACCTGTACTCCCATTCGTCTATTAAGAATAAATAGAATCCTTTCAAAATCTGTTTTAAAGGGCAGTTATTTCCTTCTGAGTCATTTAAGTTACCTGCAAGAAAAAGACAATCTCCTGAATCCTTGCTTAAAAGGCTTTTAATATAAAGCAGATAATTTTTTGCAACATTTCCCAAACTTTTCATTATCAAATTGGCTGAGGCTTCTCAACGATTATCATTTCACAACAGTATCTCCATTTTCACCTTTTTAAAAAGAATTGGCCTCGTAGATGTGCCCTTAAAACAGAGCTTCACTCTCAACTTATTTTAAATTTTGTATTCAAACAGTATGAAGAAAACAGGATCAGGGAATTCAGCCATAAAAGTGAATGGATTACTGATACATGCTACATCATGGATGCAACTAAGTGAAAGAAGTCAGGCACGAAAGGCTCTATATTGTATGGTTCCATATTTATGAAATGTCCAGCAGTGGCAAATCCATACACACGGAAAATATTATACATTAGTGGTTTCCAGGGGTTTGGAAGAGAGGGACATAGGGAATGACTCCTCAAAATGGGTGTATGTTTCCTCTTGGGGTGATGAAAATGTTTTGTAGTTGGACAGTGGTGATAGTTGCACAACATTGTGACGGTAGTAAATTCCACGGAATGGAACAGTGAATTGTAAAATGATCAAAATGGTGAATTTTGTGTTATGTTCATTTCACTACAATAAAAAGGAGAAAGAATTAGGGAAAGACTTAGAGTTTGGGAAACTAAGGTGAACTGGTCAAGAAAAAGACAGCTCTACTGTTCAGTGTTCTCTCAGCTCTCCCAGTGCATTAATCCTCAGCAAAAAGTAGCCTGAACTTGTCGATGATAGTCATTCAACACAGTCCAGGGAAAAGTAAATAAAATAAAACCCAACTCTTCTTCTTTAGCACATCTATGAAAGTTTAACTTGCTGCTCAGCCACGTGGACATTCATGAAGACGTTTCACTTTAGGTGTCCTCTACTTCAGTACTTTACTCACAGCTCATTCACACATGTAGGCAACAGCATTCCTTAATTGGGTGGGATCTGCAGTGCTGGTTGTGATCGGTCTCATGAAAAGAAAAGGGAAGGAGGAAAAAGCCTCCACATTGACTTGGTGGTCTTGACGGAATGGATGCAGAAGACAGCTTGAGTGTCAAACTGGAAACTGTTATTTTCCTTTTCCTTTTCTTTTTATCTTTCCTATCAGGTCTTCTGCCCACTTCCCACGCCCTTCTTTCAAACAGGAAAGACTAATTAGCTGCTTTTCTGTGTTTTTGGTAAAACACCTATTGTTTTGCGTTTCTTGTTGTTCGGTGAACATTATTGTTTTTACTGCCAAATGAGCTTCAGTGGTTGATGTAGGGGGTCTCTTGGGAACTTAACTTTTTCCAGTTTAAGTGGAAAAGCTTTTTTGTTTGAATTGGCTTTTACTGGGTGCTTCAAGGTTTGCTCTTGGCTCTTTGAAGGGGGACTGAATAGCACTGTGTTTCCTTTGAGGTTCCAATGAATAAAGGATCCTATGTCCTGGGCACTTTTTGTTGATTTTGCTGTGTGTCCTCTCTAGTAGCCAGATGCAGATTCCAGTAAAATGACATATAAATGAATATAAGTAATCTAATATTTTAACAATTTGCTTTGGCCATACTCCTGGTCTTATTCTACTTGTAGCAGATGGCTTTAAAGAGCATTAGCTATGTATATATTAAAAATAATATAAATATACCAATATTAAATATTATATTGATGTATAAATGTAATATACTAATATTTATATTAGTGTATAACAATTATGTATTATATTAATATATATTTTTTGCCTAGCATATATTATATACAAAATATATGAGTAATGAAGTGTATTTCTATGGTTAATATGTTCATAATATTAATATGATATATCCTGTGATATTGATTATAAAACAATTATATCATAATATATAAATATATATTATTATCTGATATAATACACTATAGTTAATATATCTATATAACAATATATAATGTATTAGTATAATTGTATTATATAATATAAATATAGTTTTATATAAAACTATATATCTTTTAGTTATACATTACACATACGAGTATGTATAGCTATTTATAATTTTATTTACATAGGAATCTGGTCATCATAACAATTGATGTAAAAATATGCAATATTTTCAATCAAATGGGCCTTAACCTCACCACCTACACATAACTACTTTTAAAATCTTGAACCCTGTCTAACTCATGCTTCAGTATCTCTCAACCGGCTTTTCTACACATGCACGTACACACATTTATACACGATATATATGTATACTACCAGTTTTCAGTTCAATGTATATAAATATATAATATATGATTATGTTCCTGTGTATGTGTACAAATATAAATCAAAGGTATGTGTATAGGTATGTATTTCATATGTTTATATAAATATATCATACAAATAATGTATGTGTATATAAATACATGACTGTATACATACATACACAGAAATATACTTATTTAAACAAAAGGGACCTAAATAAACATAGTTCTCTAAGAATAAAACGTTATGTCTCACTGTTTCAATAACAGTTTATAGTTTTCTACTGTATGTGCTTCTATAATTGTTATGAACATTTCCCATTTTTGTTGAATGTTAAGTTGTTTTAATTTTTTTGTTTTTTGTTTGTTTCTTTTTTGGTACATAGGCCTCTCACTGTTGCGGCCTCTCCCGTTGCGGAGCACAGGCTCCGGATGCACAGGCTCAGCGGCCATGGCTCACGGGCCCAGCCGCTCCGCGGCATGTGGGATCTTCCCAGACTGGGGCTCGAACCCGTGTCCCCTGCATCGGCAGGCGGACTCTCAACCACTGCGCCACCAGGTAAGCCCAGTTTTTTGCCATTATTAATGAAGTTCTGAAGAATACGGTGGGCAAGATTACTTGAAAAACTCTCCTAAAAGAAATGGGTTAGGTATGCTAGGTTAAATGTACACAACTTATTTTTAAGTGCGTGGTTGACTTTGGAAGTGTGCAGTCGAAATTTCCAGGACCCATGAAGGAAGGGTGGTACATGTGTAAGAGTTATAGCTCTATGAAGAGTGGATTGAAGATCTTGATAGATTAGAACAGAAGCTGGAAATCCTGTTTTTATGGAGCCAAATGGCAAATCTTTTAGGCTTTGTAGACCAAAGAGGCAAAATTGAGGATATTATTTAGGTACTTCGGTAACCATTTAAAATGTTACCAGTTAAAACGTGAAAATTATTCATAGCTCATAGGCCATAAAAAATAGGCAGCTGTCTGGATTTGGAATACAGGCCGTAGTTGAATGACACACCTGGTATAGAGACTTGTTTTTAAATGGCCATGACCACATGGGAGGCAGGAGGTAAGACTCCATCCCTACTAGATGGGAAGTTAGAACTAAACCTCTCTATGCGTAGCTTCACCTTTAATGAAAGGGTGTGCCAGGAGAAAAAAGTATCTGCTGGCAAAGGGAGACTAAGACCAAATTCTCTTGGCCTCTGCTCTGGGTAGGAAACAGGTAGGAAATCTTGAGAATTCTGAACCGCCGATCCGTGTTCACAGTGTTTGGGTTGCAAATTTATTTGCGGTCTTCCAAACAGAAACCAAGAAATTAACTTAAAATGCTCCCAAATCGGTGGTATTCCAAACACAAAACTAAACCCTTTCTGGAGAGGTAGACCCTCAACACAGGCCTATAGTGTTCCCACAGATAAAGTTTAGCTAAACGTGAGCTCGTGATCTAAATTTACACAATAATGAAGAAATCAGCTACAAGTGGAGAGAATCAGCAAAAACAATCAATACCAGAATTAAATTCCCAAGGCCATCCATCAGATGTTGGAATAATCAGGTGCCAGGCAGAAAATATACATAAAACTAGAACTGAAACAAGGAGCAAGGATGTTTTAAAAGACTGGGTAGGATCTTTCAAACATTTTTAAAGTACATGTCATTGATATAGCTAAAAACTCGAAGGTCGTGTAATACAGCAGATTAATCGTGGAGAAGAGTGAAATTATGCTGTTTTTAAAAATATGGCAGATCAGATTTCCTGCCTAATTATATAAGTTGATTTATCTTAAAAAATACACAGTATTTTAAAGACTTATTGGCTGTAAAATAAGTTAAGGCTATTTCAGAGGGCTTCTCTGCAAAGAGAAGTGAGAAGTAGCAAAACACAGAAAGTCGAGGGGAAAAAAATGTCAATATATACATTGCTATAGGGTGAACTAAGCCTTAGGCCAGCAACTATGAGGAGGAGCTGACCCTTAGATACGTACAACTAAGCTGGAACCTTCAAAAAGTTCAACTATTTATAAGTAAAAAGATTTATTAAAATGAATAACCAAGTATTTTAATTGACATCAGAAGAGTAAAACAATAAACCCTGAGAACATAGAAAAATAGACAATAAAGATATGAGCAGAACTTAATAAAACAGAAAAAGTATAAAATTGAGGTGATTTAGTAAGTCAAAAGAATATTCTTTGAAAAGATTTAAAAAAACAAACTTTGATTAAGCAAAACAAAAACGTAAGTAAATAATATACAGAAAGAATCAGGACAATGTTATAGCAGAGAGTACAAACAGAGAATATATGAAATGCCAGTAAATTTGAACATTTCTGTAAAGTGGACAATTTCCTAGCTCCTAAAGTTTACCAAAACTGACACAAGAGGAAATTTGTAGCTGGAGTTCTTGCACCAGTAAAGGAATTAAGTCAATAGTTTACAATCTTTCACCAAGAAAATACCAGACCCGGCCAGATCATTTGGGAGGTGAATTCTATCAAACTTCTGTTAAACAGATAACATCAATATTAACAAAGAAAAACTTCTAGAGAGTAGCAAAGGAAGAACGCTCCTTTATTCATCTTATGAAGTCTATATAATCCTAATACTGAAAACAGATTAGGACTGTAAGGAAAAAGAAATTTACAGGTCAAATTTACTTGTAAATATAAAAGGAAAAATTTTAAACTATGATATTAGCTACCCAAGTTCACTAGAGTAAGAAAAAGCATGAGCAAGTTAGGTCATCCAATGAATGAAAAGGTAGTTTAATGTCAAGAATATATATCAATAGATTGAAATCACCACATTTTATTTCTTTCACCTGTCTCTTTAAAAAATTGGTAAGTACTTATATTGATCTCTCTTGTAGTAGGCACTGTGCCAAGTCACTTACATATTTACTCCTTTAAACCTTCTATCATCCCTGGGGGAAAGTTCTATTTTGCTTCCATTTCTTAGCTAAGACTCTAACCCCCAGGAAAGTAAAGCAACATTTGTAAGTTTTTGTGGATGGTCAGTGACAGGACCAGTACAGGAACATCCAAAGTCTGTGCTTGGCAACAGTGCCCCATGTTGACACTCACATTACAGATGAAAGGAAAGGAACCATGCACTTACCATATAGATTAAATCTCACATTACAGGTGAAAGGAAAGGAACCATGCACTTACATTATAGATTAATGCCCACATAACAGGTTAAAGGAAAAAGAAACATGTGCTTCTCTCAAAAGTTGTAAAGAAGGCATATCCATTTCTAAATATATTTCCCAATTTCTTTTGCTTGTTTTCTGACCTTTGTAGTGCATTTTGCCATGAGGAAAATTTTAATTCTTATATAATTAAATGTATCCTTTTTTCTTTGTATCTTAGAAAGGTATTCCTCATGAATAATTTATTTCAAGTCTCCCAGGTTTCTGATACTTTTACACTTTCATTATTTTTTAACTTTTAACTCGTTGCTGTATCTAGAATTTAGTAATTCTGTGATAGCTATATTTTCCCACTTTTGTTGAATAATTTTTGCTGATCCAAAACGTGAATTTTATTTTAGTCTCAATTCCCTTATGCTCTTGCATCTAATTTTAAGATGCTTCCTATTCCACTGGTTGTTTTGTCTATCTAAAACAAAATGCTACCTTAAAAATAATGTAATTATAATATAATAAATGTCATTAGTAAACAGAATACAATAAATAACATAATATAAAATAACAAAATATAATTTACCATATAACAAGGTCAAAGGAGAGCAAAACTATACAATCACTTGAAATATCGCCCAAAAGATATTTTATAAAATTCAATATTCATTTGTAATTTAAAAGAAAGAGTAAAATAGGGATTGATGAATGCTTCCAAAATAAGAAGAACTTATATGTCTAAAAGAGAAAGAGGTAAGTGGTAGTCTTTAGTAACACTGGCAATAAATGCAAGACAAGATGAGGATGCCTGATATAACGTTAAAGAAAAAGTATTATGTAACATTGTTTTTGCAGCACTGATGAGTTCAGTGAAAAGAGAATCTCATAGAAAAGAGTATCTCGTTCTTCTTAATGTATGTACACTTGTCCATTGCATGAACATAACAGCTTATTTAACCAATATGTTACTGATCTGCATCTGGATTTCTAGGTTTTCATGGAATTTTATTATGCACAGTTGTTTCAAACACTAGGACTTCCTCTTACGTTTATATCTTTTGAAAGAAACAATATCTCCACAGATGATTTATCTGTGCTGGCTGCTAGCTGACTTTGGGTACTTCTCAGTTCTTCCCTTTACCTTCCTAGTCAATATGAAAAGGGAAGGCAAGAAGGTCTCCTGTTTAGAGACTGTAAAGATAGGTCTTGGTGATAAAGTCTTGGTGGTAAAGGCTAAAAGTATTAACCCAGAACAAATGTTTTTCCAGCTGTAACTGTGTGTGATTCCCTTGGCTTGATTCCATAGAGGATGTAAGACAAGACTGTAGAATCTGCCCTCAAAGTGCTTCCAGTGGGATGAGCTAAGTCAAGTATGGTGGCATATCTAATTCAAGACAAAATATAACGTCTCCTTTTCTCTCCTGGCAAAACTTGGTGGAGTGAATGTAGAAGTCACTGTATGCTTTAAATTAAAGCAACACAATAAATCTTGTATTGGAAGGTGCTTATTCTGGTCTCTTTGTGGAGACGAATTGGAAATTGTCTAGAAGAAGGAAAATTAGGTTAACCAAAGTTAAACTTATAAATAATTGAGCATTAATTAAATATCTGTGGTCTGTGTTTCTCTTTGATCATAATTTCTCCCAATTTATAGACCTCTTTGATACCTGATTAATCCTTGTCAAAGATGCAGTTAACAATGATTATTACTGTGTGTTAGGTTTTGTCTGGGCCCTGAAGAAATTATCCTAAATCACCGGCTATGATTGTCACTTGATTTCCTCACAGAGAACAATCAGAACTCCTTGTCTTAAGTGGCTTGGGATGAGAAACTAGTTAGTCTCTTAGATACTGTTAGAGGACCCTACAGAGCCCATTGGTGAAAGTTTGGAAAACACTGGGCTTCTTAAAATTGATTCTTGTAGTGCTTCAGGAAAGATCACTGAACCCAAAGGATAACGGTGTTTCTGGTTCTGTTGTTAGTGCTCTCCATGGAAACATTGCTGAAGCTTCTGGACTCAATTTCCTTTCCCATGTGTGAATGTCACTGAAAAGATCCAACTCCATTCTATCCCCATGTAACTTCAGAAACTAAGCAAAATGAAGACTCAAAATTCATTTCAAATAATGAAATGAATATATAACGTAGAATGGAACTGGGAAAATACCTGGTTTAAATTCTGGAAAGTACCAACTCTACAATTCTGGATAAGTTGCTTCATCTTGCTGAGTCTAATTTAATGCCCATCTCACAGGATGTTATGATGATTCATTTAATATCTTTGTATAACATACAGTGTTATATAATTTCTTCTTGTTTTTCTTGAGTAAATTCATATCCTTAAGCAACTCACTGTAAACAACAGTTACTTACTTGCTTAAATTACTCTTCTATTATCAGCTGAATTGTGTCCTGCTCAAGTTAATATGTGGAAGTCTTAGCCCCCAATACCTCGTAATATGACTGTATTTGGAGATAAGGCCCTTACATAGGTAATTGAGGTCAAATGGGTGGGCTCTAATCCAATATGACTGGTGTCCTTATAAAAAGAAAATATTAGGACACAGACATGCACAGAGAGAAGACCATGTGAAGACAAAAGGAAAACATGGCATCTACAAACCAAGAAGAGATACTTGAGAAGAAATCAATCCTGCTGACACCTTATCTCAGATTTCTAGCCTCTAGACCTGTGAGTGAGTAAATTTCTGTTGTTTAACCTCCTCAGTCCCTGGTACTTTGTCATGGCACCTCTAGGAAACTAATACAACTTTTTATGGCCTCCTTGTCTCAAGTTGAAAGTTCAATATTTGGCATCATAGCTAGGAAACAAAAATATCATCTACATTCCTTGTTGTAGTCTTTCTTCCCCATTCTCATTGCTAGTAATTTCCATATTTGGGTCTGTTTTCTGTGCCTTGTAAACAGAGCGTTACGCTCATTTCTGGTCTTACTGCTAATATACAGTAAATGTGCAGATACTGAATAGATTTTGGAGAAGTGCAACATATAGTTGGCACATGTGTGTATGTGTGTGTATTCATATAATTTATACTTTTTCTCTATTTTTTTCCTTTGGTGTGAGCTAAGATTCTCTGCTTTTGTGACGAGTACTCCTGAACACTAATCCCTGAATATAATTCACCAAAAATTGCCAAAAATAATAATAATATGGGGAAAGAGAGAGTGATAGAGGGAGAAGAAGAAACAATCAGGCAAGGGCAGTACTGTGAATTATTAGGGTCTTATTAATAAGATTATGTTAGTCTAGAGGAAATGACCGTAAATATCATCAGTGAGCCCAGTTGGTCTTTACTGACTGCTAGACACATCCCTGAGTTCTGTTCTTAGTCTCCAACTGTATGATTACTACTGTCTGGAAGTATTATTTGAACAACTAAAGTCACTTAATGGAAAAGGAATATGTCTTTAG
Organism: Phocoena phocoena; assembly: GCF_963924675.1. Classification (NCBI taxonomy): domain Eukaryota; kingdom Metazoa; phylum Chordata; class Mammalia; order Artiodactyla; family Phocoenidae; genus Phocoena; species Phocoena phocoena. Next base: position 26,753,278 of record NC_089232.1, on the reverse strand, counting down.
AGAATCAACAGTAATTTTTCTATCTGATTAAAAAGGACTGTTGACTGTCTGGAAACCTCAGTCATATTTGTAAGCAGGAAAGCATTGGCCATTAAAAGTGGATGATGTAAAGAGATGAGCAGAAACTTCGGCGATAGGTAAACCTGGATTTAATTCTCACTTCTACCACTTGGCAGCTGGATAGCCTTAGGCAAGTTTCATACCTCCCTGAAATTCACTTAATTCAGTCTGTAAAATGGCATAATAACTTATTATAGCATCCTTTTAGGAATTTTAAATCAGTTATTGAAATAAAAGTACACAATATATAGACAAGTATGGATTCCTCAATAGGTGTTTGACCTTTCACTTCTCCAGTATCCCACCCGCATCAAATAAAGAAAAATACTTTTTAAAATTTACGAATATTTCATTGTTCTAAAGTTAAAGCCATAAAAATAGAAATAATCAAATGGCCTACTATCATACCATTAGAAGAAAAAAAAAACGGTGTTCATGAGCATTCCATATTAGAATACAAGTTTTCCTTAGGTACCTGTTTATTTATGCTATTCTGCTCTTTACAATAAATAATTAAATTTAAAAGACTTAATTCCTCACTTTTAAGACCTTATTAGTTTACAAATTACATATTGACCTATGCTAAATTTTATACCAACCCATGCTAATGAATTCAGTACAGAAAACAAAAAACACTGCACTCAAGCAAACTATATATATATATATATATATTACTTAAATGCATTTATATCCTACCGTGTCTCATAAAGCATTGTGATATCTCAGCGGAATACAGACAATCAAATATAATGGCAAAAGCACTTAATATAAACAGGGCCAAGGAAACATAGACAGAAGATGAAGAAAAGATGAGGGAAATGTGAACAGGAGGACGTGTAGTTAATCAAGTTGTATGTTTTGACCTTAAGATTCTCTGTGTGGGGACTTCCCTGGTGGCACAGTGGTTGGGAATCCGCCTGCCAGTGCAGGGGTCATGGGTTCGAGCCCTGGTCTGGGAAGATCCCACATGCCGCGGAGCAACTAAGCCCGTGCGCCACAACTACTGAGCCTGTGCTCTAGGGCCAATGAGCCACAACTACTGAAGCCCGCATGCCACAACTACTGAAACCCCAGCGCCTAGAGCCCGTGCTCTGCAACGAGAGAAGCCACAGCAATGAGGAGCCCGCATACCACAATGTAGAGTAGCCCCCACTCGCCCCAACTGGAGAAAGCCCATATGCAGCAACAAAGACCCAACACAGCCAAAAATAAATAATAAATAAATTTATTTTAAAAAAAAAAGATTCTCTGTGGATAAAACAACATGTAAATAATTGGTTGCAAAGCCACATTATTTGAAGGTGCCAGACTGCACATTAACAGTCTGACACAAAGGGACAGCACAGGAAAACTATTCAAACATAAAGATTTTTAAATCTTTGCAGTTTGAAACCTTTTAGAGCAAGTATAATGAGCTCGACACACATTTCAACACTCAACATGTTAATCACATGTTCAAAGTATGTCTCAGAGTCACTGGAAATAGTTGCTGTCTCTGTCTCTGATATGTAAAACAGATCTGTGATGTGTAAAACTCAGGAGGTATTGATATCCACTTTTTGGCATCTGAACAGGAAACAAAGTTGTTTCGCAGTGATAATAAAGAATGAAGTAAATGCAACAGTCAAATAAAAGACAAAGTACTGAGGGAATGTATTAACAAAACGAATCCAACTAAATTCTGGTGACCTGGGGCCTACGATTGTACACACTGCATGGAAATACCCCAGCCTAAATACTGGCATAGGAGGAAGGGTACTGCTAAGCCCATCACAGTATAATCCTTTTAAATGTCCCTTTCAAGGTTGTCTCCACTCAACACTGAGTATAGGAAATCTTCCCATCAGGCAGAAACACTGGCTGCCCAATGATTGACCAAGAAATTAACACACTAATGAATAAATGATGCTAATTTATTTCTATCCCTGACAACGGGAAACAGCACACACTCTGTGTCAATGATGTGTCCTCTTTCCCACTTTTCTAAATGGTCAATTATGTTTTTCCCTTCATTGCTTTATATCATGTGTGGCAGGCATGATGGGAAATGGCTACCAATGGTTCTGTTATTGATTTCTACCTTCATTTCACTGTGGCTAAAGAAGATACTTTGTATGATTTCAGTTTCTTGAAAATGTATTGGTACTTGTATTGTGGCGTAACATATGGTCTTTCCTGGAGAATGTTCCATGTGTACTTGAGAAAAATGTGTATTCTGCTGTTGTTGAGTGGAGTGATCTATATATGGCTGTTAGGTTTAGTTGGTTAAATGTGTTATTCAGTCCCCCTACCTCTCTACTGATCTTCTGTCTAGATGTGTTATCCATTATTGAAAGCAAGGTATTGATCTCCAACTATTATTTTAGAACTATTTCTTCCTTCAATTCTGTCAATGTCTGCTTCATATATTTGGGGGATGTTTGGTACATATATGTTTATAGTTGTTATATCTTCTTGATAGATTGAACTTGTTATCAACATATAGTGGCCTCCTTTTCCTCTTGTGATAGTTTTTGATTTAAAGTTGATTTTGTGTGATATTAACGTAGCCATCCCAGATCTATCTTCCTTCTTTCTTTCCTTCCTTCCTTCCTTCCTTTCTTTTTCTCTCTCTCTCTTTCTTTCTTTTTGTTACTATTTGCATGGGATATTTTATTCTGTGCTTTAACTTTCAACCAACTTGTGTCTCTTGAAATCAAGTGAGTTGTTTGCGGACAGCATATACTTGGATTATGTATGTTTTTAAAGTCCATTCTGCCAATATTTATCTTTTTATTGGAGAGCTTAATCCACTTACTTTTTCAAAAATTACTGATGAGGAAGAACTTAATTCTGTCTGTTTCCTGGTTGTTTTCTGTATGTCTTATGCATTTTTTGCCGCTTATTTACTCCATTACTGACTTCTTCTGTGGTTCGCCGATTTTCTTGTAGTGAACTCTTGATCCCTTTTTCATTTATTTTTGCGTATAGTCTATTGATATTTTCTTTGTGGTTATCAAGAAGATTACATTTACCCTTCTAAAGTTCAACCAATATCATTTGAATTGAAACCAACTTCAATAGCACACAGAAACTCTGTTCCTCTACAGTTCCATTCCTCCTCTTTACATTATTGTTGTCACAAATTACACCTTTATACTTTGTGAGCCCAATAACATGGACTTATAATTATTTTATGCAGTTGTTTTTTCAATCATGTAAGAAATAAAAAGTAGGGTTACAAGCCAGTAGCACAATACTGGCTTTAGTATCTGCCCATGTATTTATCTTTACTGGAGATTTCTATTTCTTTATACAGCTTCGAGTTGCTGTCTAGTGTCCTTTCATTTCAACCTGAAGGTTCAATTTAGCATTTGTCATAGGGCAGTGTTAGGAAGTTGTAAAGCAAACGCCCTCAGCCTTTGTTCATCTGGGAATGTGTTAATTTCTCCCTAAGTTTTGAAACCATTTTGGCCAAATATAGAATTCTTGGTGGACAGTTTCTTTCTTTTAGCACTTTAAATATGTCTGGCCTCTTGCTTCCGTGGTTTCAGATAGAAAATTAGCTATGAATCTTTTTGAGGATCCCTGCTTTGTGACAAATTTGTTTTTTCTTTCTCCTTTGGGAGAAAAGATTCTTTCTCTGTCTTTTGGCATCTGAGAGTTTGATTATACTGTTTCTTGTTGTGGGGTTCCTTGAGTTTCTCTTAGTCCTGAAATCAGCCAAAGATTTACAGCAACCACACACATACTGAACCAGGGAAGAGGCAATTGGAAAATGGCAGGAAAGCTTTGTGGCATTTTTACTTGCCCTTGCCCCATCCACTGTTAGTGTAGAGATGGTCTTAAAGTGGTGGAGTCTTAATGCAGTGATAGTCTTAAAGTAGCAGCAGACCATTCGTAGTATGGGACCCTCAATCCAGCTTCAGGAGGGAGCAGAAGAGACCGTACTCTCAGATTATTATGTGTATCTGTTCTAACCTGTCTGGGAGCTACCTGAAGGACTGACACAAGATGCTTATCTCCGTCTTAGCTAACCTGGAACACAGTCTGGAAAAGCAGCGGTCATTGCTCAAAAAAGGTGCAAGGTGAACTAACAAAGCACAGATGGCTGGGGCAGAAGACTGTGCATTGAAATACAATAGACCACAGAAGATGCAGGAGCAAAAGTTGGGGGAGATTCTTTGGGAACTTAGAACATACAAAAAGTACACATGTGTCCAGAGAAATTAAGAAAGCCACATGCATACTCAAGATAAGATGCATGTTCTGAAAACACCAGAGGAGTCTCTAAGCTTTTACCATGGGCTGAGCCCTGAACTCAGTGCAGGTCAGCTAAATGTTGAAGGAGTGATCCAGCAATCTGCACAATGGGGAGAGGTGTGTGGTTTTGAGTGTGCATGTGGATGTGCTTGTGTATATTTGTTTTTGTTTGTCTTAGGTGCAGGAATTCAAGGACATCTCTGTCAAAACATTAGCTACACATGAACTAAAGGAACAGAGACTTCAGTGCCTACATACGATAAGGAGTCAGTGCAAAGCTAGTTTGGAAAGTCAAAGTCATTACAGTCATTGCAAAGCTAGTTTGGAAAGGTCCCTAAACAAACAGACTACTACAGCCTTCAACAATCAAAAGCCCAGAAAACCCTGGGAAAGTGGGAGAATCTGATTTCCATAGACACCGCATTATAACATTTGAAAGCCAAATGTTGAACCAAAAAACTCACAAGGTATACAAAGACATGGAAAAGTATGGTCCATTTAAGAAAACCAATTAATTGATGAAACCATCCCTAAGGAAGCCCAGACTTTTCTCCATTGCATATTCTTGCCTCCTTTGTCATAGATTCATTGACCATAAGTGCATGGGTTTCTTTCTGGGCTCTCTATTCTGTTCCAGTGATGGATGTTTTTGTGCCGGTACCATACTGTTTTGATTACTGTAGGTTTGTAGCACAGTCTGAAGCCAGGGAGCATGATTCCTCCAGTTGTGTTCTTCTTTCTCAAGACTGTTTTAGCTATTCAGGGTCTTTTGTGTTTCCATACAAACTTTAAAATTATTTGTTCTAGGTCTGTGGAAAATGCCCTTGGTATGTTGATACAGACTGCATTGAATCCGTAGATTTCCTTGGGTATGATGGTCATTTTAACAATATTAATTCTTCCAATCCGTGACCATGGTATATCTTTCCAGCTGTTTGTGTCATCTTTCATTTCTTTCATGAGTGTCATATAGTTTCCTGGGTATAGGTCTTTTACCTCCTTAGGCAGGTTTATTCTTATGTATTTTATTCATTTTTGTGCGATTGTAAATGGGATTGTTTCCTTAATTTCTCTTTCTGATAGTTGACTGTGAGTGTATAGAAATACAAAATTTATATATAGAAATCTATTGTATCCTGCAGATTTACCAAGTTCATGTTTGAGCTCGACTAGGTTTTTGATGGTGTCTTTCAGATTTTCTATGTATCATGCCATCTGCAAACAGTGACAGTTTTACTTTTTCCTTTCCATTTTGGAGTCCTTTTATTTATTTATTTTTTCTTGTCTGATTGCTGTGGCTAGGACTTCCAAAACTCTGTTCAATAAAAGTGGTGAGAGTGGGCATCCTTGTCTTGTTCCTGATCTTAGGGGAAATGCTTTCAGCTTTTCACCATTGAGTATGTTAGCTATGGGCTTGTCATATATGGCCTTTATTATGTTGAGGTATGTTCCCTCTGTGCCCACTTTCTGGAGAGTTTTTACCATGAATGGATATTGAATGTTTTCAAAAGCTTTTTCTGCATCTATTGAGGTGATCGTATGGTTTTTAGTCTTCAATTTGTTACTGTGATGATAAGAGACCTAAGACAGCTACAGAGGCTAAGTGACCTTTCCTTCCCTGAATGGGTAGGTATCCTTGTTCTGCCTTCTAATTGAGTTAGTATCTGAGTAAAGAACTGCCAGGTGTCATTTAGTTCACAATACACTGCTGTGGCAATATAGAAATGAATTTGCCTAAGTCATTTGGCTTTTGTCAATTATAGTAAATGAATATACTGAATGAATACTTCAACTTAAGGAAATGTTCTTAAAAATATATTAATGTAGGCAACTTCAGTGGAGAACTGAAAACAAAACAAAACATTCAGGTAAAGGGTTGAAATAAAAGTACACTCAGTGGTATCCAGTTTCCTCTTGTAAATCTCTCTTTTTAATTTGAGTGGACAGTCACTTGAGAATATCTGACTTGGGGCTAAGGAAATCTAAGCCTTCTTGGCCACACTGTATTCTCTTATGTCATTTACTAAAGACACCAGTTGGGTTGCTGAAAAAAGCGTGGGAAAAATCAATCCCTCACATCCAAAGGGCGGCTCTTGAAAATATGTGGGTTGTTGTAGTTATTTTGCTCTTCTGGCCTCAGAAGTTCTAATCTTAACCTTAGCCCCTCATGGAGAGAGACTTTGTAAACCAATTCCCACATTACTCATTATGTGACTGTTGAAAAAGAGAAGCCCAGCTCTTTTTCTGTGCTTTCAACCAGTTATCTTCTTCAAACATCTGTTTGGATTGTTATACGTTAATCTTGCCTGGCAAGGGACTTACGGGAAGGTTCTTATTGTTTGAAAGTTTGGTGCCAGTATCTGCAAAGAAAGAAGAAAGATGTGTTTATCAAACATCCCAATAGTGAAGGTGTGTGAAAGCAACTTTTGAAAAAGTTAATCTGTCAGAGTTTAGCCGTATTATTACATTTTATTTTATTCATTGAAAATAAATAATTATCAATGAATCCTTTCTAGATTTTCTAGTTTCCCAAAGTTCCCTGTATTCACATTCTAAGAGGAAAAGATGGTATTTTAAGTCACTGCTCTCCACCTTATATTATTTATAATCACTCCTCGTGACCTCTTCCTTCCAAGAAACGTGATCCTGAGAAGTGTCCTTTGTTTGTCTTTGTGGAGTAAGTGATGAGGATGCATCCTGGAGACCTGTGAGATGTTCAACTTGTGGCATAATGAAACTAGGATGGAGAGTTCTGGAAAGATCTGGAAAGGTGGCTGGTAGAGTGTGGCCAGATGTGGGAGAAGAGAGACGTACAGAGAGAGGGAGAGGAAATTTTCAGAGAGAGAAAATGAAACAAATAATTAAATAAGTTTTGTTGTGTGGTGTGGGATGCAAGCCTTTCTCTCCCCCTTTCCTTCACAATGTCTTTGTTAAAGACTGTGTTTTTCATTAGTTTTACTAAGATAGGATTTGCCGTTTTGTTTGGATACTGAGAATGGACCCATGGAAACAGTTACATTTGGGTTATCTCTGACTGTCTTTAATGAAGAACATAAATATTGGCCACACTATCTATGCACATGCTATCACCATGCCTTTTTTGTTCTCTGTTCATATATCTAAGTCCTCTTCTTTCTTTAAGGTCAATCTCAAATCTCATCTGAAATGTACATTTATTGATAGATTCAACCCATAATGAACTGTCCCTTCTTTGTCCTCCTTAGGCTCTGATTATTTATAAAAACTCATTTTTGAACTTAGAAACTGTCCAATATGATATATTAGTTATTTCACCAGCATATGTTATATCCTCAACACAATTATAGGCTTTTGTGGAGCCGGGATCATACATTCTGTACTTTTTCTCAGTACTTACACTTACTTTGATAAAAAGTGCATTCATTCATCTAAACATCATTTATTGGGTGTTAATTAAATATCTCAACTCAGTAAATATTGTTTGAATGAATGCATGCATGAATGAGGGAGTGTGCAATAGGTAGCCTAATGTACCGCCCAATGTGAGAAAACCAAAAACATAAACACAAAAGCAAGCCAAAAAGTGGACCAGGGCTTTCTGTAAAATATCCTGCTTTCTGTTGGATGATGCCATGAAAATCAAGATGCTCCTGAAAGGTCTTAATAGCTGACCAAGAATAGTAAACAATTGAAATTCTCTCAGACTTCTTCAACCCTATCACTGGACACATTTATACCTCTCAGGAATGATATTAAAAGAAGAGATTAATAAAGCTTTTATAGATGAGTTGATAAATCTCTAAAGATTTAAGTCTTCATCGCCTCCTAGGTTTTCTCTATTTCGGGTTTCCAAAAGATTTCAATAAACCACAGGATAATTAAAAATTAGACATTCTCTTTCTTACCTTGACGTTTTTTGACGGTAAACACCTTTTTATTGTCTCCATAGTGCTGCCCAATTTCCACTAGTACAGTACCTAAGTGAATTTTGCTCTGGATGGTGGGATATATAAGATGTAAACGAATTGTTTGTATATGTTTTAGAATTCTTCAAAAGGGCCTGGCCATGGAAATGCATTGAATATTACTTAAATAACTAAAGTAACTTCCTCAGAATTATTATTCTATTCTGGTTAGGATACTATCTGCTCTGGTTTGTTAAAATTTCCCTTTAGAGTGGTTTTAATTTTGTTTCTGATAGGGTCCTAGGATTTATTGCCACACCCATCCTGCATCTGTTTTTCTTTGAATTACTCTCCTTGCAGTTTCTGATTCATACAGGGCCTTACAGGTTAGTGACAACCTGGCCATCACAACGCTGGGAAGGACAGGCCTACTTTTCAGAGGTGTTGATGTTTTCTGTACCTGAAGGTTTTCAAGAGATGTCAATCTTCCTCACCACCTCCCTTGGCCCTCTTAATGGACTAAGCAATTCCTCATGAAATTTCTGTAGGATATCTGTACCAACTTCTCAATATTGTTCCATCCTGAGTCTAAATTCCTGGCCTCAAGGTAATGTTAGATTTCTAGCTCCAGCCCCTATTTACATAAGGCCTATACTAAGGAACGGAACCCACAGACATCAGTCCACTCTTCTTTCTCTGGATTTAATTTCTCTGTTACTTTCTGAAACATGCAGGTGTTCCTTTCTTTCTTTTAATCTCAGCTATGTGCTTTTAACTTTTTCAAAATTGACCCAGAATTTACATGTGTCTCCAGTAAGAGTACATTAAATTGAGCTTAGCCTGCTATTCTACTGGCATGTTTGAGATCCAGATAATTTGCTACTTAACTGGATTCAATGACCTGTATATTTCAGGCATCTAAAACTCACCATGTTCCAAATTTCCCTCCTTATAGTTAGTAATTTTCTTGGGAATCTGGATGACATTAAATGGAATAAAGTTAGTGAGTGGCCCAGGAATGCCTGAAAGTTTGTTTGTCAGAGTGGCCAGGGAAAGTTAAGCAAGGAAGAAAAGCAAATGAAAAACAGAATCACATTATTATGGCTGAGTTTACTCCCAGGATTCCATGCAGAGCTCTCTGTAGACCTGGGTTGGGTTATAACTTATGCCAGAGCTCTACGTGGGGCTGACACCATCTCATGCCAAGCTCTCAGTTCTGGACTAACGTCATCTCTGGTCCACTCTGTGGAGTGGAAACTTTGGAGGAATGGCCAATGTGTTCCGCGGCGTAGGAAGAGGGAAATTGTGAATGTGACTTTCTAAATTGTGGAGGAACTAACCACTGTAAATGTGCCTTGAACTATGTTGTTTAATTTGACCAGTCAGATCAATGACTTTCCCCTTGAATGAAATGCTGCTACGTATATGAGCAGAAAAACAAAACTGGTATAAGGAATAGCTAGCTAGTGGGAAGCAGCTGCATAGCACAGGGAGATGCGCTCGGTGCTTTGTGACCACCTAGAGGGGTGGGATAGGGAGGGAGGGAGGGAGGGAGATGCCAGAGGGAGGAGATATGGGGACATATGTATAACTGGTTTACTTTGTTATAAAGCAGAAACTAACACACCATTGTAAAGCAATTATACTCCAATAAAGATGTTAAAAAAAAACTGGTATAAGGAGATGGAGAGACTGGGAGTCTTATTTTCCCACCAATTAACTTTGCCTCTGACCATGACCTTCCCTTTGAGTCTCCTAGACCTTGGGGATGATCGCAGCCCCTTGGGTTGGGTGATGGCAACCCCATCTTCACTAGAACCTCTATAGTTAACTTTGATTTTTCCCACTCCGTCTATCCATCCCATGTATGCAGTCAGATATTTGATCTTGGACTTTTCCTGACAGAATATGCTTGAATATAACCATTTCTTTTCACTCCCACTGCTACTGCTATTGTCACTGCCTTAACTAGGGCTTTATCTTGAAGTTCTTTATATAAATATATAAATATCTATATATAAATATAATATACAAATAAATAAAATATAATATTAATTCTGATGATTTTAAAGTCTTTTCTTGATAAAGACTTTTCCTGATAAAGATACACAATATCTTATATAAATATTTTTGTATTATCTGTTCTTTTCTTAGAATTTTAGCCATATGATTCTATCTCTTGGTTTGTCTAGAACTTTTTGATTGAATGCCGGCTATTTTATTTGGCTTCTTTTGTTTTTCTCAGTGGAAACGTTGTTTTGCATCAAAATATTTTATTCTACCTGGAAGTAGCAAATGTTCAAATTACAATTTTTTAAATGCTTTCAAATATCAATACTATAGGTGTCACAAAATCTAGAAAAATGACATTTAAAAGTTAACTACTGCCAGATGTGTCTCTATAAAACTTTTCCCCCAGTCTTCTAGCTATATATTCTTTAACTGCCTCCTCATGCGACAGTTTATGTATTTTCGAAATAATATTTTAAGAAATAAACTTTGTAGTATTTAGACATAGATTTCTTGTAACATGGTTGATTAGAATTTGCTTCTAGTTATTAATAGTTTAGAAAAGTTTATTTCAGCTTCACAATGTATTATTGATAATGTCATATTAATTTTTATTGTTAACTTCGAGAAAACCTCTATGGATTACTTCCTCATAAGTATTTACTACTATCAATGCATTACTGATTTCAGTACTGCTATAGGTTTGTGCATTACAGGGATTCTGATAAAATACTCATTCACACCATTCCATTACACACATTGTTGATGGAGTATATTCATTTATTTATTTATTTTTGGCTGTGTTGGGTCTTCGTTGCTGTGCGCAGGCTTTCTCTACTTGCAGGGACTGGGGGCCACTCTTCGTTGCGGTGCACAGGCTTCTCATTGCGGTGGCTTCTCTTGTTGCAGAGCACGGGCGCTAGGCACGGAGGCTTCAGTAGTTGTGGCTCGCAGGCTCAATAGTCGTGGCTCACGGGCTCTAGAGCGCAGGTTCCGTAGTTGTGGCACAGCGGCTTAGTTGCTGCGTGGCATGTGGGATCTTCCCGGACCAGGGCTCGAACCCTTGTCCCCTGCATTGACAGGTGGCTTCTTAACCACTGCGCCATCAGGGAAGCCCCTGGAGTATATTCTTGACAGAAGAAAATTTCCGTTTTGACTAAGCATTGATGAGAACTGAATCTTTGACTTATCTTTCACATGCCTGATGATTGAAATAATTTTCCACAGAATAGCTTCTGGTTTTGTACTTTTCAGTTCTTTTTTTCTTCTTCAAACGCACATGCTTTGAGAGCTGTGAAGTGCAAGACATGGCTATATTGTAAGGTGGTTTTTGTCCTTATGCTTCTGTGTCTTGTGCTAGGTTAAGTCAGTAGAGTAGTCAGTACGAGTACTGGAAGTTATTCCTGTAACGGGATAGTATATAGTCAATTACATACGGCGGTGTCTGAAAATCACATAATAGCCTGACTTAAAACATCTCCTTAGGGCTTCCCTGCTGGCGCAGTGGTTGAGAGTCCACCTGCCGACGCAGGGGACACGGGTTCGTGTCCCGGTCCGGGAAGATCCCACATGCCGCGGAGCGGCTAGGCCCGTGAGCCATGGCCGCTGAGCCTGTGCGTCGCGAAAGGCCACAACAGTGAGAGGCCCGCGTACCACAGAAAAAAGAAAATCTCCTTAGCCAGATTTCAAAAAAGCCTGTGGCCATTCCAATATGATCCAACATAGCAGAATATGATAGAAGGAAAATTGGCAAAGAAAGAGACGCTGGTCTTACCTGATGGAAGTTAAAATATCTCACTTTTGACAATTTTGCAAAAACTTATAATTCCATGAACTAATTTCTAGGGTTCTTCATAGGACCTAAAAAGGAACCCATAGAGTTGTGGAACAACAATAGAAGCTGCTGTGATGAGAAGCCCGGGCACCGCAACAAAGAGTAGCCCCCGCTCGCCGCAACTAGAGAAAGTCTGCACGCAGCATTGAAGACCCCACGCGGCCAAAATAAAAATAAATAAAGATAAATAGATTTATTTTTAAAAAAGTAATACTCAGGTTTGAGGCATGAGAAATATGATGAGGAGAAATTAGCTAATCCTTTCAGAACTTTTAAAATATCAAACTCAGTCTCTAAGATTTTAGCATTATATACAACATTGGTTACTTATCAGTGGTTTGGGAAGGCCAATTTAAAATTTTCTAATCTTACTGTATTGAAATTCACGGCCGTAATGTTTTCCACATTGACTATATGAATGATGAAGTAAAGTCAATCATGTATTTCCTTTCCAACTGGACAGAAAACAAAAATTTAAAAAGTGTTTGGACTACTGACTTTTGATTTCTTCTAAGGCAAGTGTATAGGTAATTTTTATTCCCTGATCAGGAGAAAAATGGTGGAAGAGGGCAGGGTTAAGAATTAAGATTTCAAGAGCGTGAGAGGTAGATGGCCAACCAGAGTTCCTAAGGTTCGGTGCCTGTAACTGTTGCCGCCGCTTAAGCCTGCCAAAGCAGTGGTACGCCTGCTGCCCTCGTATTTGCTACCTCTAGAAACATTCTTGCCAGTAGTGGCGGCAGCGGGACTCAATTACCCCCTTTTCTCGCTCTCTCCAGAAGCTCCAGATGGCGTCTTCTGTGGGCAACGTGGCCGACAGCACAGAACCAACGAAACGTATGCTTTCCTTCCAAGGGTTAGCTGAGTTGGCACATCGAGAATATCAGGCAGGAGATTTTGAGGCAGCTGAGAGACACTGCATGCAGCTGTGGAGACAAGAGCCAGACAATACTGGAGTACTTTTATTACTTTCATCTCTACACTTCCAGTGTCGAAGGCTGGACAGATCTGCCCACTTTAGTACTCTGGCAATTAAACAGGACCCTCTTCTGGCAGAAGCCTATTTGAATTTGGGGAATGTGTACAAGGAAAGAGGGCAGTTGCGGGAAGCAATGGAGCATTACCGGCATGCATTGCATCTCAAACCAGATTTCATCGATGGTTATATTAACCTGGCAGCCGCTTTGGTAGCAGCAGGCGACATGCAAGGGGCAGTACAAGCTTACGTCTCTGCTCTTCAGTGCAATCCTGATTTGTACTGTGTTCGCAGTGACCTGGGGAACCTGCTCAAAGCCCTGGGTCGCTTGGAAGGAGCCAAGGCATGTTATTTGAAAGCAGTGGAGACGCAACCGAACTTTGCAGTAGCTTGGAGTAATCTTGGCTGTGTTTTCAATGCACAAGGGGAGATTTGGCTTGCAATTCATCACTTTGAAAAGGCTGTCACCCTTGACCCCAATTTTCTGGATGCTTATATCAATTTAGGAAATGTCTTGAAAGAGGCACGGATTTTTGACAGAGCTGTGGCAGCTTACCTTTGTGCCCTGAGCTTGAGCCCAAATCATGCAGTGGTGTGTGCCAACCTGGCTGGTGTATACTATGAGCAAGGCCTGATGGATCTGGCAATAGACACCTACAGGCGAGCTATTGAATTGCAACCACATTTCCCTGATGCTTACAGCAACCTAGCCAACGCTCTGGAAGAGAAGGGCCGTGTTGCCGAAGCAGAAGATTGTTATAACACAGCTCTGTGGCTGTGCCCCACCCATGCAGACTCTCTGAATAACCTAGCCAATATCAAAGGAGACCAGGGAAACATTGAAGAGGCAGTTCGCTTGTATCGTAAAGCATTAGAAGTCTTCCCAGAGTTTGCTGTTGCCCATTCAAATTTAGCAAGTGTATTGCAGCAGCAGGGAAAACTGCAGGAAGCTCTGATGCATTATAAGGAGGCTGTTCGAATCAGTCCTACCTTTGCTGATGCCTACTGTAACATGGGAAACACTCTAAAGGAGATGCAGGATGTTCAGGGAGCCTTGCAGTGTTATACTCGTGCCATTCAGATTAACCCTGCACTTGCGGATGCCCACCGCAATCTGGCTTCCATTCACAAGTATTCAGGGAATATTCCAGAAGCAATTGCTTCTTATCGCACTGCTCTGAAGCTTGAACCTGACTCTCCTGACGCTTATTGTGATTTGGCTCATTGCCTGCAGATTGTCTGTGATTGGACAGACTATGATGAGCGAATGAAGAAGTTGGTCAGCATTGTGGCTGACCAGCTGGAGAAGAATAGGTTGCCTTCTGTGCAGCCTCATCATAGTATGCTCTATCCTCTTTCTCATGGCTTCAGGAAGGCTATTGCTGAGAGCCATGGGAACCTCTGCTTGGACGAGATCAGTGTCCTTCATAAACCACCGTACGAACATCCAAAAGGCTTGAAGCTCAGTGATGGTCGACTGCGTGTAGGATACGTGAGTTCTGACTTTGGGAATCATCCTACTTCTCATCTTATGCAGTCTATTCCAGGCATGCACAATCCTGATAAATTTGAGGTCTTCTGTTATGCCCTGAGCCCAGATGACGGCACAAACTTCCGAGCGAAGGTGATGGCAGAAGCCCATCATTTCATTGATCTTTCTCAGATTCCATGCAATGGGAAAGCAGCTGATCGCATCCATCAAGATGGTATACACATCCTTGTAAATCTGAATGGTTATACCAGGGGTGCTCGAAATGAACTCTTTGCTCTCAGGCCAGCTCCTATTCAGGCAATGTGGCTGGGCTACCCTGGGACCAGTGGCGTGCTTTTCATGGATTATCTCATCACTGATCAGGAAACTTCACCTGCTGAAGTTGCTGAGCAGTATTCTGAGAAACTGGCTTATATGCCCCATACTTTCTTTATTGGTGATCATGCCAATATGTTCCCTCACCTGAAGAAGAAAGCAGTCATCGATTTTAAGTCCAATGGGCACATTTATGACAATCGGATTGTGCTGAATGGCATCGACCTCAAAGCATTTCTTGATAGTCTCCCAGATGTGCAGATTGTCAAGATGAAATGTCCTGATGGAGGAGACAGTGCAGACAGCAGTAATACAGCTCTTAATATGCCTGTCATTCCTATGAATACTATTGCAGAGGCAGTTATTGAAATGATTAACAGAGGACAAATTCAGATAACAATTAATGGATTCAGTCTTAGCAATGGACTGGCAACTACCCAGATCAACATTAAGGCTGCCACTGGAGAGGAGGTTCCCCGTACCATTATTGTAACCACACGTTCTCAGTACGGGTTACCGGAAGATGCCATCGTGTACTGTAACTTCAATCAGTTATATAAAATTGACCCATCTACTTTG
Source organism: Phocoena phocoena (assembly GCF_963924675.1). Classification (NCBI taxonomy): domain Eukaryota; kingdom Metazoa; phylum Chordata; class Mammalia; order Artiodactyla; family Phocoenidae; genus Phocoena; species Phocoena phocoena. The sequence goes on along the minus strand of NC_089232.1, from coordinate 26,737,889 downwards.
CAGATGTGGGCAAATATTCTGAAGCGTGTTCCCAATAGTGTACTGTGGCTGTTGCGTTTTCCAGCAGTAGGAGAACCTAATATTCAACAGTACGCACAAAATATGGGCCTTCCCCAGAACCGTATCATTTTTTCACCTGTTGCTCCTAAAGAGGAACATGTTCGGAGAGGCCAGCTGGCTGATGTCTGCTTGGACACTCCACTCTGTAATGGACACACCACAGGGATGGATGTCCTTTGGTCAGGGACACCCATGGTGACTATGCCAGGAGAGACTCTTGCTTCCCGAGTTGCAGCTTCCCAGCTCACTTGTTTAGGCTGTCTTGAGCTTATTGCTAAAAACAGACAAGAATATGAAGACATAGCTGTGAAACTGGGAACTGATCTAGAATACTTGAAGAAAATTCGTGGCAAAGTCTGGAAGCAGAGAACATCTAGCCCTCTGTTCAACACCAAACAATACACAATGGACCTAGAGCGGCTCTATCTACAGATGTGGGAGCATTACGCAGCTGGCAACAAACCTGATCACATGATTAAGCCTGTTGAAGTCACTGAGTCGGCCTAAATAATGACTGTGTGCACAGGAGAATTACCCCTGTACCTGAGGCTAAACCTTCTGGGGGAAAGGCAACTACTTTCTCCTTATCTGTACAATACCATGTTGCAGATGAGTGACAGACAATGATAAGAAATAGCACAGCCAGACTTGCTTCCTACATGATCATGATCACGATAGGGAGAGACACAAGAGATGGGCAACTGCTGTTCCACAAGGAGTCTCCGTAGAATTTTGCAGCAGCCAGGTGTCTGGAAGGTCTGGAAGGTAAGTCTGGAAGGTCTGATCTCCCTTGGTCTTCCATGGGTTGGATGGTTAGTGTGGAAGGGAGATAGAGATTGCCCAGCCGTTTTGTGATTATCATGGATTGATTGAGTCTTCTGAATTAATATTTTTCTTTATATTTTGGGTATTGGAGCTTTTAAAAATGTTTGGTTTCAGGTATTTTTATTCATGTGAAGTGTATATGATTCTCTTGAGATAAGGTTTTAAGCTAAAATATTCCTTGTTTTAGTTTCTGAACTCTACAGATAAATGGGAACTTTGCTGGTGTAGTCTTTTTATAGGTTTTATAAACCACTGGAGCCTATATCAGTCATTTTAGTGTCTGACATAGTGTTTGGAACTATCAGTGCTTTGTTGGTTTATAGATGATGGCTTAAATTCTTTTCCTGGTCCGTTTCCTTCTTCCCTTCCCCCCACTTTAAAAATTCTCCTGTAACTTGGCTAACAAAAAACCAAGTCTGATTCAAAACCTCCCAGAGTGTTTCTCTTAAACGCATCATCTGGTGCCAAATGAAGATTCTTAGGAGTGATTATTTATTCTGAAGGGCACAGTTGTGGTACTGTCACTGATGATAATAATAATGGATTTTTGGCCCAGAGTTGTGACCTATTTCACCAGTGTTTCACCGTTGACTGCCCCTCTATGCTGCTTCCAAAAGTGATAGTGTGTGATAAGATATTTACTTTCATTTATAAAGTTTGTTTTTTTTTTTAGTGAATCCTGTTCTTCCTTTTTCTTTCAGCAGAAATGAAATCCCAGGTAAGTATAAGTATTCAAATATTTGATCAGTAAGTCACAGTTATCTCCAGTACATTAAATAACTTTCATCAAAAAACATGTTATAGGTAAAAAGCTCTGAAGGACCAGCTATGTATATGATAATTATGTTTCACACCTTCTAGGGTATTATATATAATAACTTGTCTTCTGGACGTGGTCTTGAAGTCTTTATGGATTCAGCCTCAGTAGTAGTGAACTGCACTGCTACTTGGTTTGGAGTACAAATTAGACCTTAGCCCTCCTGGAGGTTGAGTTTTTGGTATTGAAAAGCATAGGAATGAAATGATTGTATTTCAACAAAGGATCGAGGGCTTGAGGCTTAAACAAGTCAACATATGTGTGGGAAGCAGTCAGCCTTGAGAGCAGGTAAGGACATGCCAGGCATGCGGGCGCTGCTCGAAGGGACTGTCCCTACTTGTTCCCCTCCTTGTTCCATTCCATGGGAGATAAATCACCAGGGCCCAGAGGTCAGAAAGAATGTAAAATGAGACAAGCAAAGCTGTCTCCCCCCTGCACATGCAGGTTATTTTTGATGCTTCTGGGTTTATGGGTTTCCTCCCAGGGAAGTTAACCTTGAGCCGAGACAATCTGTAGATAATGTAAACCACCATCTGGAAGCCTTCCTTTTTCTAGTCTAGATAATCAGCAACTGTAGCATAATAAAATTTGCCTTGCAACCATCAGTTGTCTTGGTCCTTCTGACCCCATTCGTCGGTGCTACTTCAGTTCCTTACCCCTTCCCTTCTGACCCAGGGCGGTGAGATCCTCTTTCTCCGGCTGGTCCGCGGCAAGGGGCACTCGAACAGGGACCTGAAGCGTGAAGGCAATTAAAAGAAAAAGAAAGTGCAGGTAAGAGAACCCTTAAGCAAAATATGTGTGGCCACCAGTAAAAGTGAAACTAATAGAGGCATAAGGCAATAGTCAGAAGTAAAATAAGATGAGGCAAAAAGGCTCAAAGGAGTGTGAATTATTTGCTCAGGTTTTACTTTCGATGCTTAAAGCTCGGGGTAATAAAGTTTCTACCTCACGGTTGACTGAAATTTTACAGCATATCCATGGTGTATCTCCCTGGTTTCCTGATGGCGGCTCTGTTGACATAGAAATCTGGCAGAAAGTTGGAGAAGATTTAAAAAATTATTATGAGTCTCGAGGGCCTACTCATACTCCTGTTGTTACATATAGTTTGTGGACTCTGATAAAAATATGTTTAGATTCTTCTCATGATAGTGTTGATTTGAATGTAAAGTCAGAAAAACATAAGCCTCTGACAGAAGGAGAGACTGTATTATCAGCTACTGTGTCGCCACTTCCTAAACCGAAAGAGCTAATTAATTTAAATATTTTAGATGAAGAGGAACATTTTGACTTAACAGATGAGGCTTGTAAACATAAAAGAGAGAAATATCCTGAGGATGACTTTCTAATGGCTATGATAGATAAGTCAGTGAAAAAGCTACAGGTTAATAAGGACTGTCTTCGTCAAAAATCTACATCTGTAAAAATGCTCAGTCCCTTGCAGCGCGCTGTACAAGGAGCAATAAAACTAGGAGAAGATCCTATTTTCTGTTGTCCCGTCATAGAAAGACCTGATCCTAATAATCCTTAACAAGCTACTAGGGAGCATCAGGCTCTCCCTTTTAAAGTTTTGAAAGATTGAAAATCTGCCTGTGCTCAGTATGGGCCCACTGCTCCTTTTACTACTGCTATGGTTGGCAGTAGAAGCTCTTCCCCCCGCCGACTGGAAGTCTATTGCACGAGCTTGTTTAAATGGTGGAGATTACTTAATATGGAAGTTTCATTTTTATGAACGGGCTGCTGAACAAGCAGAAAAGAATGCTGCCCATAATATTGCAGTTGATTCTCATATGCTGATTGGGGAAGGACAATATCTTTCTTCACAAGATCAATTAACTTATCCCTTTGTTGCTCATCCTCAAATAAATCATTTGGCATTACAAGCCTGGAGGAAATGACCTTCTACACACAAAACTGAGGATCTTTCAACAATTAGACAGGGACCTGATGAACCATATGCTGATTCTGTAGACAGGTTGTCACAGGCGGTGGGGAGACTCATTGTGGACGGACTCACTGGTACAACTGTAGTTAAGCAGCTTGCTTTTGAGAATGCTAATTATGCACGTCAGGCTGCGATTCGACCTTGGAGAAAATGGGGAACATTGGAGGACTATATTCGCCTTTGTGCAGACATTGGGCCTACTTATATACAGGGTGCTGCTGTGGCTGCAGCATTAACTAAAGTGGGGTCTAAAAACAATCAAAAGAAAACAAAGACTTGTTTTAAATGCAGAAAGGCAGGTCATACTGCTAGAGAATGTAGATCTTTTAATTCTAACCCTAGTCCTCCTTCCCTACTCAGAAACCTCCCGATGGTCAGAAAATCCCTGGTTTATGCCCTAAATGCAATAGGGGAAAACATTGGGCACCAGATGGTTGCTCACTGGCCCACAAGGATGGACCACCACTGTCGGGGAACTCCTCCCGGGGCCTTCCCCGGCCCCAACAAATAATAAGGGCAATGTCTGTGTATCCTCCTCAAATTATCAATCAGACATTAACCAAAAACAAAAACGTACAATATCCTCGCTCTCCAGAGCAACACCAGGAAGCGCAGGACTGGAGCTCAGTACCTCCGCCCGATATGTATTAACTCCTGAAATGGGTCCTCAGGCCCTCTCTACGGGCATCTGTGGACCTTTACCCAAGGGTTTGATGGGACTATTATTGGGAAGAAGTAGTGTCACTATGAAAGGTTTAACTATTATGCCAGGAGTCACAGATTCTGACTACGAAGGAGAAATAAAAGTCATGGCACAAACTATTAAAAATTTAATAACTATTTCTCCTGATGATAAAACTGCACAATTGCTACTTTTGCCCTTTGCACCTCATGGACAAATTTGACAACATCAAAAGAGAGAAACAAAGGCTTTTGGATCGTCTAATGCTGCCTACTGGATTCAGAAGATAGGGAAAGAACGTCCAGAAATGAAATGAACCATTAATGGAAAGGTTTTTTCAGGTTTGTTAGACACTGGAGCTGACGTCTCTGTTATGACGCAGATACACTGGCCTAAACGTTGGCCCATTAGTCCTACTATTACGGAACTTCACGGAATAGGACAAAGTTCTTCTCCTATGCAAAGTAGTCAGTTTTTATTATGGCAAGATAGTGAGGGCCATTCAGGATACTTCCAGCCTTATGTTTTGCCTGGGCTGCCTTTAAACCTCTGGGGCCGAGATATATTAAGAGAAATGGGAGTATTACTTTATAGTCCAAACTCTCAAGTCTCTAATCTGATGTTGGATCAAGGATTTCTTCCCACAAAACGGCTGGGAACAAATCAACAAGGAACTGTCTATCCTATTGATGTGAAAATAAAAAAATGATAGACACGGTTTGGGTTTTTCTTAGGCACCTTGGATTCTCCTCCACTCACTGCTGATCCAATTACTTGGCTGACTGATGACCCTGTATGGGTGGACCAATGGCCCCTCACAAAGGAGAAATTAGAAGCTGCAGAACAATTAGTACTGGAACAATTAGGGCATTAAGAAATTTCAGTAGTCCTTGGAATACTCCTATTTTTATTATCAAGAAAAAATCTGGAAAATATAGGTTATTACAGGATCTAAGAGCTGTTCATAAAACTATGCTAATAATGGGAGCTCTTCAACCAGGCCTACCCTCTCCAACAGCCATACCACACAATTATCATCTTTTAGTTATAGATTTAAAAGATTGTTTTTTCACTATTCCTTTGTTTCCTGAAGATAGAAAACATTTTGCTTTTAGCTTGCCTTCCATAAATTTTAAGGAAGCCATGAGGAGATTTCAATGGAAAGTATTGCCTCAGGGCATGGCAAATACTCCTACATTATGCCAAAAATATGTGGCTCAGGCCTTGACTCCTGTGAGAAAAGGTTTCCATCGTTATATCTCATACATTATATGGATGATATACTTTTAGCCACTGATAATATTTCTTTATTAGAGACTGCTTTTCAATTTTTACAACAGTCCTTACAATCATTTGGCTTGGTCATTGCCTCAAAAAAAATTCAAAGACAATCTCCATTTTTATATTTGGGAAAATACATTGATAGCACTACTATTAGGCCTCAAAAACTGCAAATTCGAGTTGATAATTTAAAAACATTAAATGCTTTTCAAAAATTACTTGGAGATATTAATTGGCTAAGGCCTTCCTTAAAACTTACTACTGCTCAATTACAGCCTTTGTTTGATATTCTTAAAGGTGACTCAGCTCCTTCTTCTTCACGCTCTGTGACTCCAGAAGGATTTCAAGCTTTACAAATAGTCAATAGATCTATCAGTTGTACACAATTAACTAGAACTCATACTCACCTTCCAATTTTCTTAATGATTTGTCCAACTCCTCATGTGCCTACTGCCGTCTTATGGCAAACTGTTGGAATTATTGAATAGATTCATATGAAAACTACACCCTCTAAAGTTATTAACCCTTATTATGAACTTATTAGTAATTTAATAATGCAAGGTAGAACTACATGCTTAAAACCTATAAGTATAGAACCTTCTCAAATTATTATCCCTTATTCAGTTAGTCAACAAAATTGGCTTTTTCAGCATAGTAATGAATGGGGTCTTGCTCTTGCAGGATTTTCAGGTACCTTGGAATGCCATTACCCTGCTGATAAATTGATCCAATTCAGCAAACTTAACTCATATCTTTCCTTCTATAATTAGGCAACAGCCTGTTCCTCACGTACCTTTGGTTTTTACGGACGGTTCTTCTTCAGGAGTGGCTACTGTAATCATTGACGACGGAACAAACCTCATTAAAGAGACTTCCTTGACTTCAGCTCAACGTGTTGAACTGTATGCTGTCATTATGGCTTTTAAACATTTGCCTTCTATATCTTTTAATTTGCTTTCTGATAGTAAATATCTCATTAGCTTATGATTTCTTCTGGAGACTGCGACCATAGGACATACTAATGACCCTGAATTATCATCCTCTTTTCGTTTGCTTCAACAGCTTATTCGTTCCCATGATGGTCCTGTTGCAGGTCTGTATATCCGTGCTCATTCTAACTTGCCTGGTCCACTGACTAAACTTAATGCGACTGCAGATGTTTTAACTCGATCTAAACGTGATCTTTACCCTGTACATTTTCCTCCCAAGAATAGAGTTGAAGTTACTCCTCCTCCTCAATCTCTTTTCCCTAAAGCGGGACATGTCCCAATTTACCATACTCCTCCTTTCTGTTCGTCATGCTGTCAAGAATGGCTAATGTACTGCATTCATTATCTTCATACTGTTGATGTTCATGGTCCATGTCCTGGACACCCTCATATTATGGTAAGTTATGATCAAACTGCTTCACAAGCAGCACAGCTGTTGCACACTTTACACCGCCAGTCGGCGGCTACATTACACACACAATTTTCCCTTACTCGTGAAGCGGCCCGACAAATTGTTAAGCAGTGCCCACAATGCTTACCTCACCTTCCTGTTCCACATTATGTTGTTAATCCTCGTGGATTATTGCCTAGACATTTATGGCAAACGGATGTTACTCATATCCTGTCTTTTGGGAAATTACAGTTTGTTCATGTCACTATCGATACTTATTCTGGTTTCCTCTGTGTTACAGCACAGAACAGAGAAGCTACTAAACATGTTATCACTCATTTATTACACTGTTTTGCTTTCATGAACCTTCCCAAAACTATTAAAACAGATAATGGGCCCGCTGCTTTTGCAACATTTTGTAATTCATTACAAAATTACCCATATTACAGGCATTCCATATAATGGAAGGTATTATAGAACGTGCAAATAGATCTTTAAAGCTAACTATTGAAAAAATAAAAAGGGGGGAATTGTCTAGAACAACACCACATAACCTTATAAATCATGCTCTGTTTATTTTAAATGTTCTCACTGTTGACAGATTTGGCTGCTCGGCAGGGGGAAGGTTGGTGTCTGAGCCAAGATTGGCCTCTCAATCTCCGGAGGTCCTCTGGAAAGATCCGTTAACCAGCACTTGGCGTGGTCCTGATCCTGTGTTGATTTGGGGACGTGGTCACATGTGTATCTTTCCCAGATCAGCGCCTGGACCTTGCTGGCTTCCTGAGCGCTTAGTCAAGCAAATAGATGGCTCGCCACAGCTCACCTAGTTCAGAAGATGAAGAAACTCTGCACCTCTCTGGAAAATTTGACAGTGTTGATTCAGAAAAAGAAGAAGAAGAGGAGAGCACTTGCCAGGACGACTCAAAGGAGTGATGTTCCAACTTGGGGACAAATTAAACAACTGGTTTCACGAGCTCAAGAGTCAGTGAAACAACAGAATAATCCTGTTACACCTGTAACTTTATTTTTGGCTATGTTGGCAACCATTTCATGTGTTCCCTCTGTTAATGCAGCAACTTACTGGGCCTATGTACCTGATCCTCCACTATTACAACCCATATCTTGGTCTGAAGCAGAGTTTCCTGTATTTTACAATGATAACTGTTTATGGGCCTCTTATTCGGAATATAAAACAAATCAATGTGTCTGTAAATTATACTAACTGGTTTAGTACCTATCCTGTCTGTCTTCGCCCATTGCATCTGGAAACTGGTTGTGTAAAGGCTATTAGTTATGAGCATACAGATGTTTATGAGGGAACGGATCAATCAATTAGTGTGTCAGGCTCTCCAGGCATCCTTCGTTTTACAGGAACCAACATTACTCTTACATGCCCGGCTACCAGCCGACGAGAGGATCTTAAGGATACCATCATTTGGTATAAAATGCGCAAGCTATTAGAGGTCAAATCTCATACGCCTCACCACTTAGGGATTCCGCTATTACTATAGCCAAGGTTACAGGTGAAGATTCAGGAAATTATTTCTGTATGAAGCGTTTACTTGGAGGACAAGGGATACTTATACCTGGACATAAGGTTACTATGCTTAACAGAAAATCAAAAAATCAATTGCCTCCCCTTATGACCGTTAACTTTCCTGGATCCAGTTTTGAACGTTGCAATGCATCCGGGAATAATAACCAAATATGGTGTACTATAGATTATACCAAGGTGTCAATTCTTTTATTTTCCCATCATAGATAGGTTTATCACATTTCAAAAGAACAGGGATATATGGAAACTACCTCTAACTTATTCCAATACACCTGTTATAACTTGTGTTGCTCCTCCATATACACTTTTGTTTGGTTCTATTAACATTGGTAATTCTTCCAAAGGAAGATATAATATTAGCTGTGTTAATTGTATTTTTAACAGTTGTATGTTCCCTTCTGCAAGAATGCAATCTGTGTTTATACTAAAGCAACCCATGTATGTTATGGTTCCTGTACATCTGAGAGAACCTTGGTATGAAGATAGTGGAGTACAGGCATGGGTGGAACTCTCTAAAGCCTTGCAGAGAAGGAGACGCTTTCTTGGGTGGCTAATAGTAAGTTTACTCGCCTCGGCTGCTCTGTCTGCTACCGCGGCTACTGCCGGTCTTGCTCTTTCACAGAGTATTCATCATGCTCACTTTGCTAATCAGTCATCTCAACATACCAGTCTTGCTTTATCTTTACAAGGTCACATATATTTACAGATTAATAACAAGTTAGATGAATTTAAAAATGCAATTTTGGGGACTGGAGATCAGATGGCAGCGTTAAAATTGAGGATGCGTTTAGCTTGTCATGCAAAGTATACATGGATGTGTGTTACTCCTTAAAAGTACAATGACTGTATTTGGGAATGGGAAAAAGTAAAAATGCATCTGCTGAGTGTTTGGTCAGATAAATATTAGTCTTGATCTTAAGAAATTAAATGCTGAAATTCAGGATATACAAAATGCACATCTTGATGATATTTCGCCAGAAGATGTAATTCAAACTTTACTGGACCATTTAAAGTGGTTAAACCCTCAGTCTTGGATTACCGGAACATTGTCAGGATTTATTACCCTGGCCATAATTTGCCTATTATTGATATTAATCTTCTCATGTCTGTTTCGTATCCTCATGCAACAGTATACTACTCTCGGCACTAAACTTCATGGAATTATTTTGCAGCAAAAGTTAAAAAATAAAAAAGGGGGACCTGTGGGAAGCAGTCAGCCATGAGAGCAGGTAAGGACATGCCAGGCATGCGGCCGCTGCTCGAAGGGACTGTCCCTACTTGTTCCCCTCCTTGTTCCATTCCATGGGAGATAAATCACCAGGGCCCAGAGATCAGAAAGAATGTAAAATGAGACAAGCAAAGCTGTCTCCCCCCTGCACATGCAGGTTATTTTTGATGCTTCTGGGTTTATGGGTTTCCTCCCAGGGAAGTTAACCTTGAGCGGAGACAGTCTGTAGATAATGTAAACCACCATCTGGAAGCCTTCCTTTTTCTAGACTATATTATCTGCAACTGTAGCATAATAAAATTTGCCTTGCAACCATCAGTTGTCTTGGTCCTTCTGACCCCATTCGTCGGTGCTACTTCAGTTCCTTACCCCTTCCCTTCTGACCCAGGGCGGTGAAATCCTCTTTCTCCGGCTGGTCCGCGGCACACATGACTATATGTTTTTGTCTTGCTGTACTGCACCTGTGCTGTCTAGTAACAGATATTTTGTCTGCTAGTAGTGTTCTAGATTATGTCTTTCCAAAGCGCTAAGGCAGTGCACCTATTCTGTAGTTGCAGCTGATGCCTGAATGTATCCTAGCTGACAAATTATTGATTAACAAGAACTTGAATTTCTGAAAGATTTGTACTGTTAACCAAAATCTGAGCAAGGAGTCTCAAATGTAATTCTTAGCCAGAATTACATGTTAATGAACCATTTAACAGTGTGAATCAAGGAACATCAATGTAAGGATTTCTTTTATTTTTTACCTGCTTGAAATATCAGTTAAAGTTTGCCAGCTTGGTTGCAGATGAACAGACGTTTGAAGTTCACCAAACTACTTAATGTGGGATAGGATAATAGACTTCCAGCGCCCTCAAGGCTGTGACCTTGCAGCCATTTTACATAGCACATCCTCCTCCTATAGGGATGAACCTTCCCCTGGTCCGAAAAGTAGCAGCTCTGTTGAAGCTTTGCTTATTGTAACAGGCTTTTGTTTCCAGGTTACATGTCTGTGGAAGACTTAATTCTGAATAGAGATATAGATATTACTGGAAACTAATTGTTTTTTCTATTATACTCTGATTTGTCAAAAAAGTAAAACATTTAAATTGTGCTACAGAAATTCAGAAGCTGTCTTGCAATCTTTAAACAATAAATGAATGAGTTGCCCTTAAAAAAAAAATTAAGCGGTTAGGCTTTGTGGACCATATACAGTTTCTGTAGCTTCTCCTACCCTTTTTTCTTCAACAACCTTTCTAAACGTGAGACATTATTAGCTCACAGTCCCACAGATCCAGGCTGAGAGCCTGATTTGATTTGTGGCCATTATTTGTCGATTCCTGCTCTGCGTCCTTACTGAGGAGGGGGACCATGTTTGAGTAATCACTTCTTTGAATCAACTGTTGGTCTTCTGGGGCTTGTCCTTACTCTCCTACAGTCTCGAATCAACATGGCATCCAGAGAAATCTTGTTAAAACATAAGTGAGATCATGTCACTTAAGTCTCTTCAATGGCTCCTTCACAGGAAAAGCAAAGTCCTCAAAGTGCGTCCACAGCCCTAGAAATGTGGGCCTCTGTTTCCTGTCTGACTGTTTCCTTCTCCTCTCAACTTTGCTCCCTCTGTTTTCCACACACTGACATCCTCTCTGCTCCTTGGATACTCCAAACCCACTCTTGCCTCATTGCCTTTCCATCTGACTGTTCCCTCTGCTTGTACTATTCACTTCCCAGATATGCACCTTGCTCCCTCTGACAAGCTTAAGTTCCTTCTTATATTTTACCTTCCCCAGAAAGCCCTCATCGATCACTTATTTTCAGATCGCAGCCTCCTCCTACCAGCTAACAATCTCCATCTCCCTTCCCTGCTTGCTGTTTTTCTCCAACACTTACCTGATATGATATTCTATCCATTTATTTAATTTTATTTATACTTTATTTATTTATTTTTTTTTTGCAGTACGCAGGCCTCTCACTGTTGTGACCTCTCCCATTGTGGAGCACAGGTTCCGGACGCAGAGGCTCAGCGGCCATGGCTCACGGGGCTAGCCGCTCCGCGGCGTGTGGGATCTACCCGGACCGGGGCACGACCCCGTGTCCCCTGCATTGGCAGGGGGACTCTCAACCACTGCACCACCAGGGAAGCCCTATACTTATGATTTTATATTTACTTTTGTCTCCCCCCTCAGCTCAAGAGAGACTATATTCATCTGTGTTAATCACTGCTGTGTTTCCTGAACATGCCTATAAATCATACTGAAGAATGGTGCCTGAAATTTGGTAAGGGATCAATCAATTTTCTTGGCTGGATGAAGAAATGTGTTCATAAATTAATGAACAGATCTTCGGGGCTTCTGACTTGAGGACTAATGGGGAGAGGATGGCAAATGGTTGGGACAGGGTACTGCAAGAAGTAGTATTTGGAGTACTCCAATAGCTATCCTAACAGATAAGATTGTGTTCATTTAAGTAGTTTTAATGAGAGAGCTGGGAACTAGGGACACACGGCATTAAGGTTTTTATAATGCATTCTGTAGAGTTCTTTTTAAGTCTGTACAAATATCATTGAAAATGTATGCATACATATACACCTCTGTTACTTTACTTAGTGCTTTACGAGAGCCCCTCAAGGAAGGGGTAGTAGCAACTATGAGTATCCTTCCTTTATGATGAGCTTAATTTATTCAAAGTTACATCATAATTTATTTGTAACTGTGAAACTAGACTTAGTTATTGAATAGACCCTCCCTAGAAACGTATGACATTACTAAAACCAACAAAAATTTGTTCAGTTTCCAATGATAGACACACTACAGACTCAATTATGGGCCATCCAGTTTAATGAAGGGAAGAAGTGATTGAACAAATATAGAGCAAACAGAATATGAAGATTTATCCTCCATTAATATTAGTAACGGATAGTGTGGGCTCCAATACCTTCAAGATAGCTTGAGACCATCATCTCTGCGTCATGGGCAGGGGGATGTTCAGCCAGGATGTCTTTCAGTGTCAGAAAAATTTCCATAATATATAGTGATACCTACTGAAACTGATATGGGGCATTTGGGTAATAAGGAATCCATTAGCATATTCTTCCGGAAGCCTTGACTACAAAATGAAGACAGTAGATTTGGACACTTTCAGCCATGAAGAAGTTGTTTGGATATTCATCTTTATGCCTAATGAAATAAGCTTATTTCATCTCTGCAGCTTCCCATATACCATTTTCCCACCTCTGTTTCATGTTTGGAAAGATTTTTAGAAATTGAAAGTCAAGTTAAAAAGTGAGTGACAACTTAAATGATATATGGAATATTTTGCTGACTTACAAGAGCATGCAGAATTAAATATGACCCAGTTCAAATGTTTATTTTAACGTGTATGTTGAGGTGGAGTTTTCAAGGTGCCAGAAAACGAGAATTCACCTTCCAGTGTGTGTTACCAGTTCTGTTCATTGCACAGAATCATCTTCATAAAACATACTGTTTTCTATGTACCTGGTATATATCTCAATTAGTTTGAAGAATTTCTCAGATACCTCTTAATATGTAGTGCTCCAATTCCAATCTTGCCGTGTCCTGTACCAGTGACACAGCACACAGGAGTTTTATTTCTCTGGGTTGTTCAGAACCCAATGAAAGAACAATGGAATGGGATCCAAGAGATCAGGGTTCTTGTCCCAGATTTACCATAAAATAATTGTGTCCTCTTGGGAAAATTATAGTCATTCTAGGTCCCTTTTCTTTACTTTGACAGAGCTGCACTAGATGACCCCAAATAATATAGCACTCTTTCAGTAGTAGCTTAGATGTTATTGGTATTCTGAAACAAATGAAGACAATGACACATGGAGCTGTGCAACATCTCTGTAACTCTGTTGTCTTAGAGTTGCCTCCATTTTACAGATGATAAGATGACTGTGCATAGAAGTAGATGTTTGGAACCAGCGGTTCCAAAGTAAGTGGAGGTAAACCACAAATTTCCTCCCTTCCTGAAGCTCACTTAGCCAAAACATAGGCTTCTGAATATTAAGCTGTAAAGCATATTATCAGTACATTTTAAAAGAAGCTATTCTTCTAGGATTTCCAATTAATAGCAGGAGGTTTTGAAATTCTTAAAAGATCATCTAATTTTGTGAGATTTACAGCTCTATTTCCCTGTCAAGCAAGTTGTATTAGTGCCAGAGAGTCAGCTGAGCTTCTGGATGCTTCTCTGAACCTCTTGAAGTTTTCTTCTTGCTATCTGAAATTCATGCCAGATAAGCCTTTTTCTAGAGCGTATGTACAGACTTGTGTATTTTTATATAGGAAAGCGATGCAGTGAGTCCAGTCGGGGGTTAAGCCCTCATTCTCAGAGTGGTATTGAGCTCCTGGTGAAATATAATCATCATTTCCTCAGAACCGAAAAGCAGTTATCTCAGGTGTATAATCCCATTAACTAGTTATACATTTACGTATGATACGTGTATTCATTGTACCTACGAGGTGTGTTCTCTTTGGGAAGTAGAAAGCTCTTAGAGACATAGGTTGTTCATTTTTTGGTTTTCCCACAAATACTGTGACCCTTTGAGCAGGAAGGTCTATATTTTACTAACATCTAGAACCAGCAGTTAACACAGTGTCTAAGATGTAGTCAATAAATATGAAATAGATAAATGAACACATTTTTATGTAAGGGCCAGGACATGGACAAATAGAAATTTTTCATTTTCAGTCACAAAGCAACAACAGACATAATAATGATACAGACAACAAGTGCCACAGTCATTCAAAGAAGGCATAGAATAGATAGAAGGATCTCCTCTGTGGCACAGGGAACTATACTCACTATTTTGTAATAACATCTGTATGGGGCACCTGCTCCACACCAGGCCCTATGACAGGTGCTTACATACTTTCCCTCTCCCCCATCCTATGGGGAAAGTACCTCTGCTATGGATTTAACATTTGCCTCCCCCGTTAAGAACTTTTTTAAACCTTATCCACATTGCATCAAAGGGATGCTTTGATGCAATGCTGAGGTCCTCTCAGCAAAGCTCATGGGAATTTGGTATATGAGGATCCACAATAGCGATCCATTTCATCGGTGTCAATCTTTCTGGACAGTTTGGGTGGAAAGGACAATTCCTGAAGGTGCGATACCTTCACCGCATGTACTAGCATTGGGTCTTGCTTGTGTGTGTGTCACCGACTTCAGCCTTGCTGTAGCAATAATAGCTAAGATACTGTAGAGCTGAGAGGCTATTTCAGTATTTATAGATATATACATAAGATAAAAGCACCTAACTTTTTTCTACCTATTGCTTACTTTCCACAGCAGTGTACACACCACACTTTAGGAAACAGTGATGTAGTCCAATTTGTCTTCTCATTTGAAGATGAGAAATGAAGGTCTGGAGACCTTTCATTGCTCAAGGTCATTCGAGTGTTTAAGGGCAGGGTGCTGGGCTTCCTGACTTCCAGGGAACCTAACTTTTCTCTGAAATTATACTGCCCCTTAATCTCTTAGCAGTACATAAAACAAATATTGGTGACCTCGTGACATGCCAGCCCTTGGGTGAAATGGAGATCTGTGACTCGTTCTCAAACTTTTAAGAAATGGGAGTCTAGAAAAAAGAACCCAGAACAGTCATGCAAAGACTCACTGGGCTGGAAGGGGAGCCCGTGGTCGTCTAGCTCAGTGCTGGGCTGAACACTGGATCGTCCAAGGAGGGTCTTGGAGGCCTCTCTGCAGGCCAAGTAGTCAAGGCATAAGGGGGAATCAGGCAGGTTTGCTTCTGTTTCTTCATGTTATTTTCATGTAAGATAGCACTGAAAACTTCAAAAGTAACACTGGAAATGTGCTGTGCTTGTCCATTTTCATCTTATAGGTAATGACATGAAGGCTCAAAGGGGGATCATGTTTTTCTAGTTGATAACAGACAACATTCCTCATCCAGCATTCCTATAGCTTAAAAAAGCAATAGAGGCAAGTGGGTCCATGAACGTGGGTTTTGTGGTCACGCAGATTTGAACTTGCATCCCAGCAGGGCTTGAATGGAGTTTTTCTCTCCAAAGTAGGCAAATTGCTTCTCCAAGGCTCATGGGGTGGTCAGTGTTGTTATAGGGGAGTGAGGTAAAAGCATTTTCTTCACCATATCCTGCCCCAGACATGTTATCTGAAAGGAAGGAAGGAAAAATGGGAGGGATATATGGAGAAAGAGGGAGGAAACTAAGGTGGCAGAGAACATTCCTAAAAGTCCTCCATGTTACTTCTGCTGTGCTTCCACATGCTCCTTGGGACCTCGCTTGCCAACAGAAATGTTGATTAAGCACTCTGGTTCTTATGTACTTTCTGCATTGGGAACACTTATAGTTAGGTTTCAGGGCTCTGAACTCCCCAAACTGGGGAACTTGTCATTAAAAGGTCCTTTTAAAAAGCACAAGTGCCCCAAAGTTTAATGGCATTAGATTTTGGCAATGATTTCTTGAATATGACACCGAAGGCACAGGCAACAAAAGGAAAATAGAGAAATTGGACTTCATGAAAATTTTTAAAACTCTGTGCATCAATGACCCTATCAACAGAGGAAAAGGGCAATCACAGAATGAGAGGAGATGTTTGGAAATCATATATCTGATAAGGGATTAATATCTAGAGTGTACAGAGAACTCCTAAAACTCAACCACAAAGCAAACAACCTGGCTAAAAAATGGGCAAAGGACTTGATTAGACATTTCTGCTAAGAAGATACATAAATGGCCCATAAACACCTCAAAAGATGCTCAGCATCAGCGATTATTAGGAGAATACAAGTCAAGACTACAGTGAGACACCACCTACACACATTAGGGTGGCTACTATGAAAACAAAAAATAACAAGGGTTGATGAGGATGTAGGAAATTGGAACCCTGTGCACTACTGGTGAGAATGCAAAATGGTACAGCCATTGTGCAAAATATCATGGTGGTTCCTCAAAATTAAAAGTAGGATTACCATATGGTCCAGTTCCACTTCTGGGTATATACCCAACATAACTGAAAGCAGGTTTTCCAAGATACTTTGTATACCTATGTTCATAGCAGCATTGTTCACAATAACTAAACTATGGAAGCAACCCAACTGCCCACTGACAGATGAATAGATAAGCAAAACGGGGTGTATACACAACACAATATTATTCAGCCTTAAAGAGGAAGTTCTGACACAGGCTACAACATGGATGAATCTTGAGGACATGATGCTAACCTACCAGTCACAGAAAGACAAATGCTCTCGATTCCACTTGTATGAGGCACCTAGAGTGGTCAAGTTCGTACAGACAGAAAGTCGAATGGTGGGTGCCAGGGGCTGGGGGTAGCGGTTGCTGGAGGGCAGAGAGTTCCAGTTTCTCCAGAAGAAAAGAGTTCTGGAGTTTGGCTGCCGCACAACGTGAATCTCCTGAACGTGTCTAAACTCTACACTCATACGTGATACGATGATACAATTTTATGTGCATTTCACTACAAATAAAAACCAAACACAGACTTCCCTGGTGGCACAGTGGTTAAGAATCCGCCTGCCAATGCAGGAGACACGGTTTCGAGCCCTGGTCCGGGAAGATCCCACATGCTGCGGAACAACTAAGCCCGTGCACCACAACTACTGAGCCTGCACTCTAGAGCCTGCGAGCCACAGCTACTGAAGCCCGTGTGCCACAACTACTGAAGTGCATGCACCTAGAGCCCGTGCTCCGCAACAAGAGAAGCCACCACAGTGAGAAGCCCACACACTGCAACGAGGAGTACCCCCGCTCGCCACAATTAGAGAAAGCCCGCGCACAACAACGAAGACCCAGTGCAGCCAAAAATAAATTATTAATTAATTAAAAAATTAATTTTAAAAACTATTAAAAAACATAAAACACCAAACAGAAGTGGCCCTCAGAGACACAGTAAATATTTGTCATTCACAGTTTAGAGCTGCCTCATTGTCAGGGTGTTAGTCTTCAGTCAACTAGCTGAGAACTGATACGGAGGGGATGGGAACTTCCATGAAAGAGCTTCTGAAGCTAAGTAGCCTGGTCCATCTCCTAATTTCTTCAACGAATATCTGAGTGCTTGCTGGAGCCAGTCACTGTACTTGGTCCTCGAGATAGACAGCTGTGAAAACTATACAGAGAGCCTTGCAATCTGGGAGTGAGAGGTGGGGTAGGGAAGGACCCGCAAATGAAAGCATGGAAGTTTTTAGCATGTTACCAGATGATGCAGGTTACGGGAACAATAAAGCATCAAAGGGAAAGAGGGCTACCCTAATTAGAAGGGGACATGTGGACTGACCGGAGAGAGCAGCCCCTGTAGATACGGAGAGAAAGAACATTCTAGGCAGAGAGAATAGTAAGTGCAGGAAGCTATGGGGAGGGAGCTGCTAGGAACAGCCAGGGACAGCGTGCCAGTGTGTCTGGAAGGGCTTGAGGGAAGGGGAGGGACGGTGTGTGTGTGTGTGTGTGTGTGTGTGTGTGTGTGTGTGTGTGCGCGCGGGAGAGACAGAGACAGAGACAGAGGGCGGGGATGGGGAGGGGGAGAGAGGGAGAAGACTGCTTTTATTCGAATCCAGATGGGAGCCTCTGAAGGGTTTTGAGCTCCAAGCAACACGATCTGACTTGGGACTTACCAGGATCACCGTGACCACTGTACCTAGAACGGATTGAATGGGAGGGGGCAAAGCAGAAAAACGCATTTGAAAGGGGTGCACAGAAGGGGAGAGCAGGGCTGGTGGAACCTGAGGGGAGAGGTTTTCTGTCTCTTGCAGGGTGCCGGCTAGGGTTTAGTCTGGGTGTGGCCGCCCCGCTCCCCGTCTGCAGCACTCTGCCCTCCTCACCTCCTGTAAATGGAGGCTAAGTGCATCCTTGAGGCTCTCCCAGAGAGTTGATGGCCTGCCTGGGACAGTCCTGAGTCACAGCCCCTTGGCTGTCACCAGCTCCAGGGATGCTCCTGTCCTGAGCATTAACCTCCCTCAGGGGGAGTCCTCATTCTCCAGGGAGGAAATGGGTATCTCACTGCTGCGGGCTCTTAACTCCTGTAAAGCTGCAGGACTAATGACTTCGCTGAACATGCTTCATGCAGGGAAGAATGGGTAATCTCAGAGAAGGGAATAAAGCTTCTCAAAACTCCGAACCAGGGGATTGCAGAGAAGCTCGCTGTCTTCTCTCTTGGGTGCCTGTGTGTGAATCGGGGAAGGCGAGGGCGGGCACCAACTTGGGTCTCGGTTCGCCCCCGCGGACCATCCTTCCAGGGCAAGTTTTTCTTAGCGTCACTCGATTTCCTGAAGTGGGAGAATGAATACCCAGTGTAGAAAAGGGGGAAGAAAAGCGTGTTAGTTAGCATGAAATATGGTCATCTGATGACTTGTCCATTATGTATTTGAGGAAGCGGAGATTCTGAAGACCTTCACCTACTCAAGGAGAGGAAATTGCCTCTGTCTACACCAGGACCTCTTACTTTTGCCACTGGTGACATTTTGTGTCCGATAATTATTTGCTGTGGGCTGTCCTGGGCATTGTGGGATACTCCTACAGTATCCCTGGCCTCTGCCCAGCGGACGCCAGCAGTCCTTCCCCAGCTGTGACAGCAGAAATGGCTCCTGAACTTGTCAATTGTCCGGGGGGCAGGGAGCTAGGGGAAGGGGGGCAGAGTTGCCCTGGGTTGAGAGCCCCTGACCCAGGCTCAGCAGGCACATGGGTGAAGTCAGGACTGTGTATGTCATGTCCTCTCTGGCTAACAATAATCGATGGAGTTAAAACTAATAGTGGCTTCTGCTTGGTCACTGGGACAGCAGAGCATTCGCTGTTCTGCCTTGAGAAAACAATTTTCCTGTGTTTTAACTAATAAGGCCCTTGTGATGGCTGGATTCTGGGCACCCCAACTAATAAGCGTGCCTATAAGGCAAAGAAACCAAAACCAACGTCCTCCCTGATTGCCAGGGAGGGGCCATGTTTTCTTTCCCCTCCCTCTCCTGGATCCATGCAGTAATTAGTCAAAATAAAATGAATATTAGCTCATGCTTAATTGCCTTTACAGTGTACTCGCCAGCACTGATGCAGTAGTGCTAAAGCAATGTTTTTTAATAAATTTAAAAAATTTTTATTTTTATTTTTGGCTACCTTAGGTCTTTGTTGCTGCGCGTGGGCTTTCTCTAGTTGTGGTGAGCAGGGGCTACTCTTCGTTGCGTTTCACGGGCTTCTCACTGGGTGACTTCTCTTGTTGCAGAGCACGGGCTTTAGGCGCGTGGGCTTCAGTAGTTGTGGCACGCAGGCTTCGTAATTGTGGCACACGGGCTTAGTTGCTCCACGGCATGTGGGATCTTCCCGGACCAGGGCTCGAACCCATGTTCCCTGCACTGGCAGGAGGATTCTTAACCACTGCACCACGAGGGAAGTCCCTAAAGCAATTATTTTTTTAACTTTATGGCTTTAAATAATCCTTGGCTCTGAAATTCCCTGTACCCCTCAGCTACATAACCACAGGCCCCTCTGCCCTAAATCCTTTTCTTACACTTGGTAGCTTTTTAAGCAATGCCCCTCTTTAGGAAGACATAATCCCTTCTCTGTAGAAAACATGAAAGACCTGAACAAATCAAGATTTCTCCATGGAGAATTCAGCTAGTCCTGTGCTTAGCTCCGAACAAGGAAATCCATCTCTATACCAAGCACGCCATTACCCGGACTAATGCCTGACTTGAATAAGAAGCAAATTATTGTGCTTTTAATTGTACCTGCTCGGTCACAAAGCACGTGTGAGAGAGGAATGTGCCCAGCTTCTCCAGGAGAAACAGGTGAGGCCTCTAATCCTCCTTTTCTGTCACCTTCCCCTCCCCCTTTCCAATCCTTTCTCTTCTCAGCAGAGCAGAGGGAAAAAAAAGAGACAGCTAAATTATGTTTAAAATGGAAGAGTCTAAAAGAAGAAAAACGGCGGTCAGTACTGACTTGGGAGAGGATGCATTATCTACCCACAGCCTCTGCAGTGTGGGCCATTTGAGGACAATCAGTGTTCTCACTGGCTTGCTGGAGGGCGATATCTGCGAGCCTAAACCAGGCTTTCTCAGCCTCAGCACGACTGCTGGGTGAGGTTGGATGCTTCTTTGCTGTGGGCCTGTCCTGTGATGGAAGGACTTTTAGCCTCCCCTAAGCTGTGACCATCCAAAGTGTCCCAAGACACTTTCAAATGTCTCCTGGGTGCAAAATTGCCCCTGGTTGAGAACCACGGCCCCAAGCCCTTCCATATTGGGATGTACTTGCTCTCTCTCCCATTCTCTCCCCCCCCCATACACAAAACCCAAGAAAATCATGGTTCCTGTGTTAAAACTGGGGAGATCAACGTGCTCTTCATGTAGGTAGAATGAGCGGAAAGGAAAAAAACACTGACTTGTGTGTAGTCAGGGGACAGAGTGGGAACCCCCTCAACGCCAGGACTGAAAAGAGTCTTAGGATGTGGGTGTGTTTCTGGCTCGCTCTGGGAAGTGGCAATGCCCCTGGTTGAACAAGCCAACTTTCGAACGCCTCTACCCTGTGCACTTTGCAATCGGGCTTGCTGTGGGCGAGATGAGGAGTGATGGCGAGGCTGCAGAGATGAAGGCGTCTGTGATGGTGCTGACTGTCTCCTCCCACACTACTTGGGACAGGGGAGAACTACCCAGCTTCGGAGAGTTACCCATTGCTCAGACAATGACGATCCTGTCTTGGACCTAAACATCGGGATGAAAGAGGGCTACTGACAAGACAGACGTTGTGCAAGCATGGGGTTGCACTTTCATTACAGACATTGAGGCAAAAATTTTACTCCTGGTGATATAAGACCTCCCCTATTTCTAGGAACTTACAAGAAGCATTATTGCTTGTTCTTACCGGCCAGAAGGAAAGGCGGGAGAACGAGCACAGTGCAGTGAGCCCCCATCTCCACTAGATGGCGGTGTACATCTTCCTCAGAAGCCAGGCGGGCAGCGCTCCGGGCAGTTCCTTGGCCTCAGCAAGACAAGGGCCACTCTTCTTTTGGGAGACAGGCGTCTCCTGTCCTTGTCGGCACAAACAGCCCCAAACAATTGCACTGACCACACAGCTCTAAGCCACGTTCCAGGGCACTGCCGTCTGTTCAGGAGTGAATGCTGGGAAAATGAACCACGCTGCTAATTTGCTTGATTGGGGGAAAAATAAGATCTCAAGTGACGGTGTAATTTATTTTTCCAACAAGAATAGGGGCAAAGTCATTTCATTCCCCCCCGACGCCAACTGCTACCATAAATTAAAGCAATCACCTAATTAGTCCTGAATTACTAACTGGCAGGGTAAAGATCTGCTGGAAGTCAAGCTGAAGTGGGGAGTCTGGAGAAAGGGATGTGATTTCTGCAGGGGAGGAGGGGAGGGGTAGGGCGGGGTGGGAGGGGCGGGAGGGGAGGGGAAGGCCTGAAGCCCATTGTGAGGCCCTGCGCCCCTGTGGTCTGGGGGCCCTGCTGGCCCTGACCCTGGGAGAAAAAGAGGCTCAGTGATGTCTTCAGGCTGTTTATTTTGTGCAGGAGAATGACTTTATAAACTGAAGGAAAAAGAACCTGTTGGAGAAAACCTATCCGAGAATTTCTCTGAAAATGCTACAGATGGAGATGAACTGGCTTGGGAAGGAGAGCACAGCCCTGTGGCGCCTGGCCACCCCGCTGCTGGTGGACCCCCCAGGAAGGTTCTGTCACGGTAACGACTGGCAGATCTGAAACCAAGTTGGGCTTTACGTCATTAAGAAATCCCCCAAAGGAATGGAATAAAGGCCTCCTTTCACACTTTGGGCTTTGCATGTGTCCTGAGGAAGCGCCTCTTCCCCAGCTGAGACAGCGCGCTGTCCCCGCGACCCAGTGAGCGGCCCTCGTCCTGCGGGGAAAGCAAAACAGCAGCGGGGTGGGTGCGCGCCCAGAGCTGCCCCTCTCGCAATTGATTTGTTCAGGGATGACTACTTGCGTTCTAGTTAGATGTGACTTTAATCGAAGTGCTTTCCTAAGGATATTTATCACAACTGTGAACGGTCAGTTTGCACAGCTGCTGCTCTTTTAGGGAAACGCACAGGCTCGGGAGGAGGAGGGGCCGGCGCGGGCTCCCCTCTTTCCCACGGACCGGCCCGCGTGCCCCTCGCCCACCAGAAATATGTGCGCCGCGTCCTCAGAGGCCGCCGCTTCTGTGCTCGGGCTCCTCTGCTGTTTCTGGCTGCTGAACAGCCATCTCCTCTCTCCTGGGAGGGGCAGCTGGTTTCCTTTTGGGGCGCTCCCCTTCTCCTCGTCTCAGCTCCTGCAGCAGAGACGAGGCTGCCTCTCTCTCCCTGCACGCTGTGGGCTGGGTGTGCAACCCGGCTCGGGCCACAGTCCCCCACCGTCCCCGCGGACCCCGCTCGGCGCCCACCACAGCCGGCAAAGCCCACACGGGGCGCCCAGTTAAAGCTGAACCGCAGATGAAAACCACGACTTTTTAGGGTGTCTTCAACATTGCATGCAACATACTTCTACTAAAAAACTTACTGTTTATCTGAAGTTCAGCTTTAACGAGGCGGGCATCCTGTATTTTGTCTGGCAGCCTTCTTGGTTCTAAAGAAAATGTTTGTCCAGAGCAGGTCAAATTGGAATCAGCCTAGGACTTTTAACTGGAGATTTGGGGAAAAAATACTTAAAAGGTATCTGTTGGGACTGCTAGGCTGGTAGGATTCATGCTTGCAACTGCTGGGAGCCAGCTTTGCTATCATGTGGGGAGAGCTGCTTGAACTAGAAGCCAACACCACAGAGAGCAGACCTGTTTCATTTGAACAGGTGGATCCAGCTGTTCTTGAAGCTGGCCCGGTGGGTGGTAGAGGTCAGGGTGCTGATGGCCAGGAGGGATAATAATTTCCTACCCCTCAAATCTGGGAAGTGAAAACAGCAGGGCTGAATGTGCCCACGGGGCATGGCTTCTGTTCAACTGGAAGAGTGGTGAATGACTATTGGGTGACAAAAACAGTCGGTCTACTATATTCTTACTTTGTTTGCTAATTGTTTTGCTGCATGTAAACTCTTTGTTGCATTCGCTCTTGTTCATGACATCATGTCTGGAGACAGGGTCTGATAGACTTACATGTGGAATTGGAGACTTAAATTTCAAATCTGCCTCTGCCTGGTTGAGTGGCTTTAGGGTCCTCATAACCTCTACAAAGTTGCGTTTCTGGGTCTGAAACCTAAGGACAGAGGTTATTGTAATCCATTTGGGCTGCTATAACAAAATACCAGAGCCTGGGTAGCTTATGAACAACAGAAATTTATTTCTCATAGTTCTGGAGGTTGGAAGTCTAAGGTCAGGGTGCGAGCAGATTCACAGTCCGGTGAGTATCCTCTTCCTGGGTCACAGTTGGTGTGTTTTCTCTGTAACCTCCCATGGCAGAAAGGTCAAGGGACCTCTGCGGGGTCTCTTCTATGAGGGCACTAATTTTGTTCATGAGGGCTCTTCCCTCATGACCTTATCACCTCCCAAATGCCACACCTCCTGATACCGTCACTTTGGGGGTTAGGATTTCAACATATGTATTTTGGGGGAGGCAAATGTTAAATCTATAGCAGAGGTACTTTCCCCATAGGATGGGGGAGAGGGAAAGTATGTAAGCACCTGTCATAGGGCCTGGTGTGGAGCAGGTGCCCCATACAGATGTTATTACAAAATAGTGAGTATAGTTCCCTGTGCCACAGAGGAGATCCTTCTATCTATTCTATGCCTTCTTTGAATGACCGTAGCACTTGTTGTCTGTATCATTTTTATGTCTGTTGTTGCTTTGTGACTGAAAATGAAAAATTTCTATTTGTCCATGTCCTGGCCCTTACATAAAAATGTGTTCATTTATCTATTTCATATTTATTGACTACATCTTAGACACTGTGTTAACTGCTGGTTCTAGATGTTAGTAAAATATAGACCTTCCTGCTCAAAGGGTCACAGTATTTGTGGGAAAACCAAAAAATGAACAACCTATGTCTCTAAGAGCTTTCTACTTCCCAAAGAGAACACACCTCGTAGGTACAATGAATACACGTATCATACGTAAATGTATAACTAGTTAATGGGATTATACACCTGAGATAACTGCTTTTCGGTTCTGAGGAAATGATGATTATATTTCACCAGGAGCTCAATACCACTCTGAGAATGAGGGCTTAACCCCCGACTGGACTCACTGCATCGCTTTCCTATATAAAAATACACAAGTCTGTACATACGCTCTAGAAAAAGGCTTATCTGGCATGAATTTCAGATAGCAAGAAGAAAACTTCAAGAGGTTCAGAGAAGCATCCAGAAGCTCAGCTGACTCTCTGGCACTAATACAACTTGCTTGACAGGGAAATAGAGCTGTAAATCTCACAAAATTAGATGATCTTTTAAGAATTTCAAAACCTCCTGCTATTAATTGGAAATCCTAGAAGAATAGCTTCTTTTAAAATGTACTGATAATATGCTTTACAGCTTAATATTCAGAAGCCTATGTTTTGGCTAAGTGAGCTTCAGGAAGGGAGGAAATTTGTGGTTTACCTCCACTTACTTTGGAACCGCTGGTTCCAAACATCTACTTCTATGCACAGTCATCTTATCATCTGTAAAATGGAGGCAACTCTAGGACAACAGAGTTACAGAGGTGTTGCACAGCTCCATGTGTCATTGTCTTCATTTGTTTCAGAATACCAATAACATCTAAGCTACTACTGAAAGAGTGCTATATTATTTGGGGTCATCTAGTGCAGCTCTGTCAAAGTAAAGAAAAGGGACCTAGAATGACTATAATTTTCCCAAGAGGACACAATTATTTTATGGTAAATCTGGGACAAGAACCCTGATCTCTTGGATCCCATTCCATTGTTCTTTCATTGGGTTCTGAACAACCCAGAGAAATAAAGAGAAATAAAACTCCTGTGTGCTGTGTCACTGGTACAGGACACGGCAAGATTGGAATTGGAGCACTACATATTAAGAGGTATCTGAGAAATTCTTCAAACTAATTGAGATATATACCAGGTACATAGAAAACAGTATGTTTTATGAAGATGATTCTGTGCAATGAACAGAACTGGTAACACACACTGGAAGGTGAATTCTCGTTTTCTGGCACCTTGAAAACTCCACCTCAACATACACGTTAAAATAAACATTTGAACTGGGTCATATTTAATTCTGCATGCTCTTGTAAGTCAGCAAAATATTCCATATATCATTTAAGTTGTCACTCACTTTTTAACTTGACTTTCAATTTCTAAAAATCTTTCCAAACATAAAACAGAGGTGGGAAAATGGTATATGGGAAGCTGCAGAGATGAAATAAGCTTATTTCATTAGGCATAAAGATGAATATCCAAACAACTTCTTCATGGCTGAAAGTGTCCAAATCTACTGTCTTCATTTTGCAGTCAAGGCTTCCGGAAGAATATGCTAATGGATTCCTTATTACCCGAATGCCCCATATCAGTTGCAGTAGGTATCATTATATATTATGGAAATTTTTCTCAGTGACAGTGAAAGACATCCTGGCTGAACATCCCCCTGCCCATGACACAGAGATGATGGTCTCAAGCTATCTTGAAGGCACTGGAGCCCACACTATCCGTTACTAATATTAATGGAGGATAAATCTTCATATTCTGTTTGCTCTGTATTTGTTCAATCACTTCTTCCCTTCATTAAACTGGATGGCCCATAATTGAGTCTGTAGTGTGTCTATCATTGGAAACTGAACAAATTTTTGTTGGTTTTAGTAATGTCATACGTTTCTAGGGAGGGTCTATTCAATAACTAAGTCTAGTTTCACAGTTACAAATAAATTATGATGTAACTTTGAATAAATTAAGCTCATCATAAAGGAAGGATACTCATAGTTGCTACTACCCCTTCCTTGAGGGGCTCTCGTAAAGCACTAAGTAAAGTAACAGAGGTGTATATGTATGCATACATTTTCAATGATATTTGTACAGACTTAAAAAGAACTCTACAGAATGCATTATAAAAACCTTAATGCTGTGTGTCCCTAGTTCCCAGCTCTCTCATTAAAACTACTTAAATGAACAAAATCTTATCTGTTAGGATAGCTATCAGAGTATTCCAAATACTACTTCTTGCAGTACCCTGTCCCAACCATTTGCCGTCCTCTTCCCATTAGTCCTCAAGTCAGAAGCCCCGAAGATCTGTTCATTAATTTATGAACACATTTCTTCATCCAGCCAAGGAAATTGATTGATCCCTTACCAAATTTCAGGCACCATTCTTCAGTATGATTTATAGGCATGTTCAGGAAACACAGCAGTGATTAACACAGATGAATATAGTCTCTCTTGAGCTGAGGGGGGAGACAAAAGTAAATAAGCAAATATAAAATCATAAGTATAGGGCTTCCCTGGTGGTGCAATGGTTGAAAGTCCCCCTGCCAATGCAGGGGACACGGGTTCGTGCCCCGGTCCGGGTAGATCCCACATGCCGCGGAGCGGCTAGCCCCGTGAGCCATGGCCGCTGAGCCTGCGCGTCCGGAGCCTGTGCTCCGCATCGGGAGAGGCCACCACAGTGAGAGGCCCGCCTACCGCAAAAAAAAAAAAAAAAAAAAAAAAAGCTATGAAAACCAAACCTATGGATGGAGACCTACATGAAAGATGGAAGAGTATAATAATGGCCAGAGTACATTCCTGTGGCAGAAGCAGCAGCCCTTAAGGAGGACAACTTTATAAATTACAAATTGGATTTAAATAGACAGGGAATTGGAAGTGGAGACATTATTTTCTGCAGAAGATGATGGACAGGGGAGAACAAAGAAAATAAAACTGAGATTGTTAACAAAATACAATGCTAAGCATATAAGTTAGGACTGAGTCCTTAACTTTCATTTTTATTAATGAGTGGGTGAGTATAGATTACTGACTACACAGAACCAAGCCTGGGAACACATTTTATATTTATGATCTTTGTGCCTAAAACTAGATTCTCCTGCAATTTAATATGACTGGCCAAGTTTTAGATTAATCACTCTTACACAAAGATTTTTCATTCATATAATCTCAAACAAAAAACTGCGTCACCAATTAAGTTCCAGATCCTATGCACTCTGGCTGAAGATATAAATATCTTGCAAGCCCAGCGTCACTTTCCTCTTTCTCTGGTAACAAATCACACTTTCTATTATGACAATGGCCCCAGTTATCGGCCCAGGAATAAACACTTGACTCAGGAAGAGCCAATTAAAGCCCTCCTTTAGAGTTGATCGAGAGCTTTAAGGTTAGAGTATTTCAATCTTACGAAATTTTTGTAAAACAAAATTATTTCAAAATCTACTAATTATTCTTTAAGTTCTAGAAACTGCATTCCGTGACTAAGAGGACAATTTATTTGCCGTCGTTTCTGCTCTGCCCACTTTGTGTTTCTGTTATTGTGAGATAAAGGCAGTGGGGAATGGCAAACCAATTCTGATTCATTCAACACATGAGTGCTTCTTAGGTACGAAACACTATTCTGAACATTGTCCGAGGTAAAAAGATAAATAATATCTAGCCTCTTATAATACCTAGCCCCTTACCCTCAAGGATCTTCCAGCTTAGCAAGGGAAATAAAACATGCACGCAGATGACTGCAACAAAAAGAAGATAATGATTGCTGCCAGATGTTTGGGGAGAATGAGTAGAGCAAAGAGAGAACACAGAATAAGGCAACATTCAACAGCCAGCCAAGAACTATTTGTTGAGCAATTGCAAGCTGTGACCTGGAAATGGAAGAGGAGAACATAGATCTTCACGTGGGCAGGTGAAAAATCCAGTGTTATTACTTGTAACACAGCTCTTCAAATATATTTTTTGGCACCAAGTGCCTACTAGATAGCCTTAAATTAAAAACTAAATAAGGATACAGTCTCTATCAAATATAGCCTGAGGTACTGATGCCTAAATACTAGGATCACAGTATTTGTGTTCCCAAGGATGCCTTTCTATTGCTTTGCTTCTTTCCCCCTTTCCAAATTAGCTAATGCTGCCTTAACAGGATATCTATTTCACTTGTTCCAGCCTTTTTGATCCAATGTATTGAATAGCAGAATAGGTGAGTTACAAGAGGATATTTTGACTTCAAACAACAGAAATAAAATACTATACAATTGAAAAAAAAGAGGCAATCTTTCGGGCACATGTGGATCCAGGAGTTCACATGTTTTAAGCAGGTCCCTTTCTCTCTTCCCCACCCCTTCTTCTTTCTGCCTTTTCTCCTCTCTGGTATCTCTCATTATGGGATTCAAATATTTCCCTGTTTATGTGGGAGCTTCTGGCACAGCTGCGGGCTTATACGCTCGCAGCTCCAGGGCTGGCTGGAAGGGGCGGGCGCATCACAGCATAAGGTTGCACAAGGTGTGCACTTATATAGCAGGGCATCACATCTATGAGTGATGGATGATCACACTGTATACAGGGGTAGCTTCGCATAGTTTTTACATCACTTTTCTTGAAGATGGCAGTAAAATGGTATGTTTTTACAAAATCAAAGAGTGTAACATTGTCCAAAAGATATACATAAAGCATTTAGAGGAAGGAGGCTCCTTTTTCTTTTGACTCTGGCACGGATTGTCTATTGGACAGTGGTCACCCTATGTCATCAACCTCGTTACTCCAGCAGAAGTCCAGGGATTAGCCCTGCATAACTCTTGTTAGCCTCTATTCCCTTCCTTGAACACTGTAGCCAGAAGGTTTTTTTCCTCCTCAAACCTTAAGTATTGAAACCTGGAGGAGGGGCATTCTGAAAAGAAAATGATGGACTGGACTCTCCCTAGAAGGAAGATAAATGGGTGGTCAACAAGAAAAAAAATAAAATCCTCTGTACCAGGAAATGTTTGAAGTGTTGTTTGGGTATCAAAAAAGGGGTGCCCTACACATAAAGCAACAAAGGATATTGGTCTAAAAAGAACACCATGGCCAAAGGTGCATGGCCTATTTCAACAGAGGATTTGAAAGTTAAAAGTTAACCTGTAAAACATTCAATTCAATTTCATCATTTTACAGATGGGCAAAGTAAACTTCAGGCACAGGAACAGAAGTGCCAAGGTCATACAGGTGGTTGGTGGAAGAGACAACCAACTTCCCAACTTCTGACTTTTTAGGTGTGTGTGTGTGTGTTGTTTTGTTTATGTGCAAGGACATTTTTCTTTAGTGCACTAACATTACAACAGAAAGTATAGTCTTGTTTTGGTTTTCTCTGCGCCCTCAATTCTGTATAAGACAGTTTCGCTGCACTCCAGCAGAAAGGCTCAGCAAGAGTAGAGACCACCATAAGCAGTACACGTGGGCACCAAGGGCAGATACATTGCCCTTCCTTGTGTAGGAACTAGGGCCACTTGTTGCTTTAATGGGCCAAGTTTGGGCTGGACCTGCAGGAGGGGACACCTTTGAAAAACAGCTTCCTAACTGCACTACAACCTGCTCTGGCATCCTGATTCCACTCCCAAAACCCCCCATATCTTCAGCCAGAAAAAAAAAAAAGAAGAATGGATCACTGGATCACTGGATCGATGGGGAGATTTCTGTCTGCTCCTCCTACTGTCACCTCTTTCTTGCTATTTCCTGCCCGAGGAAACCTGACATCAGCCCAAAAGCATCTCTGGAAATGGGTAGGAGGGAGCCTTACACCTGTCAGCGCCAGAGAAGAAAGTGCGCTCTGCAGAGTTCTCAGTTGTTCCATCTCTTGCGATGAAAGGAAGAAAAGGAGCGAATCCGGCACAGATTTACTGGAGACCAGGGTTACTTCATCGGGCTCAGGCCACAGTAACCCCTGAAGACCAAAGATGCATTTCCATTCCCAGCATTTCTTGTTGGCGTCTTTCCCTACAGGCTAGCCCAGTGCCTGGCCCCGGAGAAGTCTCTGCGGAAAGGTTCTTTAGGTCATAAATCAGGCTCCTGTGTGTATGTGTGTTTTTCTTAGGAAAAACTGGCACAGACGAATTAGCAGTAGAGACTGGGGTCTCCCTACTACCCTTCATGCTTGGCGGCATCACCTTCGACTACCTCGCATTCTCCCGGCGCTGACAGCTCCGGCTCCGGACCTCAGGGTTGGAAGCAGTCAGCCAGCCCAGCTAGAACCGCCCTGTCCGGGGCTGATGCCACCCTGTGCCTAGAATGTGCGTGTGGGTGCAGGCGGGCGAGCGAGCGGCTTCTACAGTGAGACCGAAACAGGAGCTCAGCCTTCGCCTGCGACCTGCAGTCCTCAGATTCCCTGGGGACCTCGAAACTCCCAATCGGAGGTACTCCCCCCCACACAGCCGCCCACCCATTCCCTCCCCCCTTACCTCAGCACGCAGCCCCTCCCTGCGTGATGAAGCAAAACCGTGGGGAGGGTGGGCGCTGGCAAGGGTGGGGAGAGCCTGAGAGCGAGCGAGGGTGGGAGGGAGTGGGCGGAGGAGGAGAGGGAGCCGAACGCGCATTTAAAGCGATAGCCATCCTCGCTCTCTCCCCAGTGCTGGGCTGTTGGAGAGCTCGAGCTGCAAGCCACCGAGCGTGAGCTCGAGCGCGGCGCTGGCCGGGGAACCCAAGAGCGCACGGCGCCCCAAGCTGGCAGGCGCCGCGGGACCCCCGACCCTCGCCGGCTGCCCTTTCCCGGGCGCCCCTACCCTCCTCGCCCGCAGGAGACCCTGGGCTTCCCCGGAGGAGCTAACCCCAAGGCGCCAGGACTCCGGCGAGCCCGCCACCGTCCCCTCGAGTGCCGCCGCCACCACCGCAGCTGCGGGAGCAGCATGGTCCAGCTGGGGAAGCTGCTCCGCGCCCTGACTTTGATGAAGTTTCCCTGCTGCGTGCTGGAGGTGCTTCTGTGCGCGATGGCGGCGGCGGCGGCGGCGCGCGGCCAGGAGATGTACGCCCCACACTCCATTCGGATCGAGGGGGACGTCACCCTCGGGGGGCTGTTCCCGGTGCACGCGAAGGGTCCCAGCGGAGTGCCCTGCGGCGACATCAAGAGGGAGAACGGGATCCACAGGCTGGAAGCGATGCTCTACGCCCTGGACCAGATCAACAGCGATCCCAACTAAACCGAAGCCTAGGTCTTCACCTACATTTGGACGTGAATTGCCCATTTCGCTCGGGTTAGATTTCCCGACCTGTAACCTGTCTCTGCGAGGGCATGGGGAGGAAGGCGTGGGGACTGTCCTCAAGCGGGGAGAAGCCACCCGCAGACGTGCCCCCAGGTGATTTGCTCTGGGCAGTTGTTTGCACCGTCTAAACTGCCTTTGCGATCCGGCCACTGGCAGGAGCTGGGCGATCAGCTTTCTACTCCTGCCAGCTCAGAGACCGGAGGTGAGCTCATGCTAACTGCGAAACACAGTCGCTTTTTCTGCACCCACCCTGTGCCCATCCTTTCCTACGACCTCGCTAACGCAGCCCCCAACCCCAGTCCTGGGTTTTGAGGACGATTCTCAGAGCCAGACAAGAAGGCGCCTGGAGGGAGGCACTAGGGTGCGCTGAGCAAGGCCGGGCGGTCCTCTAGCTCCGGGTGCAGGCGGGCAACGGCGGAAGAAGCGAGGACGGCGGATCGGGCCCCCTGAGCGGTGGGCGGTGCTGCAGTGCTCTCTCACCGCCTGCTCCCGCAGCCTCGGCCCCACGGCTCCTGTGCCGCCTTGGTATAGATGGATGGCTCTGGATGAAGAAATTGAGTTTCAGGGTCTGCGTGACTATGGGTTCTCTTGTTTCTCTTTCTTCCTGTGTGTCTCTCTCCCTGTGTCTCTTTCTCCCTGCTTTTTTTTTTTTTTTTTGTCTCTCTGTTTTTATGTTCTCCCTTTCAATGCCTGCCTCTCTTTTCCTTCTCTACCCCTATCTCCAAGTTTTTTTGTTCATCTC
The DNA here is from genome assembly GCF_963924675.1 of Phocoena phocoena. Classification (NCBI taxonomy): domain Eukaryota; kingdom Metazoa; phylum Chordata; class Mammalia; order Artiodactyla; family Phocoenidae; genus Phocoena; species Phocoena phocoena. The sequence goes on along the minus strand of NC_089232.1, from coordinate 26,705,306 downwards.
TGTCTTGAACTGATCCTTTCCTAATGCACAGCTCTCTCCCTGCCTGGTAGGACCCAAGCTCAGCCCCTTCTCCAGATGTTCTGGCTGACCCTTGTGCTCCCCATAACTAAAAAGTTGGCTCCCTCTCAAGTGCCTTTCCTGAAGCATGTTGGGTTTCTGGAGGGGATGCCTTGTGAGATTCAAGCTGTCACTACATCAGCACCCAGGGGTATGAAGTTTGTGTTTGTGCCAGAAGGAGGGGTGCCTGTCTAAAGCTGCAGCCTGGTATGGCCCCTCTGAGCCTCTGAGCATCCCTAGCACCTGTTGAAGTATGCCACCTCTAGATGTTTGCAAGGCCAAAAGTGCTTCTGGGCAGCCTTCACTTTGAGGTAATGCTTTCAGGAAGAGCCTGGGTTGTTGGAAGCAAAACCCAGAAGCACTTCCTTTACCTCTGAGCTTAAACTAGAGAACCTGAGGAGGCAGCGCTGCAGGGAGGATGAGGCCAGAGGTCACCTGAGAACCACAGGGGCAACTCACAGTATTTTTACTGGAGCTCTGGGGGTTGAAGGCACATTTGCTGTTTGACATTTTTGAAATTATTTTGGTGCCTTCACTTGGAGCTTGGGCAGTACTGCAGATGGGCCTGCCTGTCAAAAAAAGAGTGAAATCTTAAAGTCAAGAGAGAGCTTGCCAACTAGGCTGAAGGATTGTGTTTGCTGAAAAAGATTCCAGGGGGAGCTGATTCCTTCTCTGGTGTGTGGATCTGAGGCACTTGCAAGAAAAGAGAACGCTTGCCTTATGCTTAGTTCCCCCGTTCCCTGGGCTGGGAAGGAAAGGAACTGAATGCCAGCATTAGCAGTGTGCGTTGGGACCAAAACCATTCAGAGAAAACACTGTCATTTTCCTCTAATTTGCAAATTGCTGCTATTCATGTTGGATTGAACAGCTGAGGGAAAAGAGCCCCCAGTTTTCACCTGCATTTATTGAGAAGAGGCTGGTAGTAGGAGGGATGCACCAACTTGTAGCTTGTGCTGCAAGCTGGATATAAGCTTGGTGTGAGCATCCTGGTTAACCACTGCCCATGTTCAAATATACAGAGATAGATTCCAACAATCTCTTCCAGTAGCCTTATTTTTGCGTGTGATCTTAGAAGCTCCTGGCATGTAAGTCCAGTCCCCGGTTTCCCAGCCTCTGTAAACCTGCAAAATGAATAGAGAGAATAGTGGAACACAGACCCATTGTTCAAAGACACAGTCACTTTAGGGAAAGAGGAAAAGAACGGGTAGGTGAATCTTCTCTGGGATTGCAGGGTTCAGCTCAATGAAGACTGTCCTGTATAAAAGAAACTCCTCTAAATGGTTGAATTCTTAGCTCTCCAGAGATCTGAGTTTTCTTTTCCCCAGTCCCTGTGGGTTGCTGTGGGGAATGTGCCTAACCTATCATTTGAGATAAAAATTTATGGTGAGGTAAGCTTCTAGGCTGGGGGAAGGAAGACTTAGTGACTGAAATGGGGGATGCTAAGCACTGGGGGCAGGAAGGAACAAGGAGCTATTAATGGATGTAACAAATGCTGCAGCTGCCAGCAAAGCCTGGATTGAGGTTCCTTCCTGAAAATGAGGACCCGGGCGAGAATGACCACTCAGATGTCAACAGTGTCTCTGACTGGGAATTCTCATCTGCCTGCCGGTGGGCCAGAGCTGAGCAAGTCCTTTCTCTCCTCTGTATGCACAGTGAATTGGTTAGTAAGTGACATGTCAGAGGACAGGAATCATATTCAGTGGATCTTTCAAATCCAGGAGTTTGAGGCTAATGAAATTAGTGTGTGGCCAGGGCTCTGCCAACTAGAATTAAGTCACTGCAGCCACCCTGCAATGCATTTTCAGCCTGAAGGGAGCATCAGGGAGGAATTTCGGGAGATTTGTTTCTGAGCCTGTACAAAATAATACTCTCCTAATGCTAAGAAAGATTAAATGTAAATTAATATTGACTTCGAGTAACATATTTAAAAAATAATCGCCGAGTGGGGGATGGCTTAAAGTGGAGAGATTATATAATATGGTGTCCAAAGAATAAATCTCCTCTGACCACTGTTTCATGGGCTATAAGTAAGATATATTACAATGGAAAGTAATGGGAACGTTTTTAGTCAAGGCTTCTCTGCTATTGACTTGAGAGCAAACACTCTGAGAGTATAAATTATTCTTGCTATGTGCTGACTCTGAATGAACAATATTTCATGTGCAGTGACATGGTCTAAGCTATAGACTTGGAATTGAATGGCATCTGTTTCAATTGTTTTGTTCTCTCAAGAGCAACTAGATAGAAAAAAGTGGTCAATTTGACCCTTGTGGGAGCGTGTTGCAAATCTAAACCTGTGTCCCTCATACCATAAATGAAATACATTTGTAAATTTGTGTTTTCCTTCTGTTCATTGATGCTTGAGTATAATCTCAAACTTTGGCAGCAACATTTTATACATAAGTACTTGGTTTTCTTCCTTTCTTCTTTCTCTTTCTCCTCTCTCTCTCTCTCTCTTTCTCCATCTTATGTAATTGGATAGAACTGGGCACCTAGGATGATGTGGTGTTACTATAGTGGGATTTAAAAAAAAAAAACAACTCTAACTTAACCTTTTAAAAATTTCATAAATACAGGTGTCAGTGCCATTTGGAATAGTCTCTATAACAATTTCTGTCTCCACATTTACTGTGTTTCAGCAAATTTACCTAACAGATGGTGAGTGGGCAATTTTTAAAGGGGCATTTTTTAGAAAGGCGGAGAGGGAAGGAATAGAGACAGGCCCATACTATATTTGAAGTTACCTCCACGTGTATTTTATGTATGTATACCTATACAATTAAGAAGTCTTTGGATGTTTTATCTTTGGATGTTTTATCTTCAAGAATAATTCAGATAATGGATTACTTGAATATCATAAACATTTAGGGTTTAACAGATTTGTTACATATAGACGTTGTATCATGGATTTAAAAGACCATAGCCAGCGGGCAGCGGCGGGCGGAGCGACCGAGGGGCGGCGCGGGCTGGGCGTCCGTGCTTCCTCGCGGTGGAGGGCTGGGGTTCGCCAGAGACGCCGGGTTGCTCCCGCGTTGCCATGTTACTGAGCGCGTGCCCCGCGCCCGCTCTTCTGCCCGGGCCGCCCTCGGCGCCGCCTGAGCCGCGGTGCGGGCTACGCGGGGCGCCGGTTCCGCGGAAGCCTGGGTCGGGCGCTGCGCGCGGGACTCTCGTCGCTCGTGGACAGGGCGCGAGCGCGCGGGGGACGTAGGGCGCCGACCTGGGGCTCCCCGGCGCTCCGGCTCCGCTCAGGGCGCCCGCTCAGGGGCCTCCGGCGCGAGGCCCCCTTTGTGGTCAAGATGGCGGCGCCCAGGCGGGCCGCGCCGAGGTGAGCTGGAGCCGAGCCCGGAGAGGGGCGAGTCGGCCACGCCCAGGACTGGGACCCCGGGCTGGTCTCCCGTCTCCCGGAGAGCGGCGGGTGAGTGGGCGCGGCCGCGCGTAGGTCCCTCTCGTGGGGTGGTCAGCTCTCCGTGCGTCCGCAGACTTCTGTCGTCTGATAGTCAGATCTGGGGTGGCCCAGGTTGGAGGCGAGGGTGCTTGATTGGGGAAACCTGAGGGGTTTAAGGACTCTATTGGGATCCTTTCAGACCCCAGCAAGAAGCTGAGCAAGTTTCCTCCTGACTCTCTTCCCGGCTAAGTTTTCTCCCTTCTCTGAAGGCGCCAGCTTTTCTGAATCACCTTGTTACCCGGGGGGTTACAGTTGGTGGTTCTGACCGTGGAACGTAGGACCCGGCGCGGGGAAGCCTGAGCTGGTTCTAGTTACTTTGTTTGCTAAGCACTTGTCTTGTCTTTGGAATCTTTGTGTATGTAACCAACGTTGGGAAGAGCCAGCGTTTTCTCCTCCAAAACACTGCGAGGGGTAACTTTATACGTAAGAAACAAGTGGGCGTTCACATCCATCTCTTTTCCAAGCACTGAGTTTTGGTTGTGTTTCCTTTCTTTAAGTTTGTCTCGTTCTGAAGTGATAACAACAACAAAAGACCATAGCCAGTTACACAAAGTATACTCTAGTCTCAGTCCTGCCATTAATTAGCTTAAGTCATTTAATTTTTCTAGGTCTCATTTTTCTCATGTGATGTTTTTTCTTTGAAAAAGTATAGTTTCTAGAAGTCTCTAATCTCTGTGTCATAGTTCAGCTTGGAGAAAACCTGTTCTTATCCAAACTCCATGACATTGTATTTCCAGCTCCAACTTTGGACTTTGAGTGAGTTGGGGGCAACTTTTTAAGGATATTTTCACACAGCTCTTCTAGTTAATATCAGTCTAGCTGACTTGTCATATTCAGACTTTCTCCCATATTCTTTTACCAGTGTGTTCCTTAGTCATATATATAAAGACTGTTGTGGGAAAAATGATCTTCTGGGTCAGCTTACTGCATGGTCATCGACACAGGGCAGGGAGTAAGATTCTGTGGATTTTACAGAAGCAGATACAGGTTTCATTATCCATGTCCTCTCCCCTTTCATCTTACAAAAACAGCAGGCTTTTCTTGGAGAACTGCCAGATAATGCCATCCTGCCTCCTCACGGGCCCCCGGGGATGAGTCGCCCAGGGACTGAACTCCAGTAAAGCAGGTGATTGGCTCATGGGTAGGCATCTGACCTCGGCTAAGTCTATCAGACTCCTCCCCAGGACTTTTCTCTCAGAGCAAAATGGAAGAATTGTCTTTTCTCTCTAGAATTTCTAAGCTGGGGAGATATGACTCTGGGACTTGCAGTTACCATCCAGCACAAGAAGAGACTTTCTGTAAAACAAAGTCTTGCAGAGGTAAGCAGGGCTGAGCGATGGAGAGAGCTGGAACCCTGCTGATACTCTGGAACTTCCAGATCCAACTGTATCTGAATATGGCTGCATCCCTGAATTTCTAGTACTTGTTTGTTGAGGTTGTTGTTGTTGTTTGGTTTTTGTTTTTAAATTTCCTTTGACTATTTTGAATTTGTTTTCAGCCATCTGCATTTGAAAGCATTATAGCTAAAAGAGCTAATTTCCTCCATTAATGTCAGGTTTGCTGACTGGCATTCCTTAAGTGAAAAATCATATCTGCTATATTCTTTAAATAAAATCCTTCTAGCTCAGGTTTGAGATATTCAAAACTCTGCCTCCTACCCGCCTCTTTTCCGACATTTACTATATCACCTTGAAGCATTTGTGACCACATCTTTCCCATCTAGACGCAGTTGAGAGAGAGAGCAAAGACTTCTGATATAAACTGCAACCTGTATGCCTCCTACCTGGAAGCTTTAGAATGTTGTCTCCAGGGCACAGAAGCATTTTCATGGCATAATGGAGTACAAAGTACATTAAGCCTAACTCTACTTCTCACCGTCTTTTACTTTAAATAGGCAGAAAAGAACAATCTCAAACATGTGCTCGGCCCCGGGCGTCCCCGGGAGTCCCGACCAGCAGGACAAATCCTTGTGAGTCCGAGGAGGAACCTGTAGGGGTTGAAAAGAGAAGAAGGGGCAGGAGACGCGAAAGAATGGAGGCAAGACAAAATCCTGATCAACCCTCAAACTTTTATTGCTGCAGTAGCTGTATTTATACAGTACAGAGAAAGGGGGGCGGGATCCAGAATAAGGGAAGTATTTGGCAAATTATCATTGGTGCTGCGTGCGCGGGCTTTCGTTTTAGGCGCGGGCTTTTGTTTTTAGGCGCGGGCTTTTATCTCATTAAGCAGGAAGAGAAGCAGGATGTCGGCCATCTTCTAATGGCGAAAACTTCTTGGCTCCCAACACAAACACATTTTCCCAACAAATAAAATACATATACGATTATGTTTAGAAGACGTTTATGCAACATATAGTTAGACTGATTAATTAATGGACCTTTCGCCAATTGGCACAGTAAATATATATGTTCAATGTGCTCAATTAAAAAGAAGACAATAGCATATTTTTACAGGTTAATTATCTGAGAAGAGTATTGTGCCAGCACACTTGATGCTACAGTATTTCATGTTTGACAGGTAATCTTCTTTCAGTTATATTTACTGCTGAATGTTTCTTGGATCAAGCTATTAAATTATAAGGTCAAAAGTAAAATGATATGAAATTACAATGATAAAGGGACACATATCCCACTTTATGAGAATAGAAGTTCTAATTTCTTTTCAATACTACTAGTAGTGACCACAGTACTAATTTGAGCCCTTACTATGAGCCACTGTGCCCATATGCATTTAGTTCTTACAGTAGTTCTGCAAAGGGCATATAATAACCCACACCGTAAAGCTGAAGAAAGTGATTCTCATAGCTGAAAGTCACATAGCTGGTGAGTGGCAAAGTCTAGATTCAAACTTAAGAGTCGTCTGACAATGCCCAGGTTGTTGACCACTATGTACACTGCTCAGTTGTTGCACCAATAAAGAAGTGCTTGAAATAATTATAGATTTGCCTACCCTGAAACTGCAGTGATTTAAAGACATCAAAGTTGCCAGTTGCTTAACCACATCTACTTACAGTAAGAAATTACATTTTGTTTCATTTCTAAAACAAGATTAATTCTGCAGGCCCATCGAAACTTGAGCACACAAATCCCACCTCCGAATGAAAGATGCTTGTTTTCCATTATTCAACAGATGGCCCTGTACAGAGGCAATAAATATATAGTAGAATTTTCATTCAAATAAATGAGAAGAGAGGTTTCTTCTTGTCCTGATTCAATGCCCATCATTATGGATTATGATGGCTCTTCCCAAACTTTACTTCATTCACTCCACTCTTTCTACAAAACTCCAGTAATGGAATCCATCATTCAGATATATGTGCAAAGCGAAAGGACTGTATTAATACAGTTTCTGAAAGTCAAGTTGATAGAGCACAGGAAATACATCCTAATAAATGTAACATTAATGTTTGTGTGGGCCTTGGAGTGGGGGTAGAAGAATTTTCAGTTTAATGGAATATTTTGCCTCTTGCTATGAAAGTGTGGCTTCATAGTCTTGTAATTGGTCATTTACAGAATCCTCCATCTCTGGGTTTCATGCTTTCTTTACTCTGCAGCTGTTGATTCCTTCTCTTGTTCTGGATGGAAGATAGCAACGAAGCCACTTCAAAGGGCTCAGCCTGCCTTTTTGTGTTACTGTTTAGATGAAGATATTTCCATTTATTAAAGCACACTATTTAAACATTTTTATCATGTTTCAAACTTGACTGTGTTCTGAAGGTATGAGCACAGGCAGACATAATGGGGGATGTTTTCCAGGAAGAACATACCCTTATCAAAGGAATTATCAGAATTTTCATGTATGGATTGAGAATCAAATTCTGGAGTTAGACCTGAATTTAAATTCATACGCACAACTTATTACCAGTCTCATCTTGATCAAACGGTTACCACACTTCTCATCAATTTCCTTATCTTTGAAAGCGGAATAAGAGAAGTATGCCTGGTGGAGTTACACATAAAGCTCATCTGATAGAATATTCGTAAGGATTTTGCACAAAATATACATGGAAATATTTTAGCACCGAGTTTAGCATGCGATTCATCTTCAATACATTTAAGAGCTATTATTTTATTATTATTATGCTATCATTAAATATCACTATTACTTAAATGTCATTATTGCTAAAATTGCTGTAAAACTACCGCAGTAACCCATGATGAATTCCCCTCTTCTGTTTCCTTTGTTTAAATGGAAAATATATATATAAATCTAGACAGAGAACACTTTAGTGATCCTATTCAGTGGAGTGAGAATTTCCATGGCACTGATTAAAACAAATCCTGAATTGCATGGACTTAAGATAGCAGAGAGGGGCTTCCCTGGTGGTGCAGTGGTTGAGAGTTCGTGACCCGATCCGGGAAGATCCCACATGCTGCGGAGCGGCTGGGCCTGTGAGCCATGGCTGCTGAGCCTGCGCGTCCAGAGCCTGTGCTCCGCAACGGGAGAGGCTGCAACAGTGAGAGGCCCGCGTACCGCAAAGAAGTAAAAAAAGAAAAAAAGATAGCAGAGAGGCTAAGAGGTTTGAAGTTAGACATCCCCAAGTGTGAATTCTACTGTGACCCTCTTCTAGCTCTAGAACCTTGAGGAAGTTACTTAAACTTTCTGAGCTTTACTACTAGTTTCCTCATCTGTATCTTTTTCAGGACTATTTATCAAGCATCTTCCTGTTCTCTATGCTTGGACGTATCAATGAATAAATTAGACAAGAGCCTTTGCCTGCGTGCTCCTTCTTGCATGCTTTCTCCCTCCTTACACTCTCGTGTGGAAACGGATGTTATAAATAAATTCTATGCTTTGTCACAGGTTGATGGGCGCTACGGGATAAGGAAAAGGATGTGAAGCTCACTGAAGAGGCTTGGGTTGGGAGTGTTGGAGGAGTGTATAGGTAGGTTCTGATTTTAAATAGGGTAGTCAGGGTGGATTTTATAAGTTGACCTTTGAGCAAAGACTTGAAGTGAGGGAGTTGTCAGAATGTATGATGGGGAGACCACTCCCTGGGAGCAAGAATAACCAGTCTCAAAACTCTAAGGCAGAAATATGCCAGGCAGCTTGGAGGAATATCAAGGAGGCCACCCTGGCTGACTTAGTCAGTGGGGAGGAAGAGACAGCAGGAGGGCTGGAGGTTGGATATGTGATGGGATGGATTGGGTAAGTCCTGGGAGGCCATCACATGCATTGTGTCTTTTACTCTAAATGTAGGCAGCCAGGGGCAGGATTTTAGCCGAGGTGTGGCATGAACTATCTCTTGTTTGAAAAGCATAACTCTATCTGTGGTCTTGAGGATGTGGGGAGAGAGTGGAGTCAGGGAGAATCTCGGGAGGCGACTACAGGATCCTCGAGGTCTATGTTGGTGGCCTGCACCAGGCTGCTAACGGCTGGTAATTCTCAGAAGTGGCACATTGGGAAGGTTGTGACAGCATTTCGTGGTAGATTGAATGCAAGAATGGAAAGGAAGAGGGGGTCAAGGGTGAATTTGAGATATAGGGCCTGGGGAACTGGAAAGGTGTGGTTACTGTCACCTAAGATGGAAAACGTTTGGGGTAGAGCATGTTTGGGGGATTAAAGACCAGTTTTGGAGGTATAAGATTTGAGATGTTTTCGTGACGTCCAAGTAGAGATGCTGAGTACACAGTTGGATACACAAGTCTGCAGTTCTGAAGAAAGGTCTAAACTAGAGATACACTTTAATACAATGGAGATATTAAGAATAATTACATGGAAGCGCTATTTTAAAGATAAAATGAAGTAATGCAATTAGCACTCTGTCTTCTCAAAACATTTAATAACTGTTAGCTAAAATAATTACCTGAAATGAAAAAATACCTATAGTTTGTTTTGCAGTAAAAGTGAATAAAATGTCACGATTATTTTAATAGTATTTGTGACACAGTAGTTTTAGTTAAGACACCATGACTACAAACATTTACAATAAACCTTTCAGTCTCCTACTTTTCACTCTGATAGGGTACTTGGAACCATATTTTGTAAGGTTTAAGTTAGTTGTCATAGGGTACCTCTTTAATTAGAAGTAATTCTGAACTGTCTAGTTCCATGCAGTTTTATATACATATATGTATAATTATTATTTTATGATTTATCAAACTCAGTTGAAAATTTGCATCACTGATATACATTAGAATTTAAGCATTTACCCAGGTATTCAAGGAAAAAAATGTACTTGTCTTGTTATTTCCATAGGGGTACTTACTTTCACATCTTCCCTTCACTTTGCAATTGAAAACATGGCAGGGGAAATATTATCTTACTGGTCTTTGAGTTCCCCTTAGCTATCTGCAAGTCCTTAAACAGCCTTTGTGGCTTAACCAAAATTCTCTTCCATCTTCATTCCGCTAACAGATATTGGTCTAAGCATGTACTTATACTAAAAAATGCATGACCACGTTGTCTCTACGCATCTATAATTTTATGTTAACACTATCATTATGTAAGCTATACTTTAATTGTAATTATAACAGATTTTATGTCAACACACTTCCATTTCTAGTGTTCATCTGGTGTTCAAGGGGAGAGCAGCATGTCATAAATTTTATCAAAATGTAACATCTGAAGAATAGAACAGAGGGTAATTGTGTAATTCTGTATTCACTCTAATTAAGTTCAGTGGAGTTGGCATAATAGAATTAAGATGAAAAAAAAACAGACATTGAGGTACCATGGCTCCCTCTCCTAACACACCCTTTTCGTATCCGAGAGCAGAGACTCAGCACCTTTCTGTACAGAAATGGAGACAGGAAGAGGCCAGAGGATGAATGAGAGGCACGAATGAGGTGGAACTTTGAAGAGCAACATGGAAATGAAATACTTCTTTTGTATTTGGTAGGTGGGGAAAATGTACCAGCGTGTATGCCTACTGGGACCACGTTTTCCAGAACAGTTAAGCCCAATGTCAACTATGCTGTCCCACCTTCCTCGTAAGTAGGAACATACTGTTACTTGAATCTTTGCTTCCTGTTTCTTGATAGCTGGTTGAGAAGATTATCACAGGAACTGCATCTTGTTAGCAAATACACTGTTTTGAAATGATTGACACTCACTGAAGAGTGGCAACTCCAAGCTTGCTCTCTCTTGATCTTGGACTATTTAAGTCTGGAGTGCAGGAGTGGGTTATGGGGAAAGACCATTGGAATTCTTATGTCTTCAGCATAATGGTTATAGCATAATGGTTAGGAGCGTAGGTGCTGGTTCAAATCTCTGCTTTCCACTTGCTAACCATATGAGCTTGGGCAATTTACCTGATTACCTGAACCTCAATACTCCTGCCTATAAAATGATGTTAATAATATTTCATCCCCATAGACTTGTTTTCAATGTTAAAATGAAGTCACTTACACCAAGCACTTAATACAATGCCTAGAGCATAGTAAAGTCTATTATCATTACTATTACTACTGCTACTACTATTATTATTATTACTGTCACGATGCCAGGTGCTATTTTTCCTATGCCTTATTCCATTATCTTGTGCCCTGTCCCCCCATTTCTGTCTTGTTTCTGTATAAGGGTAGGTTTGTCACAGAGCATTTTCTTTCCCTAGTGTCTGACTCTTAGTCACCAAGGTGACTGGTTCACGACCCGGCATTCATTGCTGCTCGTTGAAGCAACCCGTTTTGAGAAGGGGAGTTGGATATTGATGCCCAGTTGGGTCAAGGAGAGAGAATTTTCTCTCTTCTGCACTCAGAGAGCTAAGTGAAATATTCAGGCCTCAGAAGGAGAATCAGGCAAAGGGCAACATGCTTAATTTCATACCTTAGTGATTAAGAACAAGTCAGACAGGCTGGATTTGAACTCATTTCCGTCATGTACTGACAGCGGGATCTTAGGTGCTTTTGTAACCCCTCTGAGGCTCAGTCAACATCTGAAAGAGACGAATAACATTAGCAGGACCTAGCGTATAGCCTCGTTGTAATAAGTGAGTAAATCCTTTTAAAACGTTCAGCATGTTGTTTGGCATATAAACACTTAATAAAATTTAGCTTCTTTGACTGCTACCGCTGCTAATATTATTAAGTAGCTGAGCAGATCCGAGGCCCATTTTTTTCTTAGATTGCATGTAATCATTTGGACAACCAGCTCACATTGATCAACCGTTGCTTATATATAAACCCCCATGAACCCAAAGGTGCTTTAACTCTCTCCCAGTCAGAGCCTGTTCTGGGGGCAGAAGCAGCACCAGCACTACCCCCGTCATCTTTGCCTTTATTGTCACTACACTCGCCTGCCGTACTGAGCACTTTCTGTTTGCCAGGCACCAAATTTAGCCCTGCGTATGCACTATATCATGTAGTTCTCACACTCAGGTGGGAGACATTATCATCATCCCCAATTTTCAGATAAAGACGCCGAGGTGTTGGAAAGGTAAGAATCTTGACCCACAGCAAGAGATGGAGCCGGAGTATTCAAACCCTTCTCTCTGACCTCAAGAACCCTTAAATATTAGCATACTACTACATCCTGGTAAGAAAATCTGCTTCCAGCCACTCTGGTGAGAGTAGAAATGATTCTCAGTCCCCACATTCCTCTATTGCCCATGCCACCCTAGCCTCAGGACTAGGGGGGAAAGGAAGTGATCTCTTCAAAGAGCAGCCAAAGGGAACCTGCTCCCTTCTGCCTTTTCGTAATCAACTAACCAATATTTTATTTCCTCCTTAAGAGTCCCCACATGTTCCTTTTGGTACTTAGCTTGGCCTTTTAGAATTCTGACGTTCTGTACATGACTCGTCCATGAGGTCAAGTATAGGGTCTTACTCATCCTGAAGTCCAGTTATCCCCTGTCACATCTAACTCTGTTCTTTTCTTCTTGTAGGACATCTGCAGGTATTTATTTGAATTTTGTTGAATTGTTCTCATCAATAGTACATTAAAAGTTATACAGAAAGTGCTTTCTTATAAGGAAAACCATCTAAATAGATTTCTAGCTCTTTACTTTTCATAGCACTATTGTAGAGATTATAGATCTCCAGGTAATATTTTTTAGATTGAGTTCTTCATATCATCTTATTTTTACATATAATGATAAATCTGAATTTTCTCTGTCAAAGCTCCGAGACTTCACTGGCTTGTAACTTAGCTTGTTGATTATGTGTTGTTGACTTTTCCATTTACAATGATATTTGATCCTGGTAAGGATGGGGCTGGGTGGGAAGGTACATCTTAGGGCCATAAATTGGTTTTGTAGAGAACTAACGTAAAGATCTAAAGTCTCATCATATTTCTGCAGAACTCATGAATCATTTTATTATAATTCCATTCATTCAGGGAGTATAAAACCTTTTTCAAATTGTTATTCCTAATTTGTTCATCTTCTCTTCCTTAGTCTTAGTGAGAAGAGGGCAGGCTGAATGGAAGAAAGTCATTATGACCACTGGGGCCACTAGGGTAGGCATCAGTCCCAGAGTTTTGTTTTCATCTCTCCGCTATTAATATTGGCTAATGTCTTGAGTGCTTACTTGGTGCAAATTACTTAGCCGACCATGGCAAATGGATTGTGTCATTTCATCCCCTGATAGTCATACAATTAATGTATGTATTATTATGATATCCCATAATGCATACATGGAACAGAGCCTCAGAAGTAGTTATTTGCTCACCAAAATATGGTAGATGTGGAATTTGGACTCAGGTCTGATAGACTCCTAAAACACTCCTAGTGATTTTTACCACGAAATTAAAGTTGTATACCTCTGGAGAGTAGATAGTTTCTAAAATTTCCTCAGCTCTAACGTTTTATAATTAATTTTTTGTCTGATGGCAAGCTTAACAGTTAAGATGGGTAGGAAGGAATGCCAGCCTGTTGAATGGAATTTCCCTGAAATAAGCCTGTTTTATGACACCAGTTCACTCATTCATTCACTCAGCATGTATTGAATGTTTGCTCTGTGCAAAGGCATTTTAGGCATCACAGTGGAGTGAGCGCCCCTTCCATAGACTCTCCTGCAGCACTCAGAGAAGTCTTGGACTGGTTTGCCTGTTATGGAATGGGGCTTGGTGATAGAAGCCTGGTTTGTCCTCCACTGATAAAACTAAGACATACTCATATGAGTTTATAGGCATCTTGAAGCCGTGGGATAGTAACACACATGACTCTTACGATTTTTGCCTGGGATTAATGATATAAAGGCTTTGGATTTGGGTATGGAAAATGGGTGCAATTATGGGCGTGTTGGTTCTACATATATATGGACATCACGTGTCATCAGCCTGCAGCCACCTGCCATTCCTCACTACTCCTTTTCACAAACCAAACAAGTACCTTCTTGTCTCTCCTGTGGATAAGCTCTTGACAGTGGCACTAGGGCCTCCCTCAATAAGTACATCATTGGCTAAACCAGTGGTTTCTCAGATATGCTCATTGAACTACCCTTAAGGTGGATTGACATTCCACTGCCTAGAATAGAATATGGTGTTCTTTAGAAATCGGGGGGAAAAAATAGGCCACCAGATGTACTTTCTTTAATTTAAATTGTTTATATATATATATATATATATGAACAATTGTTATATTATATATGTGTAGTTGTTCATATATATGAATGATTTAAAATTGAAGATATATATATATGTATATTTAAATTTTGGCTTCTGTTAGCAAGTAGTAAATTAAATTATTAGCAGATCCATACTGCAGGGAAATAACCAATCAGATTTCATTCAATAGCTTGCTTTTTTGTAGATTTATGGTTGTGATTTTATATCTGCAGGTATGTTTGCTGAAGAAAATATTTCTACCACTTTACACAAAATTAAATTCATTTAATACCAATGCGGCATGTCTCAAATGTCTTGATACAGTTTTAATCTTGAATCGCATCAGAAGTATGAAATTAGAAACATACCCCAAAATCATTTGAAGATATAATTACTTTCATTTCCCTTATACTTTGGAGACTTTTGAAAAATAAGTATTTAGTTGTACTTATCTGTTTCTGTCTCTCTAAGGATAGCAAACACTGAAACACAATTCTTTTTTAAAAGTCAATATTAAAAATATATTGTCCAAGATGATCAAAACTAAGGAAGTGGCAAAGAAATTCAAAAATTTAAACTTTCAAAGGGTGCTTTTTTTGTGAATGTGTAGTACTTGTTCTTCTGAAGGAATTAATCTTTTTAAAAATTGAATTAACTTATTTTTTATTGAAGTATACTTGGTTTACAGCATTGTGTTAATTACTGCTGTACAGCAAAGTGACTCTGTGATACATATGTATATACATTCTTTTTCATATTCTTTTCCATTATGGTTTATCACAGGATATTGAATATAGTTCCCTGTGCTATATAGTAGGACCTTGTTTTTTAGCCAGTCTATATATACCAGTTTGCATCTGCTAATCCCAAACTCCCAGTTCATCCCTCTCCCACCTGCTTCCCCCTTGGCAGCCACCAGTCTATTCTCTATGTCTCTGATTCTGTTTCTGTTTCATAGATAGGTTCATTTGTGTCATATTTTAGATTCCACATATAAGTGGTATCATGGTATTTGTCTTTCTCTTTCTGACTTACTTTGCTTAGTATGATAATCTCTAGTTGCATCCATGTTGCTGCTGCAAATGGCATTATTTCATTCTTTTTTTTATGGCTGAGTAGTATTTCATTGCATATATGTACCACATCGTCTTTACCCATTCATCTGTTGATGGACATTTAGGTTGTTTCCATGTCTTGGCTATTGTGAATATTGCTGCTGTGAAGATCAGGGTGAATGTGTCTTTTTGAATTATAGTTTGGTCTGGATATACACCCAGGAGTGGGATTGCTGGATCATATGGTAGGTCTATTTTTAGTTTTCTGAGGAACCTCCATACTGTTTTCCACAGTGGCTGCACCAACTTACATTCCCACCAACAGTGTTGTAGGAGGGTTCCCTTTTCTCCACACCCTCTCCAGCATATGTTATTTGTAGACTTTTTAATGATGGCCATTCTGACTGGTGTGAGGTGGTACCTCATGGTAGTTTTGATTTGCATTTCTTTAATAATTGGCAGTGTTGAGCATCTTTTCATGTGCCTATTGGCCATCTGTATTTCTTCTTTGGAGAAATGTCTCTTTAAGTCTTCTGCCTATTTTTTTGATTGGGTTGTTTGCTTTTATTGTCATCAAGTTGTATGAGCTGTTTGTATATTTTGGAAATTAAGCCCTTGCTGGTCGCATCATTTGCAAATATTTTCTCCCATTCTGTAGGTTGTCTTTTCATTTTGTTTATGGTTTCCTTTGCTGTGCAAAAGCTTGTAAGTTTGATTCGGTCCCCTTTGTTTATTTTCATTTTTATTTCTCTTGTCTTGGGAGACTGACCTAAGAAAACATTGGTATGATTTATGTCAGAGAATATCTTGCCTGTGTTCTCTTCTAGAAGTTTTATGGTGTCATGTCTTATGTTTAAGTCTTTAAGACATTTTGAGTTTATTTTCGTGTATGGTGAAAGGATGTGTTCTAACTTCACTGGTTTATATAAGGCTGTCCAACTTTACCAACACCACTTGCGGAAGAGACTGTCTCTTTCCCATTATATATTCTTGCCTCCTTTGTCCAAGATTAATTAACTGAGGTGTGTGGGTTTATTTCTGGGCTCTGTATTCCGTTCCATTGATCCATATGTCTGTTTTTGTGCCAGTACCGTGCTGTTTTGATTACTGTGACTTTGGAGTACTGTCTGAGTCTGGGGTGGCTATGCCTCCAACGTTGTTCTTTTTCTTCAGGATTGCTTTGGCAATTCTGGGTCTTTTATGGTTCTGTATGAATTTTAGGATTATTTGTTCTAACTGCGTGAAAAATGTCATGGATTATTTGATAGGGATCGCGTTAAATCTGTAGATTGCTTTGGGTAGTATGAGCATTTTAACAATATTAATTCCTCCAACCCAAGAACATGAGATGTCTTTCCATTTCTTTGAATCATCTTCACTTTCCTTTATTAATGTCTTACAGTTCTCAGCATATAAGTCTTTTGCCTTCTTGGTGAGGTTTATTCCTAAGTAT
Organism: Phocoena phocoena; assembly: GCF_963924675.1. NCBI lineage: Eukaryota > Metazoa > Chordata > Mammalia > Artiodactyla > Phocoenidae > Phocoena > Phocoena phocoena. The sequence continues at coordinate 26,688,811 of NC_089232.1, read as the reverse complement.
TTTATTTCTGGGGGTGTGATTTTAAAAGGCATTGTTTTTTTACATTCCCTTTCCGATATTTCATTGTTGGTATAAAGAAATGCAACCAATTTCTGTATGTTAATCTTGTATTCTGCTACCTTGCTGAATTCGTTTATCAGTTGTAGTAGTTTTCATGTAGAGTCTTTAGGGTTTTCTTTTTTTTTTTTTTTTTTAAATTTATTATTTATTTTATTTATTTATTTTTGGCTGCATTGCATTCCCGTTGCTGCGCGCGGGCTTTCTCCAGCTGCGGCTCGTGGGCTGTAGGCACGCAGGCTTCAGTAGTTGTGGCGCACGGGCTTCGTTGCTCCGCGGCATGTGGGATCTTCCCGGACCAGGGCTCGAACCCGTGTCCCCTGCATTGGCAGGCGGATTCCCAACCACTGCGCCACCAGGGAAGCCCTAGGGTTTTCTATATATAGTATCATATCATCTGCATCTAATGACAATTTTACCTCTTCTGAAGGAATTAATCTTGAAGTTCTACTAAGACTTTTGGGATACCTGTTTTAATGAGCCACTACTTCCTGCCTGAGATTGCACTATGCACCAGAGATTCTAGAATTAGCATAATAAAACTAATAATGCAAACAACAGCAACAAATCTTAACAAACCTTCCTTGCAAGGAAGTAAAGTCCACTGGAAAAACAGACAAGTGAAACACACATTCAAAATGGCAGTGATTCTCAAACATTTATGTGCTGAAAAATCATGACAAGCATGATAACCAGGGCAATTACTAGACCCCTTCTCCAGCTGGTCAGGTGTAAGGTCCTGTAACTCTGTTTTTGGTGAATGCCTCCAGGAGAGTCTGAGACAGATGTTCTCAGTTGTCGTCAACCTTTAGTGTGCATCAGATTTGCCTGAGAATATTGTTAAAACACAGATTGCTGGGCTCCAGTGCCAGAGTTCTAACCAGTTCCCAGGTGTGGCTGATATTGCTGGCCCAGGGACCACAGTTTGAGAACCCCCTTTCAAAACTCTGCAGTATGCGGTTGTGTGTGTTGTGAATGAGACGGGCCCAGAGAACCAAAGGAGGGCAAAGGGACTCTGCCCTAAATTAGTCAAAGGTAACAATAGCAGCTAGAATTGATTGACCCAAGAAAAAATTATAAGAACTTTACCTGCATTTGCTCATTTAATCCTTTCAGTAAGGTACATAGGTGCTACTTAGTGTTCCTCTTGTACAGGGGTGTCCAGAGAAGGTAACTACTTTGCCCACGTCCTAAACTGGTAAGTAACAGATTAAGAATTCAAGTCTAAGAAGTCTGATTCCAGAGCCCACACCTCTACCCTTTCTGCATGTAGAGAGGAGTAAAGGGTTGTCAGTGAAGCCTTCCTGGGGGCCCTGGCCTCTGAGTGTAGATAGAAGGATGAGTGGACATAAAGATCATTATTTGTGTGTGGTGGGGGTAGGGGAGGAAATATGAGGGCTTCCAGAAGAGCTCACCCTCCCCATACATCTGCTATAAGCAAGTCTGATGATCAGGAGTCCGGAACATGAGTATGACTATGGGATACTGAGAAGGGTTCTAGAACCCTGTGGTTAGAGTTCTGGATCAGTTAGTAGGTAACAGAAAGTGAATGAGTGACTTACCTTACTTTCCACGGGTAGCAGGAAGTTTGGAGATAGTCCCTCTAGCGTTAGTCCAGCTGCTGAAGGGCATCACCAGGGGACTGGGTTGCTTCGCTCTTCCAGCTTCCACATCTCTAGCACGTCCACATAGCTTCAAAGTGACCCCAGAATCTCCAATAGTGTTCCAACAATTTGGGCAGGAAGAAAGAAAAGGAAGGAAAAAAAAAAGAAATTAAGTAAGAAAAAAAAGGCAGTGTCTAACTCAGAGAGCAAATTTTTTACCACAGATGGTCAGCAGACTTGCACTTAGATCTCATCAGCTCGGATTTTAAACTGGCCACCTTAGCCTTAAGGATAATGGGGTCTCCTAAACCAGGGCTCTGATAGTAAGGAATAAGGAGAGAGTGATACTGATGAGCAGTGCCTGCTGTCCCAAACAAATATTATCCCCAAACTATTTTTTTTATCCTATATTTTACTTTAAAGAATGGAGGGGAAACATTATGTATCTGTAAATAGCCTTTTAGAAAGGGTACAATTATATAGTTATACAACCCCCGGAGGGCTCCTTTCTTCTAAAATCTCTTTAAAAACTGTTCAAGGTTAAGGACATTTTTATCTTAATTTAGTAACTTGCAGTCGATTATCTTGGAATGACATCCTCTCTCTGCAGATGTTCTGTCAGGCTTTAGAAAATTCTAGAAGTGGACAGAGAAGTGTTATGGTACATGTATTTGCAATATGCACGTCTTTGAAATGAAATCCATTTAGGGACCAAAAGGCATTTCATGTCTTTGCTATACATTTTCACATATTTGCCTTTCCAGAATTCCTTTGAGCAAATCTGTTAGATGTAACCCGTCTGTTTCTCCCATCTGAATTCTTTATTACTAAACATTCTTCAGTATGCTCTCACTCCCCTCTGTCAAAGGCGTTTCTCTGGGTCCTCACCCTTCTCATCTCATATGTGAATGCGTACCTTAAACTGAAGCAACAGTCTGCTATGACTTCTCCATAACTTGAAGAAGCCATCTTTGTGGGAAAAAAAGTATACTTACTAACTTAAAAGGTAAAATGCGCGCAATGTTTCTGAGAATTAAAAAGTAAGATAAAAACATAAGCAAGGGAAAAAACTTACAGTGGATCCTTTTCAAAGACTTTATTTTACGGAGAAGGCAACTGAGGTTTAAAGAAAAAATGCATTAGTTAAACACTAAATAATAAACCTTAAACCTCAGTGGAGCAACACATGGACAGTTCATTTCTCACTCACTCAGGAGTATAGTATGGACTTTGGTGGTCTGAGGGCCAGTTTTCTGCTCAGTTATTCAGGGACCCACCACCTTCATCAAGTGGCTCTACATTTGTCCTAAAAAGGAAAGGAGAGAGGAAGCTGCAAGCTACAATTATCAACTCGTTATCCTTCAGACATAAACTCTTCAGGTCACCTCTGGTCACATTCTTTGGGATAGAACCATACCCAGATGCAAGCGGAGATGGAGAATGTTGTTCCTATCTTGGTCCTAGTGATGCCTCTACGGGCTGGAGGAGCTAATTAAAGTGTAGTCAACAGCTTGTTGTTTCTGCCACAATGAGTGATTAGCCTAAGACTGTGGATTAATTATGTGTGTGTGTCACATATACATATAATACACACAAACATATATATGTGTGTGTATATATACATTTTTAGCATGAGTTGACACCTGGGGCTTCTGCCGTATCAAAAGAGTACAGACTGCCTCTTGTTGCTTTTTCTTAATTGAAGTTGACTACTACTACCTATTTCCCTTCATTTTGCTACCTCCCCCCCGCCTTTCAGTATTATATGAAAATTCTGAAAGAAATAATTTCAAAGTTTCCAGTGCTTTTAAAGGTAATAGAATACTCAGACCTTAACAATTTTCCTGTGTGAAACTTTTGCCAGACTAAAATAGTTTACTTATGAAAAGTAAATTCAGATTGATACAAAAGAGAAAATAAGCTGATTTTTTTTTTTTTTTACACAAATGCCCTGAGCCAGGGTGGAAAATAAATGGAAAACTGGAGGAATTTAGGTCCTTTTGTTGTAAATTTAAATATTTTTAATTGTAAAAATAATACAGGCTCATTGCAGAAACTCCAAAATTGAAAGGATTTAAAGAAAAAAGGAAAAATAACTCAAAATCCCATTTCTGATAAATCATCTCTGTAACATTTTTGAGGGTATCTTTGGAAACTTTTTTGTGACGGGGTGCATATAAATACAATGCAAGTATAAAATACCTTTAATTATTACATCAAACTACAAAACAGTTCTATAACATTTTTATTTAGTAATATAAGTATGATTACTCATCACCTAATAAAAATCTGCAGCATCGTTTTTAATGGTTGAACAGCATTCTATTATTTATTTAACCAGTCCCTACTGTTCAACATTTAGATTATTCCTGTTTTGCTTTGCTAAACAATGAGACAAGCATCCTTGTTCATATGTCTTTGAGCATTTGTTTATTTCCTTAGAATGGACTTCTAGAACTTGAATGGCTGGTTGTCAGTTCTGGTACATACTGACATATTGTCTTCCAGAAAGGTTACCGTGCTTTTTATTTCTACCAAGAATTTAACATCCGGTGTGGTTTCTTACACACACTCATCAGTACCAGTATTATCAATATCAATACCAGTATTATCAAGTTTTTTAAAACTTTGTCATTCTAGTCAGTAAAATATGACACCTGAATTATTTTATTTGTATTTCTTTGATTAATAATAACAACGTTGAACATATTTTCCTATCTTTATTGGCTGTTAATACTTTTTAGTTTGTGACTTTATGACATCCATTTTTCATCGATGTATAACAACCTTTTATATATCAATGTGTTTATTTTGTTTGTTGTAAATGCAATTTTTTCTCTTCATTTATTAATTTTTATTTTGTGTGTGTTGAACTTCTTTAATACTGTCAAGTCTATTCAAAAACCCTTTAATGAACACAACAAATGTGGAAAATCAGTCATTCTCCTGCATTTTGTAATCAATTTATTTCCTTTTGGGCAGTATGGAAATGTAAGTTCTTATTTCATCTTATGGTTGGAAAGAATCTATTCCCTCGGAAAGGGATTATAGTGTCCATGATGCAGTAATGGGAGATTTTACAGGGTAGGCAGGATCTACAGAAGAAAAAACCCTAAATCACACTCCATTGGTGGTTGCCTTATTTATAAAAATGGCATTTGAGGTTGTGTGACTGCCATCAGGTAAGCAAAATTAATTTTTAGCATGAAGTACTCCTATCAGCAAGAACAGCCTAGGATAGGCTAGCGGTAAGAAGTGAGGGGTTATGGGATTGGGGCATAGCCTCTGTTTCCTCCAATGCAGCTGAAAATTTAAACTCTGGGGCTCCTGCTTGATCCAATCAGCCCAGCTAGTATGTGTTGCCAGGTAGGGTGAATAGACTCAGAAGTACAAGAGCTCTTCCTTGGTCCCCTCTGGAAATGAGCAGAGAATACTGTGTCAAGCAGAGGTGATCAGTCCACGGTCTGGAGACTTGGATCTCCTCACATAGTCCTTAAAGCCAGGGTGAGACAAAATGCCAATACAAATTATATTGATGACAGTATCAATGAGGTGACATTGAGTCCTTTGACCCAACGTGTGTCTGCAGTGTGCCATCCATTAGTAAATGGGCAAAGCCATTTGACAGATCTATTTGATACAATGAATGAATCTGACAGTCATATTTTGAAAAACTGAAACTGTATCCATTTGTCAAGAACAGTGGCTACTTGTTCTGCTTTATTCCCCCTGGTAGAACTAGGTAACATTGCAGGCAGTAAGACGTTCCGGCATTTCACCCTGGAGTAGCCCCAAAACTGAAGAAGCTGTCTTATCAGTAGTTAGCTCCTTGTCACCAAGAATATTAAAGTAGATTTGTATGATTAGCAAATTAAAGAGACTGTAGTGCCTACCACTTCTGTATTCACTAAGGCACCCAAGTTATTCTAAAGAAATCCTAATAATACATTAGGACCGTTTTGAATATTTTTATTTGATTAGCCATAATCTTCTAGTTATAACATCCATCACCATTTTGACCACTGAAACTTGGCCTTCTTTTCTTACAGCCTAGCCCTGTGGTCTTGGGCTAATCACTAACCTGCTTAGATACAATTTTCTTCTCTATGAAATAGAAACAATATTATATGCTTTGAAGGGCTGCAGGAAGATGAGCTGTAATGTTTATCAAGTGCCTAGTAAGTAGCCTGGCCCATAATAAATACTTGGCTAATTGTAGATGTTAGTTTCATTTTTAGTTTTATTTCCAAACATTGCTCTTTACTTTTGGAACTCTAAAATTTGTTTTGAGAGTGGAGGACTTGTTGTTTGGATTCCTCCAACACTCTCTGTATATTCTGTACTCCTATCCCTACATCATTTATCTTAATGGAATAAATGATCTTTGGTCTGGTGATTCCAAGGTGACGAGGAGCTAAGTGGAGGTTCAGTATACACCTGGAAGTATGGATTTTCATGCCCAGTGCAAATGTGGGAAAGGCATTATTCCCACATTATAAAGGGGGTAAAGACCTCCAACTTGAGGAGACTCTGGGTTGAGAGATGAGAGATTTACAGGTACTGTGTTTATCCTACAGGGTACCACAGGGGCTTTTATGTTCTGTAGCAAGAATTTGCACCTTATACCCTTGTAGTTAGAAGTAAAGCATACCACATAACTAATACCTAGTAAGCATTAGAGTTAGAATAAATACCATTTATTGAACGTTTCCTTTGTGTTAAGCATTTTACAGTTACAACATATGGATGGATACTATATTGTAATGGTTAAGAGTGTAGTGTTTTGAGCTGGATAATCCTGGATTGGAGTCTCATCTTTATTACCTCTTTTTTTTCTGTTTTATTGAGGTATAATTGACAAACTTGTAAGATAGTCAAAGAGTATATCATGATGATTTGATATACATATGTGTTATAAAAGGATCCTTCCCATCACGTTAATTAATACATCTAACAGCTCATGACACCTTTTTCCTTTTTTTCTTTTTTTGGTGAGAACACTTAAGTTCTATTCTCTCAGAACATGTTAGTTATACAATACAGTATTATTGACTGTAGTAACTATGTTATACAGTAGATCCTCAGACCTTACTCGTCCTGCAGCTGAAAGTTTGTACCCTTTTACCAGTCTTCCCCTCTTTTCCCCACCCACACCCCAGCCCCTGGCAACCAGTTTTCTACTCTGTTTCTATGAGTGTGGCTTTTTTTCTTTTTAGATTCCATATATAAATGATATCATTCGTATTTATCCTGTCTGGCTTCATTTCATCAGCATAATGTACTCCTGTTTCATCTATATTGTCACAAATGAAAGGATCTCCTTCATTTTTTTAAGGCTGAATAATATTCCATTACCTCTTAAATGAGTGACTTTTGGTACACTGTTTACACTTTCTAAGCCTCAGGGTTTCTTTTCTTCTGTAAAAAAAAAAATATATATATATATATATATATATACACTAACAGGTTATTTTCTGATATGTGGAATGTTTGTTGAATCAACAAATAATTAGTTGAGATCATAAATGTGACACTTAGCACTGTATTAACATTTATTAATACTCTCCCTGTTAATTTCTACAATAAATTGTATAATAAGTAACAATAATAATAGTACTACTAGTAGTTTTAGAAAATGCATAGGATGTGCCAGGCGTCATATACTGTACTATCCTCCTTCATGTGTACCACAAGTTACATGTGGATATCATCTTCCACGTTGTTTCCTTTAAAGAAAATTGAAGCTCAGCAAGATTGAGTAGCTTGCTCCAGATGTGAACTCAGGTCTGAATCACTCCACATATAGGTTCTTAATGACTCCATGTCTTTAATTCCACATCTGCATTTGTTTGTTGTTGTTGTTTTTAACTTTCCAAGCATCTGATCTGAAATTCCTTTTTCTTTGGGGAATTTTCCACTTTGTGGGTCTTGGTGAGAAACAGAGCCTTCCTCTCCTTATACAAGCTGAACATGTCAGATACACTGTTTACTCACATGCTCAGTCTCCCTTACAGATGGAAAACAGTCAGGCGACCTCGGGTTGGCCAACTGCACCCCTCTCTTGGATTTTGAATTACAAATAAATGATGTAAAGAAGCAAGGCCAGCAGTGCTGGGTCAACCTCCTGTTTCCTGTTCCTGCTTGGTAGCAAGGCCAGCTAGGACTTATAACATCACTTTGGCCTGATCCTATAATTGCAATAGCATAGCCTTGGCTTTCGGTTGTTTAGTCTGCTTCTAGTTACTGAGACCTAACCATAAACTTCCAGAAGTTTCCTTTTCTGCTCAAATTAGCCGTATCTGGTTCCTGATGATTACAAATAAGACCTTTCCTGATATACAATGGTGACCTACTTATCCAGGCAGGTGTAACATCGTCCTGGCAGGGACAGAGGGCAGGCAAGTTCCTTGAACAGCTGAACAAGAAGAAAAAGACCTAGGAAGGAAGAATTGAAGCCAGTTCTGCTTGTGTTATAATTCTACCCGCAGCTGCCTCTGTTTCACAGACCACATGCTAAGGACCATGTCCCTTCCCCTGTAACAGACGAGCAAAGTAGACCCAGGCCTTCCAACCCAGAGACCAGCTGAGCTGTACCGTGGACAATCTAGGATGTGAAAGACTTCACTCAATGTCTTTGTCACTTGACACCTTGTTCCTCTCTTTGGGAAGTAGCTTCTTTGTGTGACAAGAATATGCTAAACCAACACTTAAGTGGACAGAGGTGAAAGATGCCAAAATTAGCTACAGAAAAAAAGGCGTAAAGACTTGTAGTTTCTGTTATTTGAAGGTGTTAAGACCCCACATAGAATATGAGTCCTTTAAAGGAAAGTTGTGAATGGCTCAGGGAATGTTGAATTTCCATGTGGCAATATGTTCTTGATCGGTCATGATGATGATGATGGTAGCATCAGTAGCATTTATTAGTGTTTCCTGGGTGAGAGGCACTTTATCCTAATGACCTTTTAACCCCATGACGACCCTGTGAAGTAGGAAATACTGTTTCAGCATCTTCAGGGTTTTTCTTTTTTTTTTTTTTTTTTTTTTTAATCAGGAATTTACCCTAGATCACAGTTGGGTGGTAGAACGACCAGAACTGGACACTAGCCTTTCCTGAATTCCCAGAGTGTGATCTTAGCAGTTGTATTGCCTGATGCAGAGCCATGTAAATGTTGCCAAAGCAATGAAACGTGTACCTATTTCTAACAGATTCTAACTCAGAAGCTCTGGGGTTTAAGTGCAGAGCAGTTGAGTGTGATTGTCTTTACAGACAGTAGATAACTTAAGAGAAGTTGTTTAAAAGTATATTTGCATATTGCACTACACTGCCTTATCTGTGATTGGTTAGCTATTGAGTAACTAACACAAATCCCAATCCCATCTCTAATCTCATTCGTCTCTTGTATGATATTTGACCTAATTGAGGCAGTATTTTTTTTGTTCTTTCCCACAAACACACATCGAACATCCAAAACATGCTTACCATTTGTGAGCATATTCTCTTAGTTATTTAGGAGTTGAGTAAGAGTGAGAGAGAAGGGCTTCCCTGGTGGCGCAGTGGTTGAGTGTTCTGCCTGCCAATGCAGGGGACGCGGGTTCGTGCCCCAGTCCGGGAAGATCCCACATGCCACGGAGTGGCTGGGCCCGTGAGCCATGGCCGCTGAGCTTGCACGTCCGGAGCCTGTGCTCCGCAATGGGAGAGGCCACAACAGTGAGAGGCCCGCATACCGCAAAAAAAAAAGAGAGAGAAAAAGACACATAAATATGAAATACGGTCATCATTTTTTAAATATCCTTTATGTTGTTAATCCCTCTTAGCATTTACTGCCATTCACTCATTTGTATTATTTGGGGTATAGCAGTTTATTCACACAGCATTTTTACATATGGCTTATCATTTGTATTCTGTTTTAATAACACTAATAATTATAGACTATTGACAAACTCATCAGACCCTACATATTCATTTCAAAATCATGAAAATAAGGTGGAAAATGAGGTGTAAAGTGGAAAATCTATGTGTATGTTTTCATTGGTGGAATGAGGAGCTACCTGAATATCACTCCTTTAGCTTTTCCTTCAAATGGTGCACTTTTTCCTCCATGCATAGGAGTCGCTTCCATTAGGTAAACAGTAGTCTTGAGGGCAAACCTCAGAAGTAGAAACAGGAGAACTTTTCAGTTATGGTAAAATCAAACATATTTTTCTTCAGTAGTGAAAAAAAAATTCTTCCTGAGAAGTTCAACCACTGTGAGTTCCATGGTGAAAAACTTTCCACTTATAGATACAACTTCCCCCAGAATTCTGAGAAACGTCGGTAGTAGAGAGGGGTGTTGCATACACCTGTTTCATTTCCCTCTGACTTTTCCTTCTCCTTTCTCTATTGACATTAAAATCTATAGTGGAAGCACATAGTAAGCAGTCTAGGACAAAATCTAGAATTATTCTTATGTGATCAAATGTACTAAAATAACAAAAGCAAATCTTATTTCTAGCTAATAAAATAGCATTCCTTATATGATGTCATATTATGGCAGAAAAGAAATATATGCGTCTATTTTCTTCTATATTAAAACTGCTAAGGAGTGGGGACCCATGAACTAAATCAATTGTTTTGGGTTCAAGTTGTAGTTTTTAGTAGCCATCCTTCTTAGCAAGTTTTTAGAAGCAAATGTAGTTCGTTTACTATCACCACTAAATGTGCAATTGTGTAGATTTGTGGAAAAAAGTATTATCAAATATATATACTTTAAAATGATTTGTGTAAATTTATCTATTCATATTATTATTCTCCCCAAGTAAATCAAAATCTACTATATACTGTGTTTTTCTTCTATAGCTTAAAAGGGGAATGTATGTTGAAACTTATTCAAATATTTATTAGGTGTCTACTAAGTGCCAGGCACTCTACTAGGCAGTAGAGATGTTGTATTAGAGGTGGAAAATGTCCTTGACCTCCAGAACTGATACTCTTGTAAGAGAAATACTGGGTCAGACTAAGTCAACAGTTTCTTTGCTACAGAGCTTTTTACGAGTCTTGTGAATTATGAGTCTCTGATAAGGAGATGTAGTGGACAACAGATCCCAAATTTATTTGAAATCTTTTCCTTCATGGACTGTCTCATAGGATTTATGATCCACTGAACACACTCAGTGGATTTATGATCCACTGAGACACTAGTATTCTGCAGTGGTTAGTTAATTGTTTTCTATTAAACAACTATATACTGAATCCATGATATTATTATCTGGATTTTTTGGAGGATACAGTGATGTACATGGCCACTGTGATGATAAGGGGGTCCTGTTTAGTTAAGAAGAGAAACCACAGGAGTTATAACTTAATGTAACAAAGAAATACACACACATATACATATATTTATATGTAAATTACTATTTATATAGTATACAATGTCTTCTGAAGAAGATAGAGTTGTTTGTAACTTGGGATCTCACAGGAGGTTTCACAGAGAAGGTAGACCCTGAGCTGGGCAGAATTTCAGTAAGTTAATTTGGTTCTGACCGTACGATAAAATCAGGTATTTGCACTGGTCAATCTGACCTTGATGGAACAGCATTCCATTTGCAGGGAATAGTGTGATCAAACATGCAATGGTGGAGATTGCCAGATTGTAATATTCCAGTACCTGGAAAGTGTTGGAACATCTGCTTTCTCCACGGTCTAGAAAAGTGAATCTCAAGTGAAATGCAAGTATAATGGAGGCCAGTGCTCTTTGCTTTGTACACTGCTTTGATTCTACAACATGCAACAATGTAGTGATCTGTTTCAGATTGTCATTATTCTAGAGGGTTCTTAGTAACAGGAGTGGAAAAGGAAGACCTCTCTTCCTGTGTTTCTGCCCTATGCTCTTAAGCCAGAAAAGGTACCAACATCACTGACCTGACCTTGTCTCAGGTATCTATCAGGATCTACTAGAATCATTCTAGTGAAAGGTAACTAGACGTCCAAAGGACTTAAAAGATACACCATAACCTTTGTATACTTTATATACCTGGTGAAACAAAAATGTCACCTGAGTGGTCCCCTTCCCTAGAAATACCAGTATGTTTTTCCAGTGCATGGCAGAACTTTGCAGGTAAAACTGGGATAAAGGTGAAGAACAGTCTTAAAATTCTAGTCTTTGAACAGCACCTAACACACAACAGGTTTTCAATAATCTTAGCAACAGTATTCACAAATAACTACCATCAGCGTAACTGCTCTTTTGTGCCAATATACATTACCATATTACTTTTTTTCCTTCAGCTTTACAACTTGGGTTCTATTATTGTTTCCATTTTACAGATTAGGAAAGTGAGGCTCAGAGATGCTAAGTCACTTGGGCAAGGTCACAGAGCTTGTAGGAGATAAACCTGCACCCTTACTGTTGAATCCTACAAACCAGACCATAATTTAAGTCCTTCAAAATATACCTCAGAACATTTGAGTAAATTAATGAATAAATCCTCCTAGTCAGACTGACCAGATCATTATATTAGGTTCAGCTATAGGTGGAGGAAAGTCATAATCATAGTTGGACAGTTAATACAGTAATTTACTTGCTTTGAATTTTCTAAATGATGTTTAGCTGGTAGTTTCATGATGATAACCATCGAATAAAAACAGGCATATTTTGGTGTTTGGAATAAGATCTCATATTGAGTAAAATACATATTGATTCCTAGACCTATATGATGTGAGTCACAGGTGACATTGAGATGTCATCTAGAAGTACTCCTGTGCAGTTCATCGTGTCAACCCAGCTAATAATTTTAGAATGTTCAGAGTGAATAATATATGCAGCCATAAAGCATATTTCTAATCAATGCAAATAATATTTTTCCTATGCTAAACCCAGAGTTAAGTTATAACACACATCATAAGATTAATGGGCCATTTTTTCTTCATCACTTTGCTAAATGACTTAGTCTGGAAACCATTCAGAAGGTTGCGAATTGGAGCTGAGCAGTAGTAGTGAGACTGTGCCTCTGATGATGAAACTATTTCCACCCAGAGTCCTACAGCTCCCTTCTTGGGAAAGAAGGCAACATGTCTCCTAGAAAAAGTCACAGGTTCATAAGCTGGCTTGTATAATACGTTTGGAGGAATAGTGTGTCTTTTAAGCAGAGCCTATCTCGGCATATAAAATAATTTTTACCTACCATTTAATGAAATCGACACTCACTTTGAGGCTAGGTCTTTTGCCATTTGACTCCTGGATCACGTCTATGGATATATTTTTTTCTTGAGACGAAGTGTGAACCCAATATAGTATCCATCATTCAGTCTATCTAGCTGATGTACATCATCTGAAGCAAAGCTCCCTGAGGCCAGGCACTTTATCTGCTCTATCAGTGTAGCCCTGATGCCTAGTGTCTAGCTTTTGGAGATTCTTAATAAACATTTGTACTGAATAAGGTATGTATATGGTGAGCAAAAGTTGGCTTCCCATTTTACAGTCAAGAGTATCCCACTCAAAAAAAAATTAAAATTAAAAAAAAAAAAAAAAAGAGTATCCCACTCATGTTCTGTGAACCCTGGATAGCAGAATCTTACTATGTTATTTTTCTGTTCCCTTTGCAAGTTTCCTGAAAGGGCATTCCTGTCCTTAGAATGTCCATCTCCTCCTATCTTCCTGGAGAATAACTCTTCTTTCTTAAATACTTAGCCCCATTATTGACTCTTTAAGATTGAATGTATTACCTCCTTACAGACAGGAAAATGCAGTGCTTTTTTTTTTTTTTCGACAATTTATCACCAGAAAATTATTCTAACACCTGAAATTCTGGACCTAAAATGCCTGGACTAGTGGTTCTCAAAGTCTGGTACCCAGACCAGCACATCAGCTGCACGTAGGAATTTTTAGAAGTGAAAGTCTTGGGCCCTGCTCCAGACCTACAGACTCGGACACTCTCGGGGTGGGGCCCACTACCTGTTTCAGGAAGCTCTCTTGGTGATGCTGATGCATACTCAAGTTTGAGAGCCACTGCTTAGACCTAGAACTTAAGGTTTAGGCTTTGGACAGATCTCTGAGACACTGGAGTGACCATGAGCAAGTTACTTCTGGGAACCTCTTAGCATCTGTGTGCCTTGCTTAGCTAATAGTGATTTTAATTAATTAGAATAATGCACACGGTGTACTCAAGAGAGTAACCAAAGCATACTTTATGTTCCATAAATTCTAGCTGTTTACCATTATCATCAATCAGAGTTTACTGACACATCCTGAAGACATTCTTCTAATAAGTGTAATAATGTGGTTTGTAAAATTAACAGCTTAGAAGAGCATATTACGAAGTTCATCAGACAGGGTCTCAGCAGGAAATCAGGGGTACATCAATAAGGATAAATTGAGCCCAATGTAGAGAATCGAGAGATAGTGTAGTGCCCTGGGTTCAGTAAAAGTGTGGCTACTTTATAGGAGATGAAAGAGAAAGGAAGGCTTGCTGGAGAGAGAGTCCTCCCCAAAGATGCTGTGATGCCCCACAGAGAAGCACTATACGTTAGTTGGGGCATGCAGCCAATTCCCAGCAATTTGGCCAGAATTAATACCCTAACTTCACTCCCCTCCTTCATTCCCTACAATCTTCTATTGGTACTCTTCATTGGTGAGCCAAACAGAAGCCAGAGCAAGGACACTTACTAAGATAGGCCATGCAAGCCATCCATATAGAGTTGGGTGGAGAAAGGACGTGGAAGGGCAAATAGGACATATTTCCCGCATGTGGTGAGCGAGCTGTAAAATCACTCGCCCTTCAAACATCATTGCCATTGCAGGAGCACGGAGGAGCAAGTGGTTAGTTCTGACTTGGCAGATCCAGGAGACTGCAGGACGGAACTGGTATATGAGTTGGCTTTAAAGGTAGATTTGAATTTTAATGGAGAGTATGGAGTAAGAAATGGTGAAGAACCAAGGGAAAGGGAGATTCATTGCAAATGGAGAAAAGAAAAGTGGCATAAAGACAAGAAAAGTCAAGACTTATGGAAGAGATAGCAAATACTCTGCGTGTGACTGGAGCAGAGAATGGGTAGACGAAGGCTGGAAGTTAAGATGAAGTCATCCTTGAATAACATTAAAGTTTCCTCCTTTAACCTCAATTTCCACCTTCTACTCCCTTCGCTAACATTGGAAAATTAAAAGTGAATTTGACTGGGTTGGTGGCAATGGCAGTATGAAGCAAAGAGAGGAGAATAAGAGTAAAAAATTTAGTAGTACCTTGGTGAAGCTGGGTAAATGATGGGTGGTGGTGTCACGTCAAAGCATGGGCAAGTGATTGTGACAAATATAGGCTTATTTCTTGACTATATGACTTCAGTTAAGGTACTTAAGCCCTCTAGGCTGCAGTCTCCCAACCTGTAAAATGGGGATAAAACCTCGCTTCCTTCAAGGTTTCTGTGAGGATCTAATGAGAAATGGAAGTAAGAGTTGAGTCCAGTAATCAGTTTTTAATACATATAAACTAATGTGAGGATAAGGGTAAGAATACTTGCTATCATTTATTGAATACTTACTATGTGTCCAATATTGTGCTAGTCTATTTACATATCTTTTCTCACTTAGCTTTCTTTTCTCTTATCTGCCTTTCTATAGGCAAGAGATAACTGATGGCTCAGTTATGAGGAAACCCAGTTGTGAGGAAAATGTCAGAGGGAAAATGTACCAGAAAGTTAATTCCTAATGCATCTGTCAGCCTTAAACAGAGCATGTCTGTGCTAAAATGTGTAAAATATCTGTGCTAAAACTACTCAATTGGACAAGTTTTGATAAAGTATTAACTTAATGAATAGGCATAAACAGCTTGGAGCTTTTTGGAGGGTATGTGGTAATATTAGTATCGGTGTGATGGCTTTTGAAAGTTCTATGGCGTATAGAAGTCAAAAAGAAGACCCGGAAAGGGGGAAAACTCTCTCTGAAAGTTATTGGGGAAGTCTGGCTAGTAAGACTCCAAAAGGGAGAATCAGTAAGAGGCCAGGTTATTCATAGGCCTTCTAAGAATGTGTCCATGAGAAATATTTACAATGATTGGATGCCAGAATAAAGGAGAACACTGGCTCCATAAATGGTAACTTACTTTACACAAACAGGCTAATGATAAAAATAATGAAAATCTGATGATTTTTGAGAGTTTCATTGACCAAACTGAGACAAAAGTGCATAACAGCTAGATGCTCATAGTTTTAATCAGTTCCCTTTGGAGTCAAGCAAAGATAGCACCTGAAATGGTAAGGGACGTTTATGCAAGGTCACAAAGATTTTTGGTGGTGCATTTGGGATATAAACCCATTTCCATAAGAATTCTTTCAGAAGTCAAATGTTTGCTTGTCAAAAATAGCATGAACTTACTTCCAGGAAAAGTTCTTAAGAAAAAATAATTTGAGTAATGAAGAACACTGATGTAACAGTTAATTTAAGAACCCAGAAATAGAGGTAAAGAGTAAAGCAATTATGGGTTAAGAGTCTGCATAAATTCCCCTGGAAGGGGGATATGGTCAGAGATGGCAATTTGCAAACAGTGAGTCACCAAAAGTAAAAGTTTAAATTACAAGCTGTTTTGGGGGTCTTCAAGAGAGATTTTATAGATTGAACAACAACAGCAGCAAGGATAAGATATAACGCTGTCATGTAGACTGCAGCCTGAAAAGAAAGCATTGCAGAAAAGCCACATCATCCTGCATTTATATTTCCGTGCATTTGAACAGATTGGAGAGCAGTAAAGTTGTTTTAAGAGCGAGTGATTTAAGTCAGCCAGCTTGTGAATAATACGAGATATTTTTGCATTTACGTTAACTTATGTCCATAAATAACGAACTTTAACAATGAACAAAATCCATAATCCTGATAATGCTAAGAAAACTGGAAAGATACCTTTACCTTGAAAAGACAGGATAAAGAAGACAGCATAGAAATATAGGGAGATTGCAGTTTTGGAAAAATCATATTAACATTTATTAGCTGCTACAGCTTTGAAATGTGATGATTTAAAGAAAGAAGTAGACTGTTGATTTCTAAAAGGTAATGTGTTGGCTGAAAGAGAAGAGAATCTTGTTGAGACCTAAAGTGTTCTTTTAAGGATATATTTCAATGTCATTTCAAAAAATAAACGCATTTCCCATAACAAAACAGTGAGGTTAATGGAATAATGCAGGTGAAAGCTTTTTGGCCCGAAGGAGTTCCATCCTTTGGAACAAAGTTTTATTGTTGAACACACCATGACCCAGGCCTGTGAGTGCCAGCACAGTGGCTGTTTTTACAAGATCTGGTACAATATTCACAGTAGTTCTGGCCTTAGCACTAGGCAAGGATCATTCTTTTTGTATCTTCCTGATTGCTTCCTCTACAGAAATGGGATAATCCCTCCTCTTCTAAACTGGAAAGTAGTTTCTTCCCTCAATAAAACTAGTTTCTTCTCCAGGTTGAGCTTTTCCAACTCTTAGAGGTCTAAAATGAATGATATGAAACATAACTATATTTGCATCTATTTTTATTTAAGAGTTATCTAAGGAGATTTATCTAATTAAATAGGAATTTCCTAAGAGATGCCAAAATAAACAATCAACAAGTTTTCTGTAAAGATCATATATATTATATAACAAGATCCACCTAAGAGTTAAAATATAAGTAGGTATACAATTTAACTATTTGAAGATAATTTTTCTTCTTACCACTGAAGCAATAAGCAGGTAGTAGTACAATTTGGGGAAAACAATATTTCTGGCTTTTGCTTGTTTTATTTTAATTTGTGATATTCATGAGATCTTTTGTGAAGCCTTTGGGTATATAGTAAAATTCATGGGTTTTTAACTTTGTATTGACTCGTATTTTTGTAGGTTTTAAATTTTTCTTCTGGCTTTAATTTATACTATCTCCTTTTACTTCTTCATTTAGAAATAATGTATTTTTCTCAGGATTGCAATCTCAGTGCAGTCCTCTACTTTTCTATTTGTTGGACGTTCTCTTAGACATCTACATTTTTATCTAGTTAGTACATTTCTAGTTTTTTATACAATTGATAAGAACTCTTTAATCTTATGAATTCTTTATATTTTCTCTTTGGAGACAAGATTTATAGGGATTTCCTTGGGCTTAAACTAGAAAGAAAAACGAATTTGCATATGAAATGTTGAAGGCTTTGTTACAAAGTGGACTAACATTATATGTATGTTTGAAATAAACTACTTCAACCAGAGCACCTAGCTGTTAACCTCCAGATTAATATCTATCATAAAATATGTGCATGCTTCCAACACATGGCATTGCCTCCTATTACTGCATGTCCAGGAGAAATTGTTTTGTCTTGTAGCAAAAGGCATTAGCTCTTTGCACTTTTTTTTTTTTTTTAATGACAGCTATCCAAAAATCAAGCTGAACCCTTGTATGTGAGGACAGAAAAGGACAATTTTTAGACAGGTCTAATATCCAGTTGTACCTTTCAGTCACTTAGAGAGAAGGCTTAGACCCCTGAAGCCGAAAGTCACAGGTTTTTTAGGATTATGGTGGTATATATCTCCAGTTTATAGGAAAAAAATGCGTTGTAGAAAATCCAAGTTAAATTAGGACTAAAATCCAAGTTAAATCTCGAACTAAAGTTTTACTGCCCCAAATACTTGTAAACTCTAGGTGACTGCTCTGTTGTCCATTTCATCAGTTGCAGAATATTCAAGTCAGTCTTTCAGTGCTAACAAAAACATAAAAATGCATTATGTCTAAAAGCAGAACATGATTGCCAAACCAGATCTGCGCATTACCTGAGAGTTTGGGGGGCCACCCAAGCGGCGTCTACTTGTTTGCTACTGACCTTCAGTTAGACTTGCTCAAGGATTGTTACAATGTAATAACATACACCCTTATGTACTCTTGAGTTTATTGAAAACACACAGCAAATGTGCACACATACACACCAGCACACCAGCACGCACCTACTCTAGAGCCTAGAATTTTAAGAGTCAGAACTTTTTATTTGCTTCTGGATTAAGATGGACCCTGTATTTCCTCAGCATGCTAATTAGAAACTCTATAAACAATTCAAAACCAGCTTCTTAAAATTCTGTTTTAAAAAAATTGATGTTAAATATTATCCTCAGAGAGTTCTACTCTGACTTTTCAAATTGTTTTTTTCTCCCTTCATGGGATAAACAGTTAGGGTTTCTTTTTCTTTGTTTTCTTATCTCTCATTGTAAAAAATTCTATCTTGAAAGCTGATTTATTATTTCTTCCTTAGCATGGATGACATGGGAGCAAAGATGATATTTCATCAGTCTTGTTTTTATTTAAGTTGAAAGGTTATATATTTCTACTATCTACTGCAGTACTGCTAAATATTTTTATAGTGCTTGTAAATCTTATGACATTATTTTTTTAGTTTGTATTTAAGGCATTTACTCAAAAGGGACCATATGCCTCAGTTCATGTTACTCTATCATCAGTGTGTATGGTCACTCTATTTTCTAATAGTTTTAAGATTGGTTTTGGCCCCGACGTTCCTCTGCCAGATTTATTTCCTTATTTTCCCCTATATAGCACCATTTGGGCCATTTAATATGTAATTTCCCAACTCACCTTTCATAGTTATTTTAAACATATGTATATATTTGAAATACCGAATTGTTTTGTATTTTCTAATTTTTGCAAAAGTAGTATCGACTAAAAATCACATCCTATTCTTTTATTTTTTTCTACACAATATTATTGTTTTAAAATTTGTCTGTGTTGCTCCATAGAAATTATTGCTTCTGGCCACTGTCTAATATTCCACCATATGTTAGTACCATGTTTTGCTTATCCATTACCCTGGTGATACATACTTAGGCTATTTTCAACACTTTATGTCCACCATAAAGCATTAATACACTCTTTCCACATGTCCCCTTGAGTAACAGTGCAGCCGTGTAATGGCTGAGGTAGAAGTCATATATATGCCTTATTTCACAGATTCCTCCCCGGAATAGCTGTACCATTTTCCCCTCACCAGCAATACTTGGAATTTCTTTCTTGCCATATCCTTTGTCACCACATGCTGTTAATCTGCATTTTTAAAAATTAATTTATTTATTTTTGGCTGCATTGGGTCTTCGTTGCTACACTCAGGCTCTCTCTAGTTGCAGCGAGCGGGGTCTACTCTTCGTTGTGGTGCACAGGCTTCTTATTGCAGTGGCTTCTCTTGTTGCGGAGCACAGGCTCTAGGCGCGCGGGCTCAGTAGTTGTGGCTCCCAGGCTCTAGAGCGCAGGCTCAGTAGTTGTGGTGCGCAGGCGTAGTTGCTCCACAGCATAATTTGCATTTTAACTTCTGGAAATTTGGCATGTGTGGATTCATATGAAGTAAGGTGTTTTAATTCTACATTGCTCTGATTCTAGAAAAGTTAGGTCTTCATATACTTTCTTGCTATTCATGTTTTCCATTCTATGAATTGCCTATCATGACCATCGCTCATTTTTCTATTGAGTATTCTGTGTCTTTAGAGATGTAGAAGTTTTTGTATTCAGATGTTGAGTCCTTTATTGGGTTTTAGATAATGTATATTTCTTCTACCCATCAACTGTTTTTCAGTCTGATTTTGGTATCCTTTATTGTACATAAAATTCTAATTTTTTATTAAAGTATAATTGATTTACAATATTATGTTAATTTCAGGTGTACAACATGGTGATTCAATATTTTTATAGATTATGCTCCATTGAAAGTTACTATAAAATATTGGCTATATTCCCCATGCCCTACAATATATCCTTGTATCTCATTTATTTTATACATAGTTGTCTGCACTTCCTAATTCCCAGTCTATATCTTGCCCCTCTCGCTTCCCTCTCCCCACTGGTAACCACTAGATTGTTTTCTATATCTGTGAATCTGTTTCTGTTTTGTTGTATTCATTCGTCTTCTTTTTTAGATTCTACTTATAAGTGATATCATTACAGTCTTTGTCTGACTTATTTCACTTAAGCATAATACCCTCCAGGTCCATCTATGTTGTTGCAAATGGCACAATTTAATCATTTTTTATGGCTCAGCAGTGTTCCATTGTGTATATATGGCACGTATTCTTTATTCATTCATCTGTTGATGGACACTTAGGTTGCTTCCATATCTTGGCTATTGTAAACAATGCTGTTATAAACACTGGATGTGGGTGCATGCATCTTTTCAAATCAGTGTTTCTGTTTTCTTCAGATATATACCCAGGAGTGGAATTACTGGATTATATGGTTGTTCTGTTTCGTTCTTGTTTTTATTAACATCTTTATTGGAGTATAGTTGCTTTACAATGGTGTGTTAGTTTCTGCTTTATAACAAAGCGAGTCAGCTATACATATACATATGTCCCCATATCTTCTTCCTCTTGTGTCTCCCTCCCACTCTCCCTATCCCACCCCTCTAGTGGCTACATCAGTTAACATTCTCACCAACAGTGTACCAGGGTTCCCTTTTCTCCACATCCTCGCCAAGTCTTGTTAGTTTTGTTCTTTTTTATGATAGCCATTCTGACATGTGTGAGGTGATCTCTCATTGTGGTTTTGATTTGCATTTCCCTGATGGCTAGTGATGTTGAGCATCTTTTCATGTGCCTTTTGGCCATCTGTATGTTTTCTTTGGAAAAATGTCTATTCAGCTCTTCTGCCCATTTTTTTAAATCAGAGTTTTTATATTAATAAATTTATAATTTTAATATATAGTTAAATTCATCACTTTTGCTTCTTACAATGTATGCTTCTTTATTTTTCAAAGATCTATTTCATCTCTTACCCTGAAATCACAAATATATTCCCTTGCAATTTCTTTTATTGTCTCTAGATTTTATTTTTCACATTTAGATATTAAAACTATTGTATTTTAGTTTTGTACATTAGGTGGAATCATATAACATAATGGTTAATAGAATGATTTCTGTGGGGTTTAAGTTCCAGCTCCACCATGTACTTCTTAGGCTAGTCATTTTATCTCTCATACCTCAGTTTTTCCACCTGTAAAATGAGGCTAATAGTTTATGCCTTGTGGATTTTTTTGTGAAGATTAGGTGAGCTATATAGGACTGGGTACAACATAAGTGATATCACTAGGTTAAGATCCAGTCTCGTATCTCTTTTGAAAATGAGACTGTTTCCCCAAAAGCTGTAATTCAACTTCCTCCATTGGACTATGATTCCATCTCTTTCATGTGCCAACTTCCTCTCTGTATATAGCTCTATTTCTAGGCCACCTGTTTGATTTGTTTTCTTGATTGCCGTTTCTTCCAAGGGCATCACACAGTTCTTATCTATCATGACTTCCCAATATATCTTAATGTGTAGGGCACATTCTCCATTTTGAGCTTATTTTTCAAAACTACCTTAGCTGTATGGAGAACTTTATTCTTCCAGATACATTTTATTTTATTTATTTATTTTTTTTTTATAGGAGATAGAGCAATCTGCTCTTTTTTTTTTGGCTGCATTGGGTCTTCATTGCTGCATGTGAGCTTTGTCTAGTTGCAGCGAGGGGTGGGGCAGGAGGCTACTCTTTGTTGTGGTGCACAGGCTTCTCATTGCAGTGGCTTCCCTTGTTGCGGAGCACAGGCTCCAGGCTCGTGGGCTTCAGCAGTTGTGGCTCGTGGGCTCTCGAGTGCAGGCTCAGCAGTTGTGGTGCACCAGCTTAGTTGCTCCGTGGCATGTGGGATCTTCCTGGACCAGGGATTGAACCCATGTTCCCTCCATTGGCAGGCGGATTCTCAACCACTGTGCCACCAGGGAAGTCCCCCAGATACATTTTAGAATCACTTTTTTATGCTGTCCCTCAAAAAATAAAAAAAAAGAGCTTGGCCTTTTATGACAGTTGCATTTAAAGTTTTCATTATGAAGATTTTCTGCATAATTTGTTAGGTGAAACCCCATACTCTCTATAGGTTTTGTTACTATGGTAAATTCATCTTGTATTATATCTAGATATTGATGCTATGGAGGAACACAATTGATTTTGGTGTATTAATTTTTTTCCAGCCCCTATGTTGAGCTCTTTTCTTAGATTTAATAGCTTATTGATTTTCCTGTGTTTCCAATGACATACATAATCAAAACAATCTATAAATATGACATTTTAATCTATATTCTTCTAAACCTTCTCTCTTTCTATTTCTCTTAATACACAGCTCCAAAAAGATCAGTTCCAATAGACCAGTAATGTTAGAAATCTTTATCTCAATTCTCTCCTTAAAGGAAATGCTAATTTTTAAAAAAAATTAGTAGTATAATAATTTTTGTTAATGTATACATGTGCCATGTATTTTTGGTATATAGCCTTTATCAAGGAAAGATAGTTATTATTTGGATCTAGTTTTATAAAATTTACCCTACCCAATAGATTTTGAACCTCATGGGATGCTTTTTATTTCCTCTATCTAAAAAGAATGATGATGTGATTTTCTCCTTTTATTTAACCAATACAGTGAATCACATGATTTGACTGGCTGATACTGAACCAACCTTGCATTCTCAAGGATAAAGCCACTTGACCAAGTCATATTATAGTATAGATTAGCTTTTGCTGTATTACAAACCACCTCAAAACTTAGTGGCTTAGGGAGATCAGCTTGGTGCTTTGTGACCACCTAGAGGGGTGGGATAGGGAGGGTGGGAGGGAGGGAGACACAAGAGGGAAGAGATATGGGAACATATGTACATGTATAACTGATTCACTTTGTTATAAAGCAGAAACTAACACACCACTGTAAAGAAATTATACTCCAGTAAAGATATAAAAAACAAAACAACAAAAAACTTAGTGGCTTAAAATAGCAATTACTTGGCAATTTGGGACTGGATTCATCTGGGTAGTGTTTTGGTTTTATCTGGGCTCCTTCATGCAGTATTAGTCAACTGATGGATCAGCTGAGTGAGAGCTCGTCTGAGACAGCCTCACTCACAGGTTCGGTGGTTGGCTTGGCCAGTGGGAGCACCTGGTCCACTTGTCTTCAGAACCTAGTGGGCTAGTCCTCGGCAACTGAGCCATCAAGCTCTTTTGCTATTGTCTCATTATGTGGGTTGAGTATGCCAAAGCCCAGTCCTGCTGAAGTGGTGACTCAGGAATGAGGGTGTCAGAAGGGGATTGTACCATAATTTTTGAAACATCCTATCACAATGATTTTAATATACCCTAAAACTCTGTGGAATAATAGTGTATTTAGGTTTTTGACTTATATTTTTAATAAGGAAAATTTGATTGTAATGTTTTTTTATATTGCCCCTGTTTGGTATAATATTCTTGCACCTCTAGCCCCATTATTCTAGCTTGGGGTACTTAAAATGTATTGAAGGGGATAGAAATGAGTATTGCATCTGAAATAAACTAGTCTTGGACAAGTGGTTCCCACTTATCACTGAGGTTGTTCAACAGGCTGCACTCTGACAGTGGACTGTTGAACCCTTATGCACACCAAGCATTACATCTCACTCATGCCTCACTAGCATTCTTGTGCTGGTTCCTTGATTTTAATTTAAAAAGTAATAAGTCCTTGAAAAAATACAAAGTAAGAAGCAAAAACCCTCCGTCACCCTAGTCTCTTGTCCTCACAGGGGAAGCAACTATAAAGTTAAGATGTCAATTTAAAAATATTTACAAGATGAAAATGATTCTTAAAAGTCCTTGGGGGCATTTAATCATTGAAGGGTATGCTGAAGAAGGTAAGTGACAGTTTGACCTCCAATCCAGAGACTATTGGCAATAAGTATAAACAGTGCTCTAACAACATGGCCTAATAGAACTATAGAACTAAAGAAAAAGCTAGGATTAGGATTATTGGGCCCAAATTCACATTTTTCATAATGAAGAACCTTAAAATCATGAAACATTGACTGATCTCTAATTCTAAGTCATTCCAGAATGCTATTTTCTATGTCAAAGAGTGGAGTTTGAGAGAGACATAAGAAGGAATAAAGTCCAATTTGGTTTTAAAGAATCATGGAGAAATGAAGATTATTTCTTTCATAATTTCCCCGTAGATAGAGCTCTTCTATGACTGACTGTTTCACTAAAGCAGGGAAATACAGGGTGTTATCCAGAAAATCCTATCAGTTTACTTCAAGTCAGTCCTCTTCTGGGCAAACACATCTTTAACTTCATTTGTATTATATAGTATTTTAAATTACGAATTGTTTTGTCTTCTCAGGTCAGTTTCTTTTAGCCACGTGGGTTTGTTCTCTATTTATTCCTTCTTCCTTCCCTCTCTTCCTTCTTCTCTCCTGTACTCCCTTTTTTATTAGTGAATTGGAAAGACGATTTCCTTATATATGCTAAACTATGCAATAGCAAAACCCCAAAATATAACTAAGATTTTATGAAGAGGACCATAACGAAAAAAAATTATAGTGGAAAAATCTTAGGAAACTGGAAGGAATTTGGGGGTCTTTCTGTCTCGAAGTAGATTTGGAATGCTCATTTCAGGTTCTCTTTTTTAATGCAGGGTTGCTAGTTGAGCCTTTATTTTGTTTCCAGAAAAACAATCAGCTTACATATTTTTTTAACAAGGTTTTCTTCACCTTTGGAAATTAGTAATGATTAAGAAGATTATTATATAGTTAAGTGATGTCTAACTTTTTTCCTCATGGGTTCACCGTACTTCAGGTTATAGCCCTGATCTGTTTAGTCCTCCAACGATCCTGAGAGGGAGCAAAGGGGCAGATGTTCTTTCCTCATTTCACAGATGAGAAAACTGAGGTTCAAAGATTCAAAGTGAGGTTAAGTGCTTCTGCCAAGGTCATTCTCTGAGGTGAAGCTGGAGCCAGGAATAGCACCTCATCCTCTTGTTTTCTCTCATGTGATTCTCCATTCGCTGACCCACTCTGACTATAAAAACGCACTGTACCAGGCCTCACACAGTCCCTGAAACGTCCTTTTAGTAGGACACTATGGTAGTGACAAGATTGAACAGATATAAAGGATGCTGTAAAAAAGGACCTGTCTTTTTTGTTGACTCCATCCCATAAAATTCCATAGCCACACTGCATGAGAAACATGAGACATCCATTAAGATCATGTTCCCATTAGTTCCTAAAATCTAGCTAGAACTAGATTTGGCAGAAATTGAAGACACATCTTGTGGCCTGACTGCTGAAAATGAGTGTCTCAGGAGTCAGAGAGGCATTGCTGCTCAACGAAGTCAAGAATGCCCTTTGCTAATTGTTTCTCCTCCATTTCTGAGGGAATTTAAATTCATGATTGGCACCATATAGTATACTTCAATACTATTCATCATCCATCTTGTACGTATTTGCAGGAAAGAATGTTGCCCAAGTCATTATATCCCGCCATGATTCACAGTCGTATGACCTTAGGTGGCAGCTCAGCAGGAGCTTACCGGTGCCTTAAATCATCCCTCTTGTGGACATACAAGAGCGTGACCTCTGACTTCCCAAGCTGTCTCTTCATGAAATGAAAATGGAGCTGCAAGTTTAGGGGAAAGTTTTGAAAGTGTCTGGCTCTTGTAGTCATCTAATGAGGTCCTCATTTCTAGCTGCTAAGCATGCCCTTTAATTGGTGGTCACTCGAAAATCAATGATAATATAACTGTCTAACTCTTTGGAGCTATTTTTCTCTCTGCTTTCTATCGTGCAAGTGCACGATAAAAGAAACCACCCATTCAGCCATTATCTTGTGTCACTTACTATTCAGAGATCAGTCTTCCTTTATGTGCTCCTTCAGGAAAGACCTGGGTTGTATTTTTCACTTGCCTTTCAGGCAGAGAGTAGAGTCCTTGGCACAGATTAAGTCCTCAGAAATGTTAGATGGGTGGATGGGTGGGCAGTGGATTGCAGCACATGAGCAACTACAGTAGCATTGTGATACATGACAAGGAAATGACCTCAGTTGGGGAAATAAATGCCTAGCACATATGCCACCACTTTCCCCTTCCATCTTCATTACAGTCCTTACTAATCTATTATGACATTTTTTCCCATTGGGTCTAGACGTGACCTCAGGATGCTTGTAGAATATAAACAATCCTGTGCAATGTAAACCTTGTATAATGTAAACAATGCTTTACTGTTTGATTTGAGTTGGGACACGAGAAGAATCCTATTTTCCGTCCATAACATAGATGTTGGGAATAATAGCTAATGCTTATGTAAACATATAGATTCATAGGATAGAAAAAATAACTTTTAAGAAATGACCTAGTACAGACTCAGGGGGAAAATATATGTTAACATGATTATAGAAATTTGGTTCAGCCACTCAGCTTCAGCCTTCAAGAATCATGTCACTTTTAATTTTAAACCAACATATGAATCCAAGGTATAGCAAAATAAACCATAAACCTTGCAGAACAGGGCCCTTCTAGATACGATCTCGTTAGGACCTGATCCTCCATGGTTGTATGTACACAGAGGGGTAATGCCAGGTCCCCTACTGGGAAGTTGAATTGGAGGAAGAGATAGACATAGAGGTACTATGGATAATTCTAGACTGACATGGTCATCAAGAAGCCCTATGAAAAATAATTTCTGGTGAGTATAGAGTAAATCAGCAATGAGAAATGGAGAGGATTGGAATTAAGTAGACTCATCACTAGTCCGTGGTTATTACCGGTGTACCAGTTTAGCAATGAATTACTCAAGGTAATTGATGCTAGGTAGTCTAACAAACACTCCTGAAAGCCAAGTGTCTTAACTTAATAAATGTTTATTTGTCTTGTCAGAGACCAGTGTGAATTAGGTGGTTCATTCTTAGCAGATTGCTTTCAAGTACTGAATCAGGAACCCGTGCCCCCTCCACCTTGAGGTGTTGTCTTAAATGCATGACTACCTAAACTACAGCAGAAGGGAACATGGGCAATCATGCATAGTATCTCCTGGCCAGGCCTGAAAGTGGTAGACCCATACCCTTTCAACAAGAATGCAAAAACTTGACCTCTGCCTGGCTCCAAGGGAGGTTAGAGAAGGTCATTGTTCTGTGTGTCCAGGAAGAGGAGAATGAAATGCATCTCACTGTCTCATCCATAGCTGAAGGCAGGTAATCTGTGAGAGAGAGCAATGTTTGCAGATGGTGATACATGAAGATTGAGGAAGATTGATTTCTCAATCATTGAGGAGTACTGTTCCATCTAACTGAGTTCGGAATGGTAATAAAGTCATCCACTGAAAACTTACCAATCTAGTTTGTGTGCAAGATATTATGAATTATAGTCTCACCATTAATTTAGTAGACCCACAAATATTTACATCTACCAAGCACCGTGCTGGCAACTGCAGCTTACCAGTACTTCTTTCCTGGGCCCTGGATAATTTCCAGTAGTTGGTATCAGGATCTAAGCTATCCACTTGATGTGGACACTAGTCCCCTTGTAGCCCTCTCACAGGAGCCTTTAACCATTCGTGGCCAAAAACAAAGGAAATGGGCAAGAGTTACTGCTCTGCTTATCAGAAAGTGTCTCCTAAAGTCTTGTCTCCTAAATCATTTTTCTGGCCCCTTTATAGTAATTCTTTATTTATTCACATTTCTTGGCCTACCGAACACTATAATCAAATCCTCCTTCAATTTTCTTTTTTCTGAAGTATATAAAACTACATTTTCTTCAGACTTTTTTTTAAAAAATGATAATTATCTTGTTTATTTGTATTTGGAAAATCTAATGAGATCACATTTAAAAATCACATACTATCAAAAGATAAATAGTAGTAGTAATTCCTTCTGGAATACTTTTCCCCCTCATCCAACCAACGTTAGGTCCCTTACCCCCTTTCTTATCAACTTCTATTAATTTCTTATGTATCTATCAGAAGTTTTTTGTGGCAGAGGTACATGTGTATGTTTCAGAGGTTACTGTTGTCATGAATTCACAGAGGCCAGAGCCTGGAAAGCATTAAGTGGTCCTGAGCACCGCATTTCCAATGAGAGACCGTAGCAGTGCTCAAACGGCTGGGTGTCCTATAATTCAACTCAATTCTGGCACTATCTACCTGTAGATAGCATCAGATCTCACATGTGAAGGGCTCAGTCCAGCAGGAATGCACACACACACTTCAGGTGCCAGTCACCAAGTATATGTTGTCACCTGTGCTTCTGACCCTTGTACCACAGATCAGAGGTTCCAACGACCCCCTTCTTAGCTTTTTTTTTTTTTTTAATTTTTTTTTTTTTTTTTTTTAATCACATATGTAGATCACTATTTATATTGGACAGGACTGATCTTAGAGACTATAGTGTGTTGCAGGCTTTAAGAGAATGTTTTTTTTTTTTTTTGTGGTATGCGGGCCTCTCACTGTTGTGGCCTCTCCCGTTGCGGAGCACAGGCTCCGGAAGCGCAGGCTCATCAGCCATGGCTCACGGGCCCAACCGCTCCGCGGCATGTGGGATCTTCCTGGACCGGGGCACGAACCCGCGTCCCCTGCATCGGCAGGCGGACTCCCAACCACTGCACCACCAGGGAAGCCCCCTTCTTAGCTTTAATTAATTTGCCCAAGTGACTCATAGAACTCACAGAAATATTCTATTAACTAGATTAACCAGTGTATTATAAAATGATAAAACTGAGCAACAGCCAGATAGAAAACATGTATAGGACGAGGTATGGGGAGAAAGCATGGAGCCCACTCTCCCCAAATCTCCATGTGCTCACCAACTGGGAAGCTCCCTGAACCCTGTCCTTGGGGGTTTATGGAGGCTTCAGTACACAGGCCTGACTGAATAACTCATTGGCCATGGGCGATTGAGCTCAATCTTGAGTGGCTCTTCCCTGCCCTGAGGGCAAAGGGGTGGGACTGAAAGTTGCAACCTCTAATCACAAGGTTGGCTCCACAGGCTGCCTGCTCCCATCCTTCGGTGCTTTCCAAAGATCACCTTGTTAACATAACAAAAGACACCATTATCATCTCATCACTTAGGAAATCCTAAGGGTTTTAGAAACTGGGACAGAGACCAAAAATATAATTCTTATTACTCCTAAAGCACAGTTATCTAGGTAAATGTTTGTATCACCCCAAACAGGCAGTAGTCACCAGGGAAAATAAGTTAATTGCCAGTTTTTTCTATTAATTTTTAAAAATCAGATTTAAGAAGAAAATTTTTTTAATGGCCAGTGAAAATGTCTCTTACTTTAGCTCTTGCCCTTTTCTACTTATTCTTTATTTATTCAATTTTTAGTTTAGTTTTGAAAAGTGTCTTTAAGTTATTTTAAGGTTAGAACCGAACCTTCCAGGATTAAAAAAATATTGCGTCTCTTGAAAGAGATTACTTTAGACTTAGTGAAATGGATTTGATGCTAGAGAACGTGTGACATCATACATTTGACCTTTTTGAAATGATTTACATTATATCAGCTACATTTTAAGTCCAGCAACTGTAACCAAAAAAAAGAGAAAAAAGCCCTACTAATTAAGGCAACTTTGCAGATTGATGGCATTAGATTATCAATTAAGATCTCAGTTTTAAACCAGATTTTTCCTCTAAATAGTGATCCAAAGAACACTAGTTTTATGGTCAGTCTAATTAGTCAGACAGCCTTCTGATTGTTTAGTGCCTTCACTTGAAGTTTGTTAAATATTTTGACTAGCACCTATGCTCCCATGGGACATTAGTGAATGTGAAGTCAACAAAAAAGAAAAAAAAGTAAGAAAAAGGATTTTGTAGTAAAATAAACTTGAGAAATCCTGGGTTCATTAAATTTAAACATGTTTCGTGACTGGAGGACTTTTGAGATGTGGAATGAGCTATAATGTGCTCTGTGAATTTCACTGTTAAGTAGAGTTTGGTCTGAAGTGTTTTTAAACTTTATTTGGCTCTACAACCCTTTGTCAGTGGAACATTTTAAAGGACTCTTTGTTTCTAGCAACTTTGGAAAATGCTGTTCTGGTCTCAGTTAAGCCCTTGAAATCTTAGCATTTGGAAGGAGATCCACACACAAGCTCATCCAGTTTCTGGTACAGAAATCTACCATGTATCCATGCTATAGGCTCACTCAGCTGTGGATGAGTATTTTGATAACAAAATGCTCACTACCCATAAATCGGCTGATTCTATTGTCGGAATGCTGGTCTGTTAGGAGGTTTTCACCTTTTAAGTGCCTTTTACTATTAGAAAATTTTAAGTTTTAAAATTTTGTCTATTGGACCTAGATCTGATCTCTGGATTAAGATAAGTCCTACTCAAGTAAAAGAATCCTTATTTTTCAAGGATGATTTGTACATGAAAAAAAAATCCATATACTTCAAATCATCTGTAAATAGTGACTGAAGAGTAATTGAAAATACATTTGAAAATAATTTTCATTTGAAATTTATGTCAAAATGTTATTATATAAACGAATCCAGTATATTTTCTCTTATAGCCAGTAAAATTTAGGTTAAATTTTAATTAAGCACAAGTGCTACAATGAAAAAAAAAAGAATTACATTTTGTTTTGAGTGATTATTTCAGCAAAACTGGTTTATGGGACAGTAAACTGTCCTTCCCTGCATGTTCAATGTTAGCAGCTCAAACAGGCTAATTATGGTAAAAATTCAACAGTTTTCCAAGGCCTTCTCTTAATTATTTGATACTCAATTGTTTTTTCTTTTACTTCTATTGTATCTCTTTTTTAAATTGTTAACTACACATCCTCATTTATCAATGGCTTTGTATGTTTAACCCAGCAGATCTCTGGTATTATTTACAATGGCTTCATGATATTATATCTTTAAAATTCAGAATTTCACTTTAAAGTTGATTTGAATTTTATTTCTCTTATACGGTATTATGTTTATGTTATGAATCCATCAGTGAGTAATTTGCTGAAACAGGATGAGCAGTTTGCTGACTTAGAAGGGCTGGAATCTATAGACACCTTAAAATTAGGATGTAGATAACGAATAGTTGGATGACAAGAAACCCTGTTATATGAAAACAGGAATAATAATGAGTGTTCCAAATCTTATCTTTTCTGTTCTTACTTTTCTCCAAAGGTTAGTTCTAGAGTCCTTAATTCTCCATTCAGTATTAAATGATTGACTATTTGCAGCCTTCCCACCATTCTCCCCACTTCTAGGTCTGAGTTTGATAAACCTTTTGGTTTCATCCTTTCTTTGTGAAGTAGTGTTCCTAGTCAAGCCAGAAGGCTGTTCCATTAAAGGTTTAGCATTTTAGTGATTTTAGTAGTCAGGGTAAGGATAAGTGGTCTTCAGCCCGTCACAGTCTTCCACCCAACCTTTCTTCAGATGAATTTCCTGCAGTAGAAAAATCAGACAACCAGGCTGAATGATTGAGTCCCTGACTATGACTAGCAATGAACTACTCCGCCCTGGCTTCCTGGGCATGCCATCCTTCAAAAACAGCCTGCCAGATGGAATCTCAATCCCCTAGCTTGGCATTCAAGATACTCATACTCTAATCCACCAAAATCCAGTTCCAGTAGTTCTCCCCACTTCTTTCATACAGCAAATATCCATTCACCCAACTGCATTCACTTATCTGGAGTACAAGTTCTTTTCCTTATATTCCAATATATCCCTATTTCATCTGCCTAGGAAGTCTTTCAAATTCTTCACAATCCTAAATCCTACATGGTCTTTACTTTCCTACCTTTACAACTCGACCTTAAGAAAATTTTTGCTTTCCAAGATCTATAAGTCAATCAATCAATAAACCATTAATAAGTTCCTAGGCTGCTTCAATACAGTTCTCCTCAATACAAATATAGTTGTCAATCCTTAATAATAACAGTTTATATTTGATTCCTTAGAAATGTATTTTAACTCACATATTTGGTATCTAAAATGATAGTATAGCACTCTTCATTTTGTTGGGTTATTTTCACGTTTTAATGTCAGTATCACCTCTTTGAAGACTTAAAGTATATGTTGTCCATTTTTTCAGTATTTTAGTATCCTGCCCTGTTTTACACGTAGTGGGTGTTCAATAAATGACTTTGACACTTCAGACAATGGAGAAAATTTTCCCTAATCCTACCTAATCCTACAAGCGTTGACCCTCTCTGACTTTGCACATCACTTGTTAATGGCAGCTGGGTAGTTGTGTTTGATAGAAATTCAAGAAAAAATGTCTACATGTTTCAAGACCAAAGCCACAGTCATATGAGGACCTTAGTCAGCATCATGAATATATTCTTAAACATATACAATGGAGAATTGCACTTTTATGATTTTGTGATGAATCACATGTAAAACAGTCATTCACATTTTATTTTATTTTTTTATTTATTATTTTTAAATATCTTTATTGGAGTATAATTGCTTTACAATGGTGTGTTAGTTTCTGCTTCATAACAGAGTGAATCAGCTATACATATACATATATCCCCACATCTCCTCCCTCTTGTGTCTCCCTCCCACCCTCCCTATCCCACCCCTCTAGGTGGTCACAAAGCACTGAGCTGACCTCCCCGTGCTATGTGGCTACTTCCCACTAGCTGTCTATTTTACATTTGGTAGTGTATATATATGTCCATGCCACTCTCTCTTTGTCCCAGCTTACCCTTCCCCCCCGCGTGTCCTCAAGTCCATTCTCTATGTCTGCGTATTTATTCCTGTCTTGCCCCTGGGTTCTTCAGAACCATATTTTCTTCCTTGCTTTCTTTTTTTTAGATTCCATATATATGTGTTAGCATATGGGATTTGTTTTTCTCTTTCTGACTTCACTTGTATGACAGACTCTAGGTCCATCCACCTCACTATGAATAACTCAGTTTCGTTTCTCTTTACAGCTGAGTAATATTCCATTGTCTATATGTGCCACATCTTCATTATCCATTCATCTGTCGCTGGACACTTAGGATGCTTCCATGTCCTGGCTATTGTAAATAGAGCTTCAAAGAACATTGTGGTACACGTCTCTTTTTGAATGATGATTTTCTCAGGGTATATGCCCAGCAGTGGGATCGCTGGGTTGTATGGTAGTTCTATTTTTAGTTTTTTAAGGACCCTACCTACTGGTCTCCATAGTGACTGTATCAATTTACATTCCCAGCAATAGTACAAGAGTGTTCCCCTTTCTCCACACCCTCTCCAGCATTTATTGTTTGTAGATTTTTTTGATGATGGCCATTCTGACCAGTGTGAGGTGATACCTCATTGCACTTTTGATTTGCATTTCTCTAATGATTAGTGATGTTGAGCATCCTTTCATGGGTTTGTTGTCAATCTGTATATTTTCCTTGGAGAAATGTCTATTTAGGGCTTCTGCCCATTTTGGGATTGGCTTGTTTGTTTTTTTGATATTGAGCTGCATGAGCTGCTTGTATATTTTGAGATTAATCCTTTGTCAGTTTCTTCATTTGCAAATATTTTCTCCCATTCTCAGGATTGTCTTTTCATCTTGTGTATGGTTTCCTTTGCTGTGCAAAAGCTGTTAAGTTTCATTAGGTCCCATTTGTTTATTTTTGTTGTTATTTCCATTTCTCTAGGAGGTGGGTCAAAAAGGAGCTTGCTGTGATGTATGTCATAGAGTATTCTGCCTATGTTTTCCTCTAAGAGTTTTATAGCGTCTCGTCTTACATTTAGGTCTTTAATCCATTTTGAGTTTATTTTTGTGTATGGTGTTAGGGAGTGTTCTAATTTCATTCTTTTAAATGTAGCTGTCAAGTTTTCCCAGCACCATTATTGAAGAGGCTGTCTTTTCTCCATTGTATATTCTTGCCTCCTTTATGAAAAATCAGGTGACCATATGTGCATGGGTTTATGTCTGGGCTTTCTATCCTGTTCCATTGATGTATATTTCTGTTTTTGTGCCAGTACCATACTGTCTTGGTTACTGTACCTTTGTAATATAGTCTGAGGCCTGGGAGCCTAATTCCTCTAGCTCTGTTTTTCTTTCTCAAGATTGCTTTGGCTATTCAGGGTCTTTTGTGTTTCCATACAAATTGTGAAATTTTTTGTTCCAATTCTGTGAAAAATGCCGTTGGTAGTTGGATAGGTATTGCATTGAATCTGTAGATTGCTGTGGGTAGTATTGTCATTTTCACAATGTTGATTCTTCCAATCCAAGAACATGGTATATCTCTCCCTCTGTTTGTATCATGTTTAATTTCTTTCATCAGTGTCTTACAGTTTTCTGCATAAAGGTCTTTTGTCTCCTTAGGTAGGTTTATTCCTAGGTATTTTATTCTTTTTGTTGCAGTGGTTAATGGGAGTATTTCCTTAATTTGTGTTTCAGATTTTTCATTATTAGTGTATAGGAATGCAAGAGATTTCTGTTCATTTATTTTGTATCCTGCTATATAACCAAATTCATTGATTAGCTTTAGTAGTGTTCTGGTAGCATCTTTAGGATTCTTTATGTATAGTATCATGTCATCTGCAGACAGTGACAGCTTTACTTCTTCTTTTCCAATTCGGATTCCTTTTATTTCTTTTTCTTCTCTGATTTCTGTGGCTAGAACTTCCAAAACTATGTTGAATAATAGTGGTGAGAGTGAACAACCTTGTCTTGTTCCTCATCTTAGAGGAAATGGTTTCAGTTTTTCACCATTGAAAACGGTGTTGGCTGTGGGTTTGTCATATATGACCTTTATTATGTTGAGGCAAGTTCCCTCTATGCCTACTTTCTGGAGGGTTTTTATCGTAAATGGGTGTTGAATTTTGTGGAAAGCTTCTCCTGCATCTATTGAGATGATCATATGGTTTTTCTCCCTCTATTTGTTAGTATGGTTTATCACATTGATTGATTTGCATATGTTGAAGAATGCTTTCATTCCTGGGATAAACCCCACTTGATCATGGTGTATGATCCTTTTAATGTGCTGTTGGATTTTGTTTGCTAGTATTTTGTTGAGGATTTTCGCATCTATGTTCATCAGTGATATTGGCCTGTAGTTTTCTTTCTTTGTGACATCTTTGTCTAGTTTTGGTATCAGGGTGATGGTGGCCTCGTAGAATGAGTTTGGGAATGTTTCTCCCCCTGCTATATTTTGGAAGAGTTTGAGAAGGATAGGTGTTAGCTCTTGTCTAAATGTTTGCTAGAACTCGCCTGTGAAACCATCTGGTCCTGGGCTTTTGTTTGTTGGAAGATTTTTAATCACGGTCGCTATTTCAGTGCTTCTGATTGGTGTCTTTATATTTTCTGTTTCTTCCTGGTTCAGTCTCAGAAGGTTGTGCATTTCTAAGAATTTGTGTGTTTCTTCCAGGTTGTCCATTTTATTGGCATAGAGTTGCTTGTAGTGATCTCTCATGATCCATTGTATTTCTGCAGTGTCTGTTGTTACTTCTCCTTTTTCATTTCTAATTTTATTGATTTGAGTCTTCTTCCTTTTTTTCT
Organism: Phocoena phocoena; assembly: GCF_963924675.1. Taxonomy (NCBI): domain Eukaryota; kingdom Metazoa; phylum Chordata; class Mammalia; order Artiodactyla; family Phocoenidae; genus Phocoena; species Phocoena phocoena. The sequence continues at coordinate 26,652,944 of NC_089232.1, read as the reverse complement.
TGATGAGTCTGGCTAATGGTTTATCAATTTTGTTTATCTTCTCAAAGAACCAGCTTTTAGTTTTATTGATTTTTGCTCTTGTTTCCGTCATTTGTTTTTCATTTATTTCTGATCTGATTTTTATGATTTCTTTCCTTCTGCTAACTTTGGGGGTTTTTTTGTTCTTCTTTCCCTATTTGCTTTAAGTGTAAGGTTAGATTGTTTATTTGAGTTGTTTCTTTCTTCTTAAGGTAGGCTTGTATTGCTATAAACTGCCCTCTTACAACTGCTTTTGCAGCATCCCGTAGGTTTTGTGTCATCGTGTTTTCATTGTCATTCGTTTCTAGGTATTTTTTGATTTCCTCTTTGATTTCTTCAGTGATCTCTTGGTTATCTAGTAACATATTGTTTAGCCTCCATGTTTTTGTATTTTTTACAGTTTTTTTTCCTGTAATTGGTATCTAGTCTTGTAGCATTATGGTCAGAATAGATACTTGATACGATTTTAATTTTCTTACATTTACCAAGGCTTGACTTGTGACAAGTCAATATATGATCTATCCTGGAGAATGTTCCACGAGCACTTGAGAAGAAAGTGTATTCTGTTCTTTATGGATGAAATGTTCTATAAATATCAATGAAGTCCATCTTGTTTAATGTGTCATTTAAAGCTTATGTTTCCTTATTTATTTTCATTTTGGATGAACTGTCCTTTGGTGAAAGTGGGGTGTTAAATTCCCCTCCTATGATTGTGTTACTGTTGATTTCCCCTTCTATGGCTGTTAGCATTTGCCTTATGTATTGAGGTGCTCCTATTTTAGGTGTGTAAATATTTACAATTGTTATATCTTCTTCTTGGATCGATCCCTTGATCATTATGTAGTGTCCTTCTTTGTCTCTTGTAATAGTCTTTATTTTAAAGTCTATTTTGTCTGATTTGAGAATTGCTGTTCCAGCTTTCTTTTGATATCCATTTGCATGGAATATCTTTTTCCATCCCCTCACTTTCAGTCTGTATGTGTCCCTAGTATGTGTCTGAAGTGGTTCCTTTGTAGACAGCGTATATAGGGGTCTTATTTTTTTATCCATTCAGCCAGTCTATGTCCTTTGGTTGGAGCATTTAATTCATTTACATTTAAGGTAGTTATTGATATGTATGTTCCTATTCCCACTTTCTTAATTCTTTTGGGTTTGTTATTGGAGGTTTTTTCCTTCTCTTATGTTTCCTATCTGGAGAATTTCCTTTAGCATTTGTAGTAAAGCTGGTTTTGTGGTGCTGAATTCTCTTAGCTTTGGCTTGTCAGTAAAGGTTTTAATTTCTCCGTCGAATCTGAATGAGATCCTTGCTGGGTAGAATTATCTTGGTTGTAGGTTTTTCCCTTTCACACTTTAAATATGTCTTACCACTCCCTTCTGGCTTGCAGAGTTTCTGCTGAAAGGTCAGTTGTTAACCTTATGGGGATTCCCTTGTATGTCATTTGTTGTTTTCCCTTGCTGCTTTTAATATTTTTTTCTTTGTCTTGGCATGTTTCTCCTTGGATATTTCCTGTATGGCACTGTCTGCGCTTCCTGGACTTGATTGCCTATTTCCTTTCCCATATAAGGGAAGTTTTCAACTGTATTCTCCTCAAATATTTTCTCAGTCCCTTTCTTTTTCTCTTCTTCTTCTGCGACCCCTATAATTCTACTGTTGGTGAGTTTAATGTTGTCCCAGAGGTCTCTGAGACTGTGCTCAATTCTTTTTATTCTTTTTTCTTTATTCTGCTCTGCAGTAGTTATTTCTACTGTTTTATCTTCCAGGTCACTTTTCTGTTCTTCTGCCTCAGTTATTCTGCTATTGGTTCCTTACAGAGAATTTTAAATTTCATTTATTGTGTTCTTCATCATTGTTTGTTTGCTCTTTAGTTCTTCTAGGTCCTTGTTAAACGTTTATTGTATTTTCTCCATTCTATTTCCAAGCTTTTGGCTCATCTTTACTATGATTACTCTGAGTTCTTTTTCAGGTGGACTGCCTATTTCCTCTTCAGTTGTTTCGTCTGGTGGGTTTTTTCCTTGTTCCTTCATCTGCTGTGTATTTGTCTGTATTCTCATTTTGCTTAACTTACTGTGTTTGGGGTCTCCTTTTTGCAGGCTGCAGGTTCGTAGTTCCTGCTGTTTTTGGTGTCTGCCCCCAATGGCTAAGGTAGGTTCAGTGGGTTGTGTAGGCTTCCTGGTGGATGGGAGTGGTGCCTGTGTTCTGGTGGATGAGGCTGCATCTTGTCTTTCAGGTGGGCAGGACCGCATCCTGTGGTGTGTTTTGGGGTGTCTGTGACCTTATTATGATTTTAGGCAGCCTGTGTGCTAATGGGTGGGGTTATGTTCCTCTCTTGCTAGTTGTTTGGCATAGGGTTTCCAGCACTGTAGCTTGCTGGTCGTTGAGTGGAGCTGGGTGTTAGTGTTTAGATGGAGATCTCTGGGAGAGCTTTCGCCTTTTGATATTATGTGGTGCTGGAGGGGTCTCTCGTGGACCAATGTCCTGAACTTGGCTCTCCTGCCTCAGAGGCACAGGCCTGACACCCTTCAGAGCACCCAGACCCTGTCAGCCACACGGCTCAGAACGAAAGGGAGAAAAAAAAGAAAGAAAGTAAAAAATAAATAAAATAATTAAAATATTTAAAATTTTTAAAAATTAAGTAATTTAAAAAAAGAAAGAAAGGAGCAACCAAACCAAAAAAGAAATCCACCAATGATAACAAGCACTATAAACTATACTAAAAAACAAAAGACGTGCAGACAGAACCATAGGACAAATGGTATAAGCAAAGCTATACAGACAAAATCACAGAAAGTCCACCGCCTCAATTTTGGGATGATTCATTGTCTATTCAGGTATTCCACTGCTGGGATAGATTTCCCTTTTTCTTCTTTGTTCACACAGCTCCTGGGGCTCAGCTTTGGATTTGGCCCCACCTCTGCGTGTAGGTCACCTGAGGGCATCTTTTCTTCACCCAGGCAGTACAGGGTTAAAGGAGCAGCTGCTTCAGGGGCTGTGGCTCACTCAGGCGGGGGGGGGGGGGGGGGGGGGGGGGGGGTACGGAGTGCGGGGCGAGCCTGCTGCAGCAGAGGCCAGCGTGATGTTGCACCAGCCTGAGGCGTGCCGTGCGTTCTCCCGCGGAAGTTGTCCCTGGAATTCGGGGCCCTGGCAATGGCGGGCTGCAAAGGCTCCCGGGAGGGGAAGTGTGGACAGTGGCTTGTGCTTTCACACAGTATTCTTGGTGGCTGCAGCAGCAGCCTTAGCATCTTATGCCTGTCTCTGGGGTCCGCGCTGATAGCCGCGGCTCGCGCCCGTCTCTGGAGCTCGTTTCGGCAGTGCTTTATTAATCCCCTCTCCTCGCGCACCCTGAAACAGTGGTGTCTTGCCTCTTAGGCAGATCCAGACATTTTCCTGGACTCCCTCCCAGCTAGCTGTGGCACACTAGCCCCCTTCAGGCTGTGTTCATGCAGCCAACCCCAGTCCTCTCCCTAGGATCTCACCTCTGAAGCCTGAGCCTCAGCTCTGAGCCCCCACCTGCCCTGGCAGGTGAGCAGAGAAGCCTCTGAGGCTGGTGAATGCTGGTCGGCACCGATCTGTGCGGATGCTCTCCGCTTTGCCCTTCGCACCCCTGTTGCTGTGCTCTCCTCCGTGTCTCCAAAGCTCCCCCCACCCACTGCTCCCTGTCTGTACCAATGAAGGGGCTTCATAGTGTGTGGAAACTTTTCCTCCTTCACAGCTCCCTCCCAGAGGTGCAGGTCCCATCCCTATTCTTTTGTCTCTGTTTTTTCTTTTTTCTTTTGCCCTACCCAAGTACGTGGGGAGTTTCTTGCCTTTTGGGAAGTCTGAGGTCTTCTGCCAGCGTTCAGTAAGTGTTCTGTAGTTGTTCCACATGTAGATGTATTTCTGATGTATTTGTGGGGAGGAAGGTGATCTCCACGTCTTACTCCTCTGCCATCTTGAAGGTTCATTCATATTTTAAATACTCTTCAGAGCACAATTTTTTAACTTTTATTTCTCTAAGCATAATTATTTAATAATTAAGAGGTGTCAAAATATTACAGTTGGTTTCTCTTGTCATTCTGTTTGTTTGTTTGATCCCATATTGTATCTTGGAGATTTGGGGGCAACTTATATTCTGTAGCAGTATACAGTATATATGCACAATGTTTTAAAAATCTGATGTATAAATATTGAGTTTTACTGTCACCTAGATGGCAGATGTGCCAAAAATAAATTCATTAAAATATTTCTAATGTCCTGGTTTTAAAATAGGGAGCACTTTCTCAATGTTCATCTCCTCACATAGTCATAACGTTTCCTACTTTAACAAAAGTCACTTGGTTCTCTGCGCACCAGTGAACTTGAATGTTAAATTTACAAGTTCATGCTAATGTGTTCTCTGCTAAATTTGGGAAATTTTCTTTCTGTGTATCCATTGATATTTCACTATTTATCATGATGGTGTAAATGCTTGGGTTAGCTTGACCTAAAGGCATCCAAATTCATGGAAATGAATGTGGAAATAGGACAATATAATTAAATATCACAATTAATGGGCTTGATGCTCCTATTTCATTCTTCACACAAACATATTAAAAGTAGATTTTTTTTATTACATAAGACTTGGTTCTATATGTAGTTCAGCCAGAAGTAAAATTATTCCTCAATCACCCTGTCTCTCAACCTAATGCATCAGCTTCAGCCTGTACACATAACGACAGTCAGACCTTGATTGGCTTTTTCTCTTCCAAGTGGCAGTGTAGACAGCAAACAGGAACCCTGTCTGAGAAGAGTTTGTGTATAGACCCAGAGAAAAATTTTAACATGGCACTGTTGTTTATGTTATGATCAACCAAATTTACTGATCCAGTCATTTATTTATTTGTCCTTACAAAGTCCTGTATTCATCCATCCATCACATTTCCTGAATATTTACCATGCACCAAATACTGAAACTATAGTAATAAGCAAAACAGACATAGCCCACGTAGTCCCGGATTTCATAATTTGGAAAGCACAGCTGGACTAGAGTTACCCTTAGGAAAAATACGTTCAAATATAATTAGATAATCACACAAATATGTGAAATGAATAATAAACATATGATGCTGTAAAAGCAACGAGACCCAGTATTTTCAAGAGGTCAAAGAAAGGCTTTTTTGTGTCAGTGCCATTTGAACTGAGATGGGAAGGACTCATTAACTAAACAATGGCGGTGATGGGGAAAGTAATCACTAGCTATCTGACCTCAGACAGGTTACTTAACCAGTTTATGCGTCAGTTTTCTCATCTATCAAATGACAAGGTTAATAGTGCCTACTTTATAGGGTCTGGTGAGGATTTGGTAAGAGTTTAGGACTATGTTCACTACATGGGCTCTATGTAAATGTTACATATTGTTGTTACATGGCATTTTTACCCATAGTTTGCTAAATTAGAAACATACTGAAGAAAATACAAATAATTAATAATACTGGATGTTGATTTCAGATTTATTCAAAGTAAGATGCAAGTGGTAAATAAAACTTTCCATACAAAAAGTCACAATTCAGGTAGGGAGACAACATGGAAAATGTTGAAAGCGATGAAAATGATGATGTGAACTGCTTACAATATATGCATTATGAAATGACACCTAGGAAAACTGGAAATCAATGAAGTTGTGTTAATTGCTAGTTTTTTTGGAAAGGGAAGATGGATGCTTGCAATAAACTTAAATGAAAGTTTTTTTAAAATGGTGCCCTGGGAACAGAGAGGCACAAAAGCATGCTCATAATTTTGTGGCTTGGGCTGAAGCATTTCTCAAATGTCCTTGAAAGTTTCCAAAGACAGTCTTTCCTCAGGAAAGTATTTCTCCTGTGAGCAAATAATGTTCTTGCCTAGAAATGAAATGCGGTAATATATTACATTGCAAGTGAACTGTTAGCAAGACTGGCAGCAGAAGTTCAGAAACAAATGTCGCATTGCAATCTAGAGTTTGAGGCTCTGTATCTGAACTTGCACAACGTCTAAAGGGATGCCCTTTGTATGAAATCAAAATAGTCCAGAGAAGAATTTTGACTTCTCTTTACTTAACTATTAGAAGGATTTATTTGGAATTATTATTGTGTCATGCATGTTCTGCCTTAAATTTTCTGTGGTTGAGTTGCACAATTAATAAGCTAAGGTTTCTTTCCACCATAAAAAGGCTCCTTTTAAGGAGTCCTATAATAATGACATTTAAAATACTTGCTTGCTTTTGAAGAAAGCTTCATGCTTTCCAAAGTGCTTTATAAACGCATTTCTATGAGGCAGGTGGAACATGTCCTGTCAACAGTATTTTACAGAAAAGAAAATGGAGGCTGTAAAGGAAAGCTGCTTGGTCAAGGTCATTCAGTGTGTTAGGTGAGTTTTCATCACAGGAGTACTCACAGTTGAGCAGGGAATCCAGCAGGGAAAGCTTAAGGCTTTAGTCTATCTTTACACACGTATTTTTGCATAAATGAAAAATTTACCCAAAATGAAGTGCATTAGGTACCTAGTACTGCCTTCTTGTTCCTTAGAGTCTAGTGAGGGATATAGACTGAGCATATTCTATCCCAATGAAGATAGCTTAGATTATTCCGAGGATGATCACTTGGGCTTTAGAATCTGAATTCCAGCTTGACCCCTTACATGAAGGAAGTTACTTAATCTTTCAGAGCCTGTTTCTCCATCCCTTAAATGGCAATTTGAATGCTCTCTTATATGTTTATTAACTCATTCACTTAACAAAGCACCTGCTAGATCTCAAGTACTCTGCTAAGAATGGTGAAGCTTTTCTAGGAAGCCAGAAGGCATCCTTCAGTGGATAGCGGAGGTCAAGAGAGGTTAGAGTTAAAACTTGAATTTGACAGTGGGAGAAGATGAAACGTTCACATGGCAAGGAAAAGAGAAAAAGACTATTATACAGGTTAAAGAGCTAGACCTGGAGATATTTGGAGTGAAAATTTCTGAATTTTGATGTACCTTACTTCCTGCCTCAGTTTCCACATCTTGGAAATGGGAATAATGATTAAACATGTTTCACAGTATTCATTTGGTAGAGAATAAATGAGGATTAAATAAGCATGGAAAGTGGCATAGGACAAATTTGATAAATTATTATGTATGAAAGTGTGTATAAATAAAATCAGTTGCCATGATCCCACTTCGTACCAACTGATCACAGCACGCTTTAATTTTCTAGCTGAGTCTGGATATGGATTCGTAACTTTATTCAAACAGTGTATCAGGCACCACTTAACCTTTGGATTGGCTGGAAATTTTTGCTCCTCTGCTCTAATACAATTTAATTTTAATTTTGGTTTTTAAGGTACATGGGTATAAATAAGAGTGTTAAAGAAATGTATTTCAGATTTTAAATTCAAAAATGTAGAAAAACTTTCTTTTACTATTTTTCATTTTACCTTTGGGTGCACTGATCAGCTACTTTTTCTTCTGCACCCAGGCAAAAGAAAACACTTTAAAATGTTGATTTCATATATAAGATAGTGGGAGCCTCTGCCTGCTTGATTTACATTTGTGCTCACCTTCCACTTTATGCGGGAGGGGGCATACGAATAAAGTAAACTTTTATATGATTTCAAGTTATTTAATTCCTGATATTATATTTAGCCATGATAGAGTGTTATGATTTGCCTACAACATCCATCCTTCCTTTTCTTGTACCTTACCTTGTTCAGAGAGGACTTGTGCCTGTTCTGCTTTGAATTTCTCAACCAGTTCAGCTGCTAAAATCACAGGTAAAGCTTAGTTTCTGCTGATTTAATCCACCCAATCGAGATAGAGTTTCTCATTTTATTCAGCAAATATTTACTATGCCTTAAAAAAAGATTTTTTAAAAAATGCATGGTCTTATTTGCTGATGCTGCTGAGAATTAATTAATTAATTAAGTTTTAGTTTCACAGTAAAATTGAGCACAAGGTACAGAGATTTCCCACACATTCCTCTGGTGGGAATGTAATAAATTGGTACAGCCACTGTGGAAAACAGTATGGAGGTCCCTCAAAAGCTAAAAATAGGATTACCATATGATCCAGCAATCCCACACCTGGGCATATATCCAGACAAAACTATAATTCAAAAAGATACATGCACCCCAATGTTCGTAGCATCATAGCGGCGTTATTTACGATTGCCAAGACGTGGAAACAACCTGAGTGTCCATCAACAGATCAATGGGTAAAGAAGATTTTATATATATATGTATATATATATATAATTTTGCATACATATATATATATAAATACTACTCAGCCATAAAAAAGAATGAAACTAATTTTGCCATTTGCAGCAACATGGATGGACTTGGAGGGCATTATTCTAAGAGAAACAAGTCAGACAGAGAAAGATAAATACTGTATGATATCGCTTATATGTGGAATCTAAGAAATAAAACAAACTAGTGAATATAACATTAAAGAAGCAGACTCACAGATATAGAGAACAAACTAGTAAATTGCCAGTGGGGGGGGGGGGAAGGCAATTTAAGAGTTGGAATTGGGAAGTGGGTGTAAAGTGGTTCTGTTGGGTGTAAAGTAGGCTCCAGGATGTATTATACAACAGGGGGAATATAACCAATATTTTGTAATAAATGGAAAGTAGTCTTTAAAATTGTATAAAAATATTTTCTTTTTTAAACAAGATACTTCTTAGCTGATAGAAGCTTTAGAAGTCTACAGAGGCAGATAATTTTAAAATTGCAGCATATAACTTCTGGAGCCTGGCTGACATTCTCACAGGAAGGCGCATGAAAATTACTTTCAAAGGCATTCATCACCTTAGCTTACAGGAGTCTGTTCCTTCCTTCAGTGTGTATTAGTCCATGGTGCATCCTTACTTTGACTTATCTGTGAGGTTCACTTCTCGCCCCCAGGAACAAAGCCTGCAGAGGGGCAACTTGTTTGGCTTGGGAGCCTGCCCAATATGAAAAGTTTGCAGGCAAAATCAGAAAGAACAGCTGCAGGAGGAGAGATGAGGGTTGCCGACAGCTAACGATTCAGAAAGCAATTTGCATAAGAGCCTTCTGCTTAACAGGAGGCAGCATGTGCTGGGCAATGGTTTACCATCCACTGCCAAGCTGGTTTCTACACCCTGAGTCCTCATTCCATCAAAACACGTGTCCTGAGGGAACGCCCAGCCACCAGCTTCCACTTACCTGAGTTAGCATGACCTGCCATCTAGAATTTCAGAGAGCTTTTCATTTATTAACTCACATGAATCTACTTTATCCTGAGGCTCTGGATACTAGTCCCATGCAAACTGACTTAATAACAAACATTTAAGTGCAAATCCAAGGTCATCTAGATAATATTCTTTGACAGCTTATTGCATATGAGGCACTGCACTGTGCACTTTTTATACCATATCGGACTTCATAACAGACCTCTGAAGTGGGTGGTTAAGTTTCCAGCCAAGGGATCCATACGCAAGAAACGATAATCAGAAAAGACCAAAGTATTATTTATTACTGGTGAGCTAGCCGCTGTTACTTCATTTTGGAATTCTAATTGAGGCTTTCCTTCTCTCTTTCTCTTGCCCCCAAATCACAGATGACTAGGTCATGGGACAAGCTTAAGCTAATATGCCTTATTCTGTGAATCATACGCTGAGCTACTGGGACAGAACCATGTGACACGTTTGTCACTTTCAAATGTAATAATTCTACCCATTACTCCATAGATGTTCTGGTTACTGACGAATAACATTAACAGTTCCTCTTCCAAGAATAGGATGGAGGCGAAAGGCACTGGATCTCCTATGCCTCCCAAACATGTGAAGGCCAAAGCATGGTGGGAGGAGAAGCATATCTCTTTGTAATATGTTTTATTCCCTGTTTTATAGATGTGCATACGGAAAATTAGAAAGGATGAGTAACTTGTCCATGTCATGTAGCCCATGCTTTTAACTTTTTTATTATACCACTTATCCTTCTCACCTATCAATTTGCCTTTTATACTGATGTCCTGAGAAACAGACCACTGTATGGTATAGAAATGAACAACCATAAATAAGCTGGAAATGCATTTCTATTTACATTAACTAAGATAGTCACTTGTTTCTTTTAAGTGAGGTCCTCTACCTTTTTAGGGACCTGAGTAAACTAATGATGTGCTTCCACTGATTAAACAAGAATTCTTCAATATTCCATAGAAGAATCATACATTTCTTTAAGCCCTGTGTATGCTTCTAGGGTTTAGATTCTAAATCAAATAGGTTTCTGTTTTTCATTAGAAAAAACGAACACAGGATTTCACTTGTAAATTTGTTAACTCTTTTTTTTCTGTCTAGCAACAAGCAGTGACTATTGTTGGGTTGGTGGACATAGTAGAGATGGCCATTCAGAAAATCACACATTTTAGGAACTCTAGCATTCATGTAGCTCAGAACTGTAAGAAGAGACCAGAGGAAGATCAACATGCTTTAAAGTATATTACAAATCAGTATTGAAATAGAGCTTAACATATAATTCATCTGGAAAGAAGCTCAGAACATGATTGCCAGTTATTTAATATTCTGGTCAAAGACAGTGGAAGCACTATTAAAGTATGGCATTTTGACTGCCATTGGAAAGGTCAGGTTTCAAACAGCAGTGCACTAGTTGTGCTCACAATGACTAAAGAATGATGAATAATTAAGTGAAGAGGAAATGGGAGACCTGCATTCTAATCTTGTTTTGGCCACTGATGGGAATCATGTGGACTTTAATCCCATCACACAGTCATTTACCACCTTGGTTTTCTCACCTGTAAAATGAGGGAGTGACTATAGTTCTTTAATAATCCTTGATGATCTTTAGCGCTATGATTCTAGAAACATCTTGATTTAATACAGTTTGAGGATTTATGTCTAAACTCTAGCAAGCAGAAAAATGTTCTTTTATTTCTAGAATGGACTTGACGTTGCGTTAACAGAGCAAATGAAATCTCTTGAGGATTGTTCAAAGAATCACCAGCTTAAAATTCATCTCCATTGTTGGTTTTTATTGTCTGTTTAACTTTTACTAGATCTATAATAGTTTTATTCATTTTCCTTTGCACCTGGACTGGCAGCCTGTGTGGTTGGAGAAACACATCACCACTTATTTTAGATACTTTGTTATCAGAGCCAACTCTGTAATCTTTGCTCTGCCCGTGAATTATTTATTTAATTTGATGTGTTTTTTCCTGGATTCATAGAATTTCCTTTTGTCATGATGCTTCTTTCCATTTATGGGACTGTAAATACAGCTGACTAAACCTCTCTAGTGGCCGAATACATATCAGGTCTTTTGTGTGAAGGATGCTAGCTAATCTTCCCGTTCTTAGGTGGACTACATTTTTATTCATTTGCTTTTATTCTACTCACCCCTGACAGTAACATCTGTGGAATAAATAAAATAATGATACCTACTACTTATTTAACTCGGATCAGAAAACTTGACCTTTTCCTAATTTTTTACATTTGCTAGCTTTGTGGCAATATGCACCCCTATTTTTCTCTGAATCTCAGTTCACCCTCTACATGGGAATAATTATGCCTACCATACAACGCGGTGATCATAAAAGAAATTCTACCCGTCTACTACCATATTGGGGAAAAATATTTGGATTGACTTTTACCAGACTTGGAGGCACATGTTTGCAGTGGCCTGTTTGAAAATACTGACTACATGGGGTACAGTGGGATACTCTGAAGGCACCTTACAGAGGTAGATAATATCTCTCCCAGGGCATCAACACTAAAAGTGAGAAGCATTTTGATTTCTCATCAAGAAAGAAATGTTCTATGATGTTAATGGTTCTTAACTTTTGGTGATTCATTAAAATCTCCTGGGGAGCTTTTGATAATCTTAAAGCCCAGCCTGTAATTTATACCAATTAAATATGAATTTCTGGGGGTTGGACTGAGGCATTGGTATATTTTAAGGTTTGCAGAATGTAATGGTTAATTTTTAAGTGTCAACTCAACTATATCCTGAGATACACAGATATTTTGCTAAACATTATTTCTGGGTGGGTCTGTGAGGGTGTTCCCAGATGAGAGTAGCATTTGAATTGGTAGATGGAGTAAAGCAGATTTCCCTCCCCAGTGTAGGTGGGCCTCATCCAATCTCTTGAGGGCCCCAAAAGAATAAAAAGTCAGAGGAAAGGAGAATTTGCTCTCTCTGCCTGAGTGTTTGATCTGATCCCCTGCCCTCTGACTGTGGCTTAACGTCAGTTCTGAAAACTACACCCCTGGATTTCCTAGTTTCCAGCTTATATTTAATATACAATATATTTAATATGTTTAATATCAATGACATATGTTAAAGCAATTACATATATTACATTATATTTATTATATATCTCCTATTGGTTCTGTTTCTCTGGAGTACCCTGACTAATATGGTGCTTCCAATACACTGTAAATACTGAGAACTACTATATATGTTAAAATACTATGGCGAAGGTATTACAAAAGTGGATGCTCTGACAGTGCAATTCTGCTTCTTAAATGGGCAACTCAATGAGGATAAGTAGCAATGTAAATTATTTTCTTCATTTTAAATGGTGGCCAGTCATATATATATATATAAACACTTTGGGAGGCTATAAGACACTAAAAGAACTTATAGGATATAAGCACTAAAACCACATCGACTCGCCACTCAGTAGAAGGAATTCTAGGCCCAAGATATAGAAACCTCCATACCTGAATCATTGGAAAAGATGTAGAAAAGACTCTAAAACTATTGAAATTTTCGGAGATCCCTTGTGACCCTTTTGGAGGTCATGATATCAGGACTCACTGGCCCCTGAGTCTTGTTTTGTAATACAGAGAGGGACCCACAGTTACATAGTAAATTGACACCTGAGACTTGTTTTTTTTTTTTCAGCTAGAAGTGGAAAGGAGAAGTATCTTTCACTGAAGCAGAGAGTAGAGGTATAAATGGGGAAGACAAGGTAAAGAAAGAGAAAAGAAAAGAATCCATTTAGAGAAGACTTGCTCTTGGGGCAAGCCCTGGACATACAGTCATTTATATATCCTGTTTCAGGATACATTGCATGCTTTACTGTAAGTAAGCATTTAATGATTTGTCTTCCACATACTTTGTTTCATTAAAGAGATTCACTTCTGCTGGCATTTTGTTTCATGGGATCCCAGGCCCTTAGCATAGTCCCTTAGTAAAGTATTTGTGGAATGAATCAGTCAATATGTCCTCAAACTCAGTACCCTTCTCAAATCAGTTACCTGCTTTATACCATAACTGAGATTATATTATCATAGTGTTAGGACTCAAAGGGAAATATGATCTCGATTTTAGGGTGAGCGACGAAGCTGCCGAGCGCCCGCGTCGCTGCCGCGGCCGGAAGACAGACGCCCCCCAAAGCCCCTCGCCTGGCTCGGACCAACGGAACCGGCAGCCCAGCACTCCGGTGAGTGGCGCCTCCTCCCCAGCCCTAGACCCCCGCTGGGGACCGGCCGGCCGGGCTCTTTTGTGCAGCGCACCGGGGGTGCTCTGCGCCCCCTCCGCGCGCCCGGGTCCGGTCCGCCGTACCCCGTGGCTGCGGTGCCCGCGGTGCGATCGGTATTTGTTTCCACCGGGGCCCGCGGCTCGGCTGGGCTCGGCTCGAAGCCTGGCAGGCAGCGCTGGGAAGGGGGAGGTGGAGGTGGACGAGAAGGGGGCCAGGGGAGGGGGGGTTCCCGGGTTTCCTGGCCGCCCCGCGGCTCCCCGGGCTCGGGGGCGAGGTGCGCGCCCAGCGCTGCCGCGCGCCCCCTCCTCCTTCCCCTCCCTCCGTCTTTGGATTTAAAACTGCAGTTTGCTCTCCAGCTTGCTGAGAATGTGGCGGGGGTGGGTGAAGGGGGGAACCATGGGACAGGAGAACAAGGCTGACTTTTAGGAACGGCCCTGGGAAAGGGGGAGACTGCGGAGGGAGGAGCCCCTCCCCTTCAACCCCCAAATCCCAAGGTTCTGCTGGTGCTCTGGGAGTTGAGAGGCGGGGACCGAATGACCCGGAGCGGGTGTGGGGCGGAGGAGGGATTTGGGGGCGGCCAGGGCCGTAGGGGTTGGGCCGCGTGCCCGGTTACCTGGCGAACAAAGTCGGTTCACTTTTGCATAAATAAATAAATAATCGCCTATCAATGTGTTTCCTCTGAGGCTCTGATTGAATCGGGCCCCCTCTTCACCAGGGGGTGGGGTGCTGAGTGATAGCTGTCAGCCCCCTGCGCCGGTAGCCGGGGGTGAATTGCAGAATCCCTCTGCTTTCTGGCTAAGGGCGCATTCCCCTGCTGGGTCCTGGTCCCCAGGCAGAGCCAGTGGGGCAGAGGGCTGGCTCTGAGTCTAGGAAATAACCTTGTTTCCTGTTCTACAGGAAAAGGGACAGCAACCCAGAGTTTGGGGGCTGGGGATGAAGACTGATGGGAGCTGGAGGGGTTCCCCAGCAGCCTGACCCCCCAGCCTCCTGCCAGGCTAAGGGGCCAGCTGAGGGAGGAAGGATGTGGGCCTTGCTGGCCGGAGGCGGGAGCTGAGGCCGTCAGTCCCTAAGATGGGCAGCGGGCACTGAGAGGGAGGAGGGAGAGAGAGAGAAGCGGGGGTGGGAATTCTCTACCGCAGACCCTGGGGGCCAGGGCCAGATGTGGAGGGGTGGGGAGTCCCCCCTCCCTCCTAGCTTGGGGGCCCTGGGGCTGGGCTGGGAGGGGCTGAGCCTGGTGCCCTCCGTTCCGCACCAGTGCCTGACTGGCAGGGCCAGCTGAATTTGGGCCCGGGTGTCACCCTGGGAGGTAGGGCCAGGCTGCACCAGCCTGGCCCCTGAGCACAAGGAGGGACCCTTGGGGGGCCTGTGCCTGTCTGGCTGGGCAGGCGTTTCCCGCCGGACCAGTTGGTGTCAGGAGGGACTTGGCCCCAGTTCCCTGGGCAGAGCTCAGGGTGTGAGGACAAGCTTTGCCTCCGGGTCAGGGTGGCCACATTTCGTCCGCTGCTGCTGCCGCCGGTGGGGCGGGGGCATGCGCTCGGGCCTGGGCAGAGTCCTGCCAGGAGCATTTGGGGTGTTTCTATTGTTGGCTTGTTCCTGTTCCGTGTGGCCCGGTGTGTGTAGCTGTGTGAGCTGGGGCTGTAGGTGACAGATTACCAGTTGGTCGTCCCCCCCCCACACACAGCCCCCACCCCTGCCGCCTGGAGGGGCAGGCTGGGTTGTGGTGGTGAGCTGCAGGGGGACCCCCTAGGTGGCATGTGCCTGCAGCTTGCCATCTCCCTCCTTTGAGCAGATGTATATTTTTATAGTAATGGAAAATCAAACTGGATAGTAAGTTGAATTCATTTTCTTTTGCTGCTGTGTCAATAGTTGGGATAACCCCTAGAGACTAGTGAACTTCTTGCCCCAGAGCTCCTACCCTCCAGAGGTTGCAAAGATCAGTGAGGGCATGAGCTTTGGGGGACCAGTTCAAACCAGTGACTCTTGTCCCTCTTGGTCTGGCATTGGGGCAGGTGCCCAGGTGGGCGGGCATTGCCCCCTCCCCAGGCATTCCCCCCACACCCCACCCCACCCCACCCCAGGTGTAGTCTGTCCTCTCAGCCACCTCCTTGGTCAGTGCCTAAGCTGTGCCCAAGCCCTCAGGGACCTTCTCCTGGTGGGCTGTCTCCCCCTGCCTGGGCTCTCGGCCCACGTGTTGTTATTTATTTTCTGTAGTAAAATCCATTTTTAATGCCGTTACTTTTGAAATAATATAGAGAGAAACAAATGTGATGTGTTTAAGTTGCCCTCTGTGAGTTTTTAATGTGATGTATAGCTGAGGTAGTGATGGAAGGAGCTGTTCGGCTTGGAGGAATTTGGTGTCATAAAGAAAAAGAGCTTGCTGTTTATTATGGTTGCTGGGCTGGGGGGTCTGGAACAGGGTCGTGGGGGCAGGGAGCCCCAGCACCCCCAGGTGCTGTGGATGGACAGGGTTGCTTCTCAGTTGGAAGGTGTATGGGTTCCAGGATTGTTTTGCATTGCTCCCCAGCCCTTGATGGGGCCTTTGGTGAGGGGGCTTGGGAGCTGGAGGGCTTTGTCCCCTCCCATTCCACCTGGTTAGATTGGGCAGGGAGGCTTATGGAACGCCCTGCTGAGCTAAGTGGAGGTGTACTGTAGGGAGGATGGATTTGGATTCTAAAGGAGATTAAGAGACAGAGACGGGATCTTTACCTGCTTGGTGTGGCTGTGCTGGAGGCTTGCGGGGCAAACTGTCCCTGGCAGAAGACCTTTTTTTTAGGGGGGGGGGGCTGATCTGGACCGGCAGAGCCCCAGAGGGACACTGCTTGTTCTCAATCAGCCTGGAGCGCTGGCTCGAGCCACTACCTCCTCTTGCCTCTGTTCCCCATTGGACAGGGGCTTCCTCCAGGCAAACCTGATCCGCCTCACTTCCCCTCTTCTCTGCTCTGCCCCACCCCAAGTCAACTTCTTTGTTTTTTTTTGGTTTGTGGAATACAGAGCTCTGTGCCTCAGGCCAGCCACCCAAGACCACAGGGTGCCATGCCTTCATACCAGATGCCCAGGCACTTCTGGTGTGATTAGTGAGGTCAAGCAGACTCACCATTATGGGATGGAGCCCAGCTCTGCCTCTGGGTCTCTTGGGACAGAGCCTGGGAGGGGGAAGCCAGGATGGGGTGGAGCTGGGAACTGAAGGGGAGGAGCAACGGTAACATTGTTGCTAATGTCAGCAGATGGGCCCCCCAGGGAGAGAGCTGGGGGAGGTGGGGAGGAAAGAGACCCAGAGAGCCCCACGTGAGGTGGAAAGAGGAAAAGATGGTGACAGAAGCCAGTGATGAGGGGGTGAGAGAGAAAACGGTCAAGGAGAAGAGCCAGGATCACAGCCCCTGGAGATGGCATCCAGGGGACCAAGAAGGCCTAGGCATGTGCCTTCTTGCCCAGGAAGGCCTAGGCATGTGCCTTCTTGCCCCAGAGCCCCACCCCACAGCCCAAAATGAGCGGGCACTGAGAGCCTCTCACCCAAGATCAATTGCTGCTAGGATAGTATCTGAAGGAGAGACAAGCAAACGTCTCTGGGAAAAGGGAGGAGGACAGGTGGGAGAGAGAGAGAAGGAAGCTCTCCCACAGGAGGAGAGAGAAAGGGGAGACAGGGGGATTCCAGGGGTCACTTGACTAATGTTCCTGCCCCAGGGCAGCATCTCCCCACTCCCCAAATGTCTGGGAACAGAGCCGACCTCTTCTTTGGACCTGGGGGCGGAGCCTGAGGCAGGTACAGCACCCCCCAGGTTGTGGGTGCTCTGTCAGGAGGCACCGGGCTTTTAAAAGCGGGGAACATTAGGACTGTTAGAGACACCAGGGGTGTCATCCGGTTGGATCCCCCCCACCTTGTTTGACAGGAGGAAATCCAGTCTAGAGGGGTCTCCTCCCCTTGCTTGCCTGGGACCTAGGCTCTTTCCGTCCACCTCTCTGTAGTTAGAGAGCTGGAACAGCTGCAGGGGGCCTCCTGGGTGCGGAGGGGGCCAGAGCCTGGGGAGAGGAGCAGGCGGGCACCCTTGTGGCCAGAGCCCCCCCAGGGGAGGGGGAGGCACCGCTGCCGGGAGAGAGGGAGGGAGGGGAGAGAGGAGGGGAAACAGTGAGTCAGGCTTCCAAGAGCTGAGGATGAGAGAGCCAGAGCTGGGAGGGAGAGGGCAGGGAGGGCTGCTCAGAAGTGAGGAGAGGGAGGGAGCCAGCCCCTGGCCCTGGCCCAGCGGTAGGGCTGTGCAGGGCTGTGCAGCCAACATGGACTTTGCCCGTGGCAGGTCAGGAAGGAGCCAGATTCTGCCCCTGCGGCGTCCTTTTCATTCCTGGAGTCCTTTTCATTCCCTATTCCTCATTTATGATCCCACCCCAGGGTCTCAGGAAGAATGACTGACTGTGTCATCCCATCCCTTCCTCAATTTCCCCATCTATTGTGGGATTTGGACTGTGAGCTCTTCTTAGAGAGGGAGGAACAGAGCCTCCTGGGAAGTGTTGGGGGGTACTTCCTCCAGCTGCTGGCTTTGTGCCGGGGGCCCTGCTGGAGGCTGCCACCAGTCAGTGTAGGGTGCAGGTCTCCGCGGTAGGGCTCCTCTTGAGCCCTCAGAGTTGCTGGGCCAGGGAGTGGCGGTGGTGGGCCACGAGTGCTGGGGTGCAGTGTGTGTTTGTGTAGTGCCGGGCTGGCAATGGTAGGTGGACTGCCTGGGGCCTCTCAGGATGGCCAGGGCGTAGACAGGGCCACGAACTCCAGATGTCCAGAGCCAACCTCCATTTGGGGAGGGAGGAGACACCCTTGTGATCCACCCCCCTCCGCCTTATCCCTGTGGGTCAGAGGCTCTGGGGCAGCTGGGAGGTAGGAATGGTCCCTGTGGGAGCTGGTGAGAACTGCCTATGGGGCCCCTCATGTCCGGAGCTGGGATCAGCTCTGGAGGGATCCCCAGGGACTGCCTGGGAGGGAGGAGGGAAGGAGCCCCCCTCCCACCCATCTGACAGGAAGGTATGGCTTCGTCCAAGGCCTGGCATCCCCCAGCCCTTCCCTCCTGGATCCCCAGCATCTCTTCCATTGGTGAGGGGATGAGGGAGGTGGGCACTGAAGCTTCCTCTCCTACAGGGCCTGGCTTTGGGGGGAACGGTGAAGTGAAGGCAAAGTGAGGCCCCCTGCCTCCCCCTACGTGCCCACACACAGACTCAGCTGCAGTGAGGCCCTGCTTTCTCCTCTCTGCTGTGGGGTCCTTGGCTTGGGAGCCCAGGGGAGGGGCCACTTCTGCAGCTGGCTGGCCCCGAACTCCCAGCTCAGCCAGCTGCTACTGAAGCTTCCAGAAGCTGCAGCTCTGCACCCCCTCCCCGCCCCCTGAGCCAGGAGAGGCCTTTGCTGACCTGGGGGAGGGTGTCTTGGTGAGCGAGTGGGCACCCTTAGAAGGACTAGCACAGACAACCAGACAGATGGGTGGCGGAGCAGATGGACAGAGACACCCACGCACAGGCAGATGGAGAGAGACAGACAGATGGACCAGGACTGGGAGAGACGGACATACAGAGGTGCTGGCAGAGACAGGAGTCAGAAAAATGGAAGGGCCTGGGGAGAGAGTAACAGACAGAGAGACAGAGACTTGGAGACAGGGAGATCCAAGGGGGGAGACAAGGTGACTGAGATGGGAGAAGGAGAGATATGGGGGAGAGAGGGAGGGGCAGGAAGAGATAAAGAAAGGGGGAAACCCAGACCGAGAGAAAGAGGAGAGACTGAAGGCTACAAACCACAAACAAGGATTTGATGAGAATCTGGAAGGTGTTTTCTCCTGCTTCCCTCCCCAAACCCCCAGGCCAGCCAAGTCTCCATTCCTTCCACCCCCGGCTCAGTTTCCAGCTGCTAAAGAGGTCAGGGAGAAAGAGAGAGGAAGACACACACACACACACACACACACACACACACACACACACACACACTCCCCCCAGATCCCAGAGACTCCTTTCCCCTGATCTCTTTGTAGGGGGAGGGAGTTGCGGAGGGTGCCTCTCCTAGCCCTGACCCCTACTCACAAATGTACATACCCCTTGTCTCAGAAAATATCCCAGAATACTTCCCACTCACTCCCCACTCACACTCACTGTGTGTCTCCTTGTGTAAGTGCAACCCCCCATACTCACGCCTGTCCACAGGGGCCTGGCCTCACACACACTCACAAATACACATTTTGTGGCATACATGTCTCTGCTCTCACACTCATCTTGAATCTCACAAACATAACCGGTGAGCCTGTCCCTGTGCTTTCTTACCCATACAGGCAGTGACACACAGGCCTCATCGTGGCTTCTCAAAACATGTTGATACACACACATACACAGTCACACTCTCACACAACAGTGGCAGTCACCCCAGAGCAGAGAGAGGACTCTTTCTCTCTGGAGGGGAAGATCAGGGTTCCTAGGGAGCCATGGTGTGATGGTGGGGGGCTATGCCCCCCACTCTGACCTAGCTGGCAGGGCAGGGAGGCTGGAGACACTTTCAGCCGGTGGCAGCCTTCCTGCAGGGCCTGGCCTGGACACAGAGAAACTGGCTGGTGTGAAAGAGCCGAGAGCTGGTGAGAGTGTGTATGCACGTGTACAAACATGTGCACGTATGTACAGGTATAAGGGATGGTGAGTGTCTGTTACAATGTGTATGAGAGAGACTGAGTGCATATGAGGTGGGATATGGGTGTGACAGGGAGATCCACTCCCCAAGGTGTGTGGAGTGTGTGGGTGTGGGTGTGACAGCTACTTGTCGGGCATGTCTGTGTGGAGGCATGCATATGTGACAGGTGCATGTGGCTGTACCTGGCTTTGCAGTGTGCGGGTGTGTGTCAGGGGCGTACACATGTGAAGGACTGGGACTCTGGGGCTGAGGGGCATGTGTACCAGGGTGCAGTGTTCTGCAGATGTGAAGGTGTGGGGGATGTTTGCGTGTGAGTGTAGTGTAGGCAGGGTGCACGGATGAGGGGGTAGCTGCCTGTGTGAGGCTGTGAGCTCGTAACCTGGGTTGGAGGGCTGTTTTCCAAGGCAAGGATGCTGCTTGAACAGAGGCCACCGGCATGAGCACATGTGAAGGGGCTCCAAGGCACACAGTTGGGCGCTGACCCGCACAGACGTACAAGGACAGACATACCCGCCCCTGTCCTCCCTCTTCGTCTCTCGTGGCGTCAGTGGTTTTCAAAGGAGCCTCCACGAGGACTGTTTGCTGTGCAGTTCCCCCCCACCCCCCACCCCCCAGCCCGTGCCTCTTCAAACGCAGGGATGCCCTCCAGGCAGCTTTGTGGAGGCTCCTGCCTCGGCCATCTGAAGGCAGATGGGTGGGCTGGGATCTGCTGCCGCCCCCCCAGGGAGCGAGGAGGCGGCACTGCTCCTTCTGCCTGGGCACAGGAAGAGACAGATGGACTGCCTGTCTCGACACCCGGACGTGGGGTCTGGGGGTAGGCGGGCACCGCCGGCAGAGGGGCTCTAGCGGGCAGCCCCCAGGTGGGCCCCTGAGCAAAGGCCAGGACTCTGCCCTTCACCTCCTCAGAGGGGCACCTGCCCTCACCCGGCAGCCCCATCACCTGTCTGGGCAGAGGGGCCCAACTCCAGCCCCTTGTACCTCCTAAATGCACAACCACTTCCCCACTCACAGCTCCAGCACGCCTACCCACCCAAACACATATTACAGCCCTAGTACTTAACCAAAACCCAGATGTTTATGACCCCCAATATACCCCCAGACACCCCAACACACACACAAGGCTTCTGCCACATCCTGAAACAGATCAACTCTTCCTCCAATCCCAGCACCTCCCCAGATACACCCAGGACCCTACTGTAGCCCTAATACCTTCCACACACTCAGGTTCTCAGAGTCTCAGCACCTAACCAGACACCCAGACTCTCCCGACGGCCCCAGCGTTTCCCTCCGCTGCAGCTCATCACGTCCCCGGACACACCGATACAGCCTCCTACACCTTTCCAAACTCTCCCCGCGACATACACGTACACACACCGCCTCAACACCCACGCAGAGGAGGACACCCCTGTAGCCCCACCATTTACCTCAAACACACAGACACGGTGCATCTTTGAACAGTAACGTCCCCTCAGCTTCTCGTACCTTCCAGGCCGTGCACGTGCATGCGCATCCCGCACACGCGCACACACACCCCAGATCCCAGCACCTCCGCACACAAGCCGTCCTCCGTGTTTTCCCCAGCAAGCTCCAGCTCCAGTACTTTCCTCAGCCATCCAAGGGCCCAGGGACAGCCCCCACCCCTCTCCAAACACCAGTCCCGCACTCATACACAAACACACAGGGCCCCAGCCCAGTCACCCCTCAGAGCAGCTCCGCCCTGCGCCCACACCTCACCCTGCAGCCGCACTCCCACCATCACACGTTCCAGCACAGCCTCCCTCCTCAGCGCTCTCCATCACCGCTCCCCCACCCCACCTTATCCTCCCCAGCCTCCCTCCCCCAAACTCCCGCCAGATAGCCTCAGCCTTGCAGACACACTGGCCCACTCTTCCGTGCTCTCTCTCATTCTCAGCTGCCTGGTCCTCCCCCACTTCCCAGAGCCTCCTCTGCCTGGGGAGGCATCTCCACCCCCCCTCATTGCCCCAGGCCTTTCATTCCTGGACAGTGAGGCTGTGCATCTGGTTCAATGCTGCCCCACCCAAGACCCTGTGCTCTGGGCACCCTGGCCTGGGCTTTGGGGGTTTGGGGCCTCTTTGGGGGCTCTTGGCACCTGGTCCTCCTGGTGTGTCAGCCAAGAACTCTGAGTACCCAGTCATGCCCTGACTCTGTTGTGTATGGGTGGGAAGGGGGGGGGGGTCTGGGCAGGGGGATTTACCCCCAGCCTGCACTTTCTCAGGTGCTTGCCAAATCCCCCTCTTATTGGGCTCACCTGAGGGGGACATTGGGCCTGGAGCTTCAGGAAAAAAGATGGAGAAGGGGCTGGCTTGACATGCTTCCCCTCCCACCCCACCCCACCCCACCCCACCCCCAGATCCGGGCTTGGGGCTTGGTCTCCCTGGGAGTCAGTTCCAACAGTGAAGGTTACTTTACTAGATGCATGATTTTAAATGGAATCTCCACCATCTGTTCCGCCCCCTAATTACAGATGCACAGAATCTGCCTCAGAGGGCAGCATGAGGGGAGTGATTTAGAGGCTGAGCTGCTTCTGCCCGCATTAGGGCTGGGGAGACTGGGGGGGCCTCTGGGTATTGCTCACAGCCCCCCAATCCCATCTCTTTCCCAGGGGCCTCTCGTGCCTCTTCTCTTGCTGGGGGAAAGGCTCCTAGAAATGTGCCCCGACCCCCTAGACCTGAAAGAGGAAGCAACTGCAGTGCTGAGGGAGGGTCCCTGAGAAATCGCCTGTGTCCCAGGACCCAAGGCTGGGGAGGCAGGCTCCATTAAAGCCTTAAAAAATTCAGTGGATCGATCTCTTGCCTACTTCTTCTGCCCTGGGGAGCCACAGGCGCTGGCCTGGCCCAGCTGTCTGCCCACCCCAGGGTAGTGAAGGGCTATGTTCTACTTTGGTAGAAATAGGACTGAATTGATGCCCTGCCATTAGGCCGTAGCGCTGCTAGGATTGCATCGATCTTCCTGTTTGTACTGTTTGTAACTATGGCCCCATCTTAAGTATTCCTAATTGAAAAACAAAGCCTCAGGAAACCGAAACTTAACCAGCCGCTCTCGCTTCTGTAACTATGCTTGCTGAACCCCCTTTTGCAACCATCCAACCAATCAGACGGTGACTAGTGTCTTTGTTTAAAAGTTAACCAATCAGTGACTAATGTCTTTGTTTAAAAGTTAGCCAATCAGTACCCCCCACCCCTGAAGGTCGCGAGCTTGTTTGTACCTGTCTATAAAAGAGCTGTACTAAACTCCATCGGAACCTCTTAGCGTCACCGGCAACGAGTGCGCGGAGGTCCAGGTTCGAACCTGCAATAAATGACCCTTGCCGTTTGGCTTTGACTCTTGTCTCTGGTGGTCTTGTGGAGGGGTCTCGTGACCGTGGGCATTTCAGTAGCAAGGATTAGTGAGGTTAGGGAGGGGGCGGTTAGAGCAGAGGTGGGGACATCCAGGTTTTGGCAGCAGAGGATGTGGCCAGGCACGCCAGGACCCACCAGGTGTGTTTGCACGTATGTGCCGGTCCTCCTTGGCACAGCTGGCAGGCCCGACCCCAGCTTGAGCCTTGCCCTGTGGGGCTGGACGGGCACCAGGGGCCGGAGGGGATGGGCCAGGGCCTGGGCCTCAGAGGGTTCCGAGGGACACGCCGAGGATGGGTCTACCTTTGCCCGTGGCTCCGGGGACCTGGGGCCCCGGCCAGCTCGCTGGTGGTGGTGGCGGCCGCGGGCACACTGTGGTAGAAGCTGGAGCATTCACTGTGGGGAGAAAGGGAGAGAGGCCGGGCTACAGGAATTTTAGATTGCTGCAGGCAGGAGGGTCTCTGGAACCCTGTGGAGCGGGCAGTCATGCAGAAGTAATCCTATCGCCGCCTGCCTGGAGGAGAGGAGAGAAGAGGGGGCTGGGAGGGGAAGGATGGCACAGCCGCCCCTTTCCCACCTCAGCCCCTGCGCCAGCCAGCTGTGGAGGGAGCCCGGGACCCCAGGGGGCTCCCCCGGGGAGGCACCACCCTTCCACCGCTGCCTGTGCCCCCTGGAGGGGCGGCACCGCAGCTGTTGCTCGGCTAGGAGCTCTGGGTTTTATAAATAATGCAGCTTGGAGGTGGGGGCCAGCTCAGCTTTGGGTCACCCACTGTGGCATCGTCTCCAGCTGGCAGTCCTGTGGCAGAGCCCCTCTGCCTTCCAGCCTGCTCCTCCTCTTTTGCTATGTGAGTTTGGGCCAGAGGCCCAGCCTGTGTGAGCTGGGCCAGGGCAAAGGAGTGTAGAAGAACCCAGAACCACCGCCCCCACCAGCCTTCACAGGTTAACTGGCCACTGGCTCAGCAAATCCAGGCTGGGAAGGGATGACCCGCTGTACAGGGGCCTCCCCAGTTCCAGCCCCTCCATTTTGCAGATGGAGTAACCAAGTCCAGAGAGGGCAGGGATGGCCAAGGCCAGACACCTGATGAGCACCTCCTTCCTGTCCCATTCTGCTGTCAGTCAAGGCTCTTCTCAGCCTCAGCTCAGCTAAGAGCAGGGCCTGGGGGTCGGGGGGGGGGCGATGTTTGGGAAAGTGGTTGCGGCTGAGACGTTGCCATGGCGATGCTGCAGGATGCAGAGCTGAAGTGGGGGCCTTCAGGGTCTCTGGGGCCCCCAGCTCCACACCCCTGTGGTCTTCTCCTCCCCATCTCCTGTCCCCCACCCAGAGGCCTGTCAGGCAGCTCCGGTGACAGGCTGGGTGGGTGACAGGTGGTGCAGGTGATGGGCTGGGTGGGTGACGAGCTGGGTGGGTGACAGGTGGTGCGAGTGACGGGCTGGGTGGGTGACGAGCTGGGTGGGTGACAGGTGGTGCGGGTGCGAGGCAGGCAGGTGACAAGCTGGGTGGTGACGGGCCCTGCTGATGACAGGCAGGGGGTGTAGTTGGCGGGGATGCTGTCTCCTGGCTGGTGGCCTGTCGCAGCCCCCCACCCTCACTTGTGTGCACATGAACAGACTGGGCTCAGAGCTTGGGGCTAAGATACTAATGAGGCTTATTACGTGTGGGGGGGCAGGTGCCCAGGCTCACTAATGAGAGGCCTTTAACGAAGAGGGGAGACAGCTGGGGGGCTTTGAGGAATTTGGCTGGCCCTCCTGGTCTGGAGGATGAGCCAGGTCGGGACCCCACCTACCCTTCCCCCGGCCACTTGGCTTTGTGTTACTACTACCCACAGTCATGATAGTTACCATTGTCCAGGCGTTTGCTACAGTGGCCGAGCCCTTTACATGCATTTTCTTATTTCAACTCAGCAGTCGTAGGAGGGAGGCACTATTGCCTATTTTATGGATGAGGAATCTGAGGCTGAGAAGGCAAGGGACTTCACATAACGAGTTTCTGTTGCAGCTGACATTTTAATCTTAAGTCTTTCTGTCCCCAGAGCCCGTGCTCTTAACCATCCCACCAGTAACACTCAGGTCTTGGCGCAGACCCCGACCTTCTCTCAGGGCCTCAGTTTCACTCTTCTGGAAAATGGATGTGCGGTGGAGGAGTGAGCACCATACGCTCTTCAGCTCTGACTTGGGTGGCTTCAGGGGCTCCTCCAGTTAACTGCCAAAGCCTCACCCCATCTGGCCCAGATTCTAGGTGACACCCCTGGACTGGAGAGAGGGCAGGGCTTAGCACTGAGGGAGCGGAGCTGAAGGGGGGATGCCTGGGGTATCCAGACCACTTCCTGCATTGCGTGGTGGGGAGGCTGAGGCCTGGAGAGGAGCAGCAAGGGCCCAAGGCCGCACACCCTGTAAGCTGTAAGGCCCCGTGGGATCCCAGGTCTCCTGGCCTGTTGGAAGGGCGGGGCTGGGAGTGGTGCCAGAGCTGGGAGGTCACCTTCTCCTGGACCCCACCCACCAGCCTAGCTTCTGCCCTGGAGGTTGTGAGCCCCTACATCCTGGGAGGGTGCAGGGTGCTGTTGGCCACCTCTTTAGGGCCATGCCCCTTCCCCGTCAGTCTGGGCCCGTAGTGTCAGTTGATCTCCCTTGGGGACCCATTGGGGTGGAAACTCCCTGGCAACAGCTGATGGATGGGTTAAGGCCTTGACATTGGCCTGGGGCCACAGCATGACCCTGGAGGGACCAGGCTAGGGCTGGGGGACTTGGAGGGGAATTTAAGGGAGAAGAATTAGGGTCATAAATCTTGGAGCATCTGGGTTCTCTTCTCCTCGACCTTAATCTCTTACGAAACCTGCTCTCCGGCTGCTCATCCAAGTCTGAGGGTTGGGGGGGGGGGTCCACCTGCCCATTCCCCTCTCCCTCCAACTGATGCCTCCCCCCCCCGAAATTGCACCCCCTATGGGGAAGAACAAGTTGCAGCCACTGCCGCTGGACAGAATTAAGAACTTGTGTGTCTAGACTACTGGATTTGGCCTCTGATTCATAACGGTAGGCAGGGCAGAGAGCTTCACTGCCTCAGTTTCCCCAGCCTTGGGTTTGAAATCCTCTCCTGGTGCCTGACTGCTCAGTCAGGAAGGAGTGCTAAGACCAAGAGGGATTTCACAGCTGTGGGACACATGGCCCTGTCCTCAGAAGCCCCATTCTGAAACAAGCAGCACAGTGCTGGCCTTGAGAGCCCTCAAACCCAGAGGTGAGGTCTTGAACTCAGGCTGGGTGTGCGCTGAGGCTCAGATAGGGAGTGGGTGGTGCTGGGTGGCTGGTCTGCTTTCTGAAGCAAAGGCCGAGGCTGGGGAGAGGCCAGAAGAAGGGTGGTGGTTTGCGTCGGGGGCTGAGGAGCCGTCTGTGATTGGGGGTGGGAGCCTGGAAGGGTCTGGCTTTCCCATAGTCCCGGGAAGCTGTAGCCTGAAGTTCTGGGGCCCTCCTAGCTCCCCAGAGAACCCGCTGCTGCCCAGCCCTGGGGACCCAGGCGTCCTGGCGGGTGAGGGCGGGTCTCCAGCAGGCACCCTGCCAAGGCTCGCAGCCTGCTCACCAGGAATCTTGTTGCTGAGAGATGGAAGATCCAGGTCGGGCCTGCAGCTCATCCCTCTCTTCCGGGAGGAGGAGGGGCCCAAAGATTCCTTCCTGCACCCGCCCTCCCATCTGGGGCAGGGCCCTCCTCAGCAGTGGGTGGGGCTGGGGGGCCCAGGACAGGCTTCTAAGACTCCATCACTTGTCCCGGAGCCTAGCCCAGCCAGCAGTGGGCACCGGGGCACTCTGGAGGCAGAATGAGCCTGGTGTGGCAGAGGAGAGGTGGGGGTAGGGTGCTGAGGCCACAGGGGGCCCTGCATAGGGGCCTAAGCCTGGCCCTGGCCCCCACTGGCTTCCCCAGGGCAGAGGGTGAAGAGTTGGTTCTCTCCCATTATGGGAGTGTGATTTTATTCCACGTGTCACGGAGTCTGAGATTAACTTGCTCACCAGTCTGTGACAAACCCCTCACACCCAAAACACACATACACACACAGAGGCACAGAGACACACGGAGATCCTTGGTCTCACAAACGCACCTTCCACAGACACACATAAGCATTTCCATACTACAATGCATGGCAGACTCTCACATGCAGATACACAAGCACACACTCGCACTTAAAGATACACCGAGATCTAGACCCACAGTCTCCAAAGCACAACGTTCTCCCACTCACACTAAGGCCACACAGACAGAGATACAAACAGGCGGTCCAGGGGGATGCTCGCAGCCCTACTTAGACATGCACAGATCAAGGACGCCCAGTGCCCCACAGGCACAGATACACGTAGACACACACAACCCCAGACACAGTCTTGTGGGCAAGCCTAGACCAACCGCCACACACACTGAGACAAAGGCCCAGATGCATACAGAGACAAAGACAGGCACAGACACACAGCCGGCAGCACGCACACAAGCACAGGCATGCACACCCGGCCACAGACAAAGACAAATAAATGCCCAGAGGTTTTGCTGTGGACAAAATGTGAGGCGCACACACACATCTGGGCCTCCTGCTCGACCTCTCTACCTGGGGACGTGGTGATCTGGTGCCCGTGGCTCCAGGGAGAACTCTGAGGAACCTTCTGCTCGGTCAGAGCCCCCCACCCTGGGCCCAGGGCCAGCCCCCACCTCTGGCTCCCAGCCCGTGGCCGAGGCCATGCAGCCACACCCTCAGCAGCGCCCTGACATCCTACCTCACCCTCCACGTCGTGCACACTCACGACACCCTCCACGCCCGCACACTTACGGTTTCTCCCTCACACCCCCCTCAGGTGTCCCCTCCTTGTTGTCTTTCTCAATCACTGTCCCCACCCCCTCGCCCCGCAGACATGCACAACCTCCGGCACAGCCTTCGTGGCCCACGCCCTCGCCTTCTCACACAGACCCCCATGCACAAATAGAACGCACGGGCTCTCCGCCACAGACCCACAAGCCACGTACACACGCTCCTTCACATACTTCCTCAGCACCGCTCTCACAGACTCATTCACAAATGCAGCACACTCACACACGCACACTCCCCCGCATACATCCCCACCGCCTTCTCACATGCGCGTGTGCGTGCACACACACACACACACTTTCAGAGCCTCCCTCACACCATCACTTTCCTTCCTCTGTCTCTCACAAACACTCCCTCTGCCAAGAGCGTGGCTCTGCTGCAGAGCAGCCCCTGAAGTACTAGTCACTGGACTCCACCACGTCCTTGGCCTTCCTGGCCTCAGTCTCTTCCCTTCCACCTCCAGCCCTGCATACTGTGGCCTTGTATTCTTTTGCCATTTCTCCGTTTAGTCAACAAGAATATATAGAGTATTCATTTATTCATTCAACAGATGTTGACTGAGCACTGATTATGGGTTAAGCATTGGGGATACTATGATGACACAGGTCCTTCCCTCGTAGAGCTCTCAATTTTGTGTCCAATTCGTTTGCTGCTTGTCTCATCTGACTAGAATGGAAGGTAACTCTTGATCTTGGATGTTGAGAGATGTGTAGGAGTTCACAGGAGGAAAAGTAGGGGAAGGGTGTTCTAGGCAGAGGGCAAAGCATGTGCAGAGCCTACAAGTAAATCAAGGTACAGTAGGCTGGAAACTGAGGTGATGCTCAGAGACTAGAGGAGAAGCTGCAAAGAGGGAAGAAGCCAGATGTCACAGAGTTTAGATGCCATGCTCAGGGGGTTAGATTTTGTCTAGTGGGCCACAAGGAGTCATGGGAAGTCTTTAGTGACAGGACAGGGTGAGGAAATGGTGGTGGTCTGACCTAGAAGAGGTGAGTGGGAAGGAAAGGAGACTCATTTAGGCACAAGAACCAGTGGGGTTCCAGTTCCAGAGCTGTGACCTCAGGAAAGTCACACAACCTCTGTGACCTGGGTCCATCACATGAGGATGGGAGACAGTACCAGAGCCGGGCTTATGGTATATGCTCGATAAACAATAGCCATTATTGTCAGTTATCGGTAGGACATGGCAGGGCATCAGATGAGGAGGAGATTTTACTGAGCACCTACTGAGTGCTGGGTACTGCGCCAGGTGCTGGGGCCCAGAGGGGAGGTGGTCTGCGGCTTCAGGAAGCTCACACACCGTAACCACAGCTCACGTGGACAACAGAACGCGGGGTGTGAGGGTGGAGGCAAAGCACCTCGGAAGCTTAGAGGAGCATGAGGGCTCTGGGTGGCTCACGAAGGAGCTGGCACTGAGCCGGACCCTAAAGAGGCTGGTTGAACTTGGGCAGTTCAGGCAGAGGTGGGAGAAGGAGCTTCTGGGAGAAGGAGCCCTGTGAACGACAGCCTGAGGGCAAGGGGTCTAATCCGGCTGTCGTGTGGGACACAGGAAGGGGGTGTCGTGGGATGGGATTATGGAGGCGAGACCTTGGTGGCCAGGCTAAGGGGGGGGTCAGCACGGGGTGAGCTGCACTCTAGAAATCCCATGTTTTGGTGGTAACATGGAATGTGTCCATTAGAGACTCTGCTCCAGGCTCCGCCAGTAAGCCGTTGCCCTCTTCGACCTCAGTTTCCCCATCTGTGTGATGAGTTCAGTCTTGTTTAGGAGGGAGTTCTAGTATCATGTCCTGGGGCTGGCCTAGCCTACTTTGTTGGGCATCTTCTGGCCTGGGATTCTGGGTCTCAGCAGTGCTTCCTTCCTGAGCACCCTCAGCCAAAGAAAGGAGCAAAATGAGGGGTTCCCCAGAGGCAGGTTTTGGGCGCTGCAAATGAGGGGCCAGGAGCTCCACACGGAAGGGAGGGGTCTTTGCCTGGATCTGACTCCAAGCCCCAGAGGGAAACCAGAAGAGAATGTCAAGGTCCCTCTTCCCTCTTGCCCTGACCCGTGTGGTGGCAGATGTGGGCCATGTGCCCAGTCCCTGGTCCAGGGGGTATCAGGACTATTCTGCCCACTGACAGAGGAGCAGGGCTTGGGTTCAAGAATGTGGCCCAGGGCTTAGAGTCCCCTGGGGTTAAGGAGCCAGGAGGCCAATCTTAGGGTGGCAGAGCCAAGTAAACGCCCATGGGTAACAGGGTTCATTTATATTTGGTGTTGCCAGGAGTTGTGGTCTAAGGCAAGTCCTGGTGACACCCAAAAACATAAAAAAAATAAGAAAAAAATGCTGATTTTATAAAGACTGCTTTCTTCCATAGTTGACAAACTTATGATGGTACCGATGGTTGGATACTACTCTTAGAGATGAAAAAGGTCTTAAGGATCTTCCATATTCCATTCACCAATCTGTGTTCTTGTTCAAAGCAAAATTAATTCCTTTCAAAATTAATGTATTAGTTTAATAATAATTATTAATCTTAAAATAATCTATCTGTGAGAATGGGAATTTGGGGTAGGAAAAAGTGACAGAAGATGGGACAAAAAGAGAATTCATAGAAAGACAAAACAGAATTTTTTAAATGGTGGGTACAAACTTCTGTTTCCAACTCTATCAGTTTACCTTAGGAAAACATACTAGAAAGGCCAGATAAATCATAAGCAACATTTGACTGTGAGCGTTAGAAAGCTACTGAGGTAGCCATGACCTAGAAAAGTAAACTAGAGAAAGAAACTCACTGAAGTGAGAACAATAGTCTGCACATGCGTTTCCAGCCCAGTCATTTAGAAACTACTGATGAAGAGCAAAAGTCTGAGAAACCGAATGTGGCTCCTAAGAGGTAGAAAAGCCAGTAGATCTTCGGACAATGTCATAGGACTAAGGAAACCAGAGTTGGAATTGAGAAATAACAAGGCAGCTAGAATTCTAAGGACCAAAATCACAGAGAGAGTAAAGATTCAGAGAACGGAGCTGGATTCAGCAACAGTGTTCCCTTGCAGTATTTTCCATGTGTAAAAGGTAGACAAGATGCTAAGAAGTCAAACAAAAGCTAACTGAAGTTAAGCAAAGACTTAGTTGGCTCATAATGCTGAAGAGACACAATTGGGGTTCAGAACCTATGAAAGATTTGTGGCCCAATGCAAAACTAATGATATGAATTAGGACATTGGAAGTCTCTACATGTGTGTGTGTGTGTGTGTCTGTGTGTGTTAGGAAGGTTGATGCAACATCTACATTGAACCTTATAAAGAAGGAAAATGAGTATGAAGTTGGTCCAGTGACTGAGGTGATCTTCCCCTCTGCTCCCTACCTAAGAATAGGAAATTCTCTCCTCAAGAAAATACAGTTGACCCGGGAACAATGTAGGGGTTAGAGACGCTGACTCCCTGTGCAGTCAAAACTCCACATATAACTTTATGGTCGGCCCTTCTTATCTGTGGTTCTGAATCTGAGGATTCAACCAACCACAGATCGTGTAGTACTGTATTACTTATTGAAAACAATCCATGTATAAGTGGATCTGTGCAGTTCAAACCCAGGTTGTCCAAAGGACAACTGTAATGTCATTCAGATTCTCTACAGCTTGTCATATCCCAAGTCTGGTATTCACTGAAGAACCACCAAGACTACCAAGAAAAGGAGAATTAGAATAAAAAACAAAACAGAATCAGAATCATAGATGACCTAAACATTAAAGTTCATACATATTTTGGTAAATATTATCAAGTTCAAGAAAATAGATGACAAGGTGAAGAATTTAACTTGACAACTAGAAACTAGAAACTGATTGAAGTTGAACTGATAGAATTAAAAATTATACGAAATTTAAAACTCGGTAGTGGATTGGACACAGGTAAAGAGAGGTAAGTAAACTGGAAGACAGAGTAGTAACAATATTAAGACTAAAGCAAGGGGAACGAAAAGAATAAAAAGTACACAAAAGCGCATTTGAGACATATGGGCCACAGTAAACGTTTTTATCATATGTGTAAACTGGAGTCCAAAGAAAACAGGAGAGAGAGATTGGGATGAAAACAATATTTCAGAAATATTAACAGCTGAGAGTTCTCTAAAACTAAAAGGAATATATGGAGCCATAAATCAATAAGCACTAAAAAAATGTAACAAGAACAAATACAAAGAAAACCACACCTAAGATCACCACAGTACAATTCATGAATACCAAAGAAAAGCATGACATCTTAAAAGCAGCCCAACGAAAAAGAGATTACTTTCAAAGGAACAATAGGGTTAAGATTACAGCTTACCTCTCAGCGAAACTGAATGGATACTAGAAAATAATGGAATAACATTTTTAAGTGCTAAAGAAAAGAACTGCCCAATGGGAATTCTAGAGGCAGAGAAAATGTTGTTTGGAAGGAAAGATGAAATAAGGAAATTTGCAGACAAACAAAATTTAAAAAATATGTTCTCATCAGAACTGACTGAATTAAATTATAAAGGGAGACCTGCAGGCAGAAGGAAGATTATCACAGATGAAAATAAGGACTTTATAATTATGTATAACAGAAAGGATAAATAAGTGGATAAACCTAAATAAAATCTAACAACACAAAAGGGTAATAATAAAATATATCAAAAATTAGAATGCATTAAAACAAATGGAAGAGGAAAATATAGTAAAAGAAATTTAAGATCTCAGCATTGATTGAGAAGCAGTAAAAGAGCTAATATGTCATGGTACTGCTACTTATGTAAAAATAACAAGCTAATACAGGGAAAATGGAATTTGAAGAAATCTCAAAGGAAGAAAGAAGAGCAAAAGGAACATAACAAGGTGGGACAAATAGTAAACAAGGAGTAAACGATCTGTAAGAAAATACATTAACTGTAAATACTCAAATTAAAGGACAAGGATTATTGAAACAAACAAAAAACCTAATTCTATGCCACCTACAAGAGACAAGAGTCAGATTGAAAATGAAAGGATTCAACAATTATGTCATAACAACAATAAGCAAAATTGAAGAAGATTTTTTTAATGTTAACATAGATTTGAAAGCAAAAAGCATCACTGGCGATAAGGCAGGATAATAAAACCCACTGTTACTTTACAAGGAATATATTATAAATCTAAACTTCAATGCAATATATGAAGGGAAATTCCAAAAATCTAAGTAGAAATAGAAAAATCTGAATTACCTAGATCAGTAACATAGAACCACAACAATAAATCAGATTATAGAAGATCTGAATACCATCATTAAAAACTTTGACTTAAATTTACATAAAACACTGTACCAACAATGATGGAATATATATATCACGCAGAAATTTTTAGGTGCACGTGGTACATTTATAAAATTGACTATATTCTGGTTATAAAACAAGACTCCGAATAAGCAAGAAATTTAAACCTATATAACCAATATTTTACCAAATAGTTGGATATTAAAGACATACTTCTGATCATTATGTAGGTCAAAGATAAAGTCGCAATGGGAATTAGAATTTTATTAATTGAATGATAATGAAAATATGCCATAACAAAACCTGTGGGTTGCAAATAAAGCTGTGGTCACAGAGAAGTTTATGTATTCAAATTATACTCTCTAAATGTAAAAGGGAAAGGAATAAAGCAACTAGAAGAGAACCTATCACCCTGAGGTAGGCAGCTCCTGAACTGTACCTGGTGGGGAAGGCAGGGCAGAACTTCAGGTGGCCAGCTGGGAGCACAGTGAACACCATGTCAGGAGCAGTCTCCAAGAAAGAGAATTTAATGTACAAAGGGATGACTAAAATATATTTAAGAGCTAGCACCCTGACCCTTCTTAAGGATGACTTACGTTGCTGGGGAAAAAATAAGAAGTGCTCGATGTAGAAGGTGAATAGCTTTATAATTCCTAGGAGAATCTTGGTACCAGGACCACACGATGAAGAACTTGGAGTCCCCGTGGCTAATCCAGCAGAGAGAAAAGGAGAAACAGAGATGCGAGAGAAAATAAAGGGAACACTTGGTGCAATTTGGTGCTGCTGCAGGCCCAAGTCCAGGTATGTGCTCTCTATCTCCACATCTTAAATAAAAGCCACCATGTTCCTCAGTCTTTCAGGTACTTAGAATTTCTCTTTAGAACCTGAAAATGGGGTCAGGTTTGCTCT
Organism: Phocoena phocoena; assembly: GCF_963924675.1. NCBI lineage: Eukaryota > Metazoa > Chordata > Mammalia > Artiodactyla > Phocoenidae > Phocoena > Phocoena phocoena. The sequence goes on along the minus strand of NC_089232.1, from coordinate 26,618,517 downwards.
CTGCATCGCTACAGTACAAAATAGAGGCAGGATGTTTGAAATAGTTCTCCATCTGGCAGAGGAGGCCTTGAAGCTGTGAGCCACTCACTGCAAACCAGCAGGACATGAAGGATTCTTGAGAAGATCTGAAGCTACTGGGAGGCCTTTGAGGAGTTAAATCCCATAGTAAATACTGTACCTTCAATGGCCCCTTCTCCCCTCTGTCCAGTCTTCCTCCACTCCCGTGGGGGCCCAAAGGGGTTAAATGAGCACTCTTTGACTTCTACTTGGTGGTCCCAGAACTTGACTTGGGCTTGGAGACTTCCATGAAAAGTCTGCCTTCCATCTCCTGGCTTGGGTTTCTTGGGCTCTCTGCTCCAGGCTAATCCCTTCAACCTGCTTTTTCCATTTCTGCCAATAACCTCCCTCTCCAGACCTTCCTAATGCTCTTCTGGGACAGGGGGGAGACTTACTGAGGGCAATGTTTATTTCTAGGCGGAGAGGTGACCACATGACTTCACACTGGTCGTCCCCTTGATTATTCAGTTTCTGTCTAGATTAGTCGTGGGTGTTTGTGCACCACAGCCTCACCCCCAGGAGGCTTTAGAACACTGTCCTTATCTCAGCACTGAGCCTCTATCTAGCCTCCTTCTCTCTCTCTCCTTACCCATCTTTACCGACAGACTCGCAGGCTTTCTGGACCTCTGAGGAAGATAAGCACTTCACTAGAACCTCTGCTACAGAACCAAACATATTGAAATGAATCTTTAGGAAGATACTGAAACAACAGAAAAAGAATACATGACGATTGTTTCTCCTGAGGGTTCAGTTACCTAGGGGGCCTTTAGCAAACTTTGATAAATCTAACCTTTCCTTCCTTGGCAATAGTTGATCACACTGTGAGGAAAACAAGTTAGAGAATGGAAAAATAATATTTGGATTTCAACGAAATAATAAAGATGCAGGGGCTATCTTTGAGTTTTGCAAGGTGAGAAGAGAGTTTACATTTTGATTATTTGATGGCAGGAATCCCTTTTAAAACAGGGCCAGTCTGCATGATGCATTTAAAAATCAACCTTTTCAAATATAGCCATAACCCCCACAAGATTTCTTGATTTCTCTGGGGTCAGGTAAACCATCACATTTCACAGTGGTGCCCTGTATATGAAAGTGATAAACATAACCTGGAAGCACGGCAGTGGCTAAAACTATGGAGCTGGCAGCCATTCGCTGAAATGATTTTTTGCTTTTAATTCATTGCATAAAATGCTAATGTCCAAATTCAGGCAGGCAGATCTTACCAACCATCAAGAGCTTCAACCCTGCTAACAGCTAAGTATGCACTTTTAAACCCTACTTTGACTGCTCCAGAAACTTACTGGGTTTCGTTAATGCCTCTGTTACTACTTCCTTTGTGTCGTTTTCTTTTTCTTTAAAAACATAGCTGTGTGATCTTGGGGAAGTTATATTATTTCCTTGAGACTTGGTTGCCTTCTCTGAGAATATCTGGGTATAATTTTAGTATTGCTCAATAGAATTTTTGGTGATAATGAAAATATTCTACATCTGTACCATGCAATGCAGTATTCAATAGCTACATGGAGCTAATAAACATCTTTGGAATATGGCAAATGCCACTGAGGAACTGATTTTTTAATCTTATTTTTAAATTTGTTTAAATATAAATAATGCCATGTGGCTAGCATCTGTTGACAGTACAGATCTACATAATATTTTAAGGACACTCTCTACTCAAAAACTACCATTCATTAACTCAACCTAAATATTTTTGCCCTCTGACAAACAAAAAATAATTTATGCTTCCCTTGAAATTATCTGTCAAGACCTTTTTCAGTTTGGGGACATTATATTCTTAAAATTGACTTTGCTTTATGAAACTTTAATAATGCTGGAGTTTCCTGCCCTTGGTACCACCTTTGTGATGATGGGAAATATTGTGGATGATCAAGGACCATTTCAAGAGATCATGGAGAGAAACCTTCTTCTGGATTTAATTTCATTATGAGGATGTCAAAATGCTACATTACTTAAAATAAAACCCATACCGTTTTTATGCTAAGTTATATTCTACATGTAGCTGGAAAAATGTTAAAAAGATTTTTAAAGAACTGCGCATCTATTTTTGAAGCTGATTTGGCTGTTCAAGGCTCGCTAGCACTTTATCCATCTCAGTACTATTTCACTTAGTAAACAAGTGCAGTTGCCATAATTGCTGCTTATGTGTCTGTGTTCCCTTCTACGTTATATGTTTTTGAAGTTAGAAACTATATTTATATCACAGCGCCTATGTATAGCACAATACCCATTGCTAATTCAGATTGTGCTTTAAGATATGAGACAAAATGTAAGACTTTTATTATAGTCATAAACATCTAGCAAACCAACCAGAAAATAAAAGCTAATTTTCAGTTGGCTGGCCAAGAACAATAAAGCGAAGAATACCTAGTGCAAAACCATATCTCTACTAACTACTGTTGGATTTAGAGCACACACATGCTAAAAAATATCTTCTTATCAAAGATTTGAGGTTGGACCTGAAAAAATTATATCAGAAGTGAAAACAATCATGTGGTCTGACCAGCGTGGATCACACAAATTAAGTGTATACTATATATAAAGTAGAAAGACTACGAGGTCCTACTGTATAGCACAGGCAACTATATATAATACCTTGTAATAACCTATAATGGAAAAGGATCTGAAAAAGAAATACATATATCGGAATCACTTGGCTGTACACCTGAAACACAACATTGTCATCAACTATACTTCAAGTAAAACAAAACAAAACAAAAAACTAAGTGTAAAGGGAGTCACTGGAGTCACTTGGAGGGTTTAGCAGCTCCACCAGAAAATACTGGGCATGGATTTAAAAGAGGCTGCGTGGGACTTGCTCTTGTCCAAGTTCTTTCTCAAGAAGTATCTGAAATAAGCCTAAATTCAGAGTTAATCAGACTGGCCTGCTTTCTCAGGTGAACTGGAATTCATTGCTCTTTCCCCTCAACTCCCTGATGTCAGTGGCACTTTCCGGAGATGAGGTGGACTTCTCCGCCTACTGCAGAAGCGCAGTTCCCCCCGGGCCCACTCCCTGTCTGATCCCACACTTGAGGCCAGATGCCAGCCTTCCCAGAACATTCGTGGTCTCCTTTCAGTTTCTGACGTGCTCAGATTGAGTCCCTGTAGACTCTTCCTCAGCTTGAAACCTGATCTTCCACCCCTTCCCTGACCTTGATGGTTACCTTCCTACTTTAGGCCTCAGGTGCTTTAGCTATAAAATGATATAGTTGCCCTTAATTCTAAAGTCTTCTTTCTAAAGCGCTACAATGTGGTGGCTCCTTGAAAATGTTTCTCTTTGCTGGTTTTAATTTTGTAGAGAATTAGAACCCCAGCTACTCTAAAAGACAGTAAGTTACATTGGATAAGGAAAGTGTGCTTTTGTAGTTAGATTAACAGGGATGGAAGACGACTTAGTATGTTTTAAGATACTCGTGATCCGTTCTCCTGAGAGTCGGGGGAAGAAGGGGAAGAGAGTTAATAAAATACCAAACGATTGTGACAAATTAAGTTCACCAAGATGTAGCTGATTAGTTACTACTTGAATAAGCCACACAAATCCAATCCAAGTTTTCCTTTATTTTTCTAAGAAGGGATCCCAGTGAACTAACTCCCATGTTCAGTAACTGCACGTTCTGCGGCTTAGTCTTTAAAAACTGTTATGTTGCTGGAAGAAGAAATATTGCCCATCAGTCCTAATTGATGTTTAGCTATCACGCACATTTGAAATAAATTTATTACTTTTCCTGATCTCAGTGTAATACATTCCAAAGGGGCAAAGAGCACACGAAAAGTTATGGAGTCTCCATCTTCTACACTGAAGTGTGCAATAAATTACATATTATTTGGCCGTGAAATTCACAAGCCATAGAAACCACGCCATTAGCAATGTGTACAGTGGTAAACAGCAGGTAGTGAGAATGATAGGAAACAAAACAGACTGTGTATGTTGGCACTGCTGCCAATAAAGCAATCATTAAATGCATTCATATGCATCTACGCTAGGTAAGCTCTTTGAGGGCAATTGCTATGAATTCTACATACCTGTCAGGATATTATATATAGCCCACTTTCTATGGCCTTTATTCAAAGACGCTGAGAAAGGGTTACTCTAGGTAAGTCCAGACCTTTTCTCAATGTAGAATTTGGTCAACATGCATTCTGAACAGCAAAATTTCACAGTGCTTTCAATTTTCCTACAGTAATTGCCACCTCAACAAATGCAGGATTAAGTATAATGGATTATAAGAAGTTACAAAGGAAAGATGGAAGAAAAGAACGAAGGTAGAAAAAAGGTGGGTATGGAGTACTTCAATATTTATGTTAAGAGTAGAACTAAAACTAACCTGAGGTTACCCTGAGCTATTAGCATACGCTAAAGAAACTTAAATGAAAAAATTTAAGAAACCAGCAAGGGAAACTCAAAGATTCTTTGTTTTTTCACTTTACTGCATATACACGTCCATCTTAAACAATCTATATGCTTATATCCAATAAGAGAGCATTGTTTTGCAAGGCTATTTGGGTTCTATCAGCATGTAAAGGTCGGACAACTCAACTTTAGCAGAGTTAGCCTTCAGGTGAATAATTGCTTCTTTCAGGTTGCGAGCATTTGAATTTTCCAGAAATGTTTCCCAAAATATGAAAACTAAAAGAAGGGTCCTAGGACAGCATCCTTTAGAAGTTTTATATAGTATCAAGGCTTTTGGAGGAAGAGAATCCTTGTCGATTATCAACACAATGATTCCAAGCAGGTCAGTTTTTGCTGAGAATATTATATAACAGAACCCACTTCACCTCCATTATACTGACAATGATCTTCCTTACTTCAACCTTGTGCTTCTTAGTAAAGTTGAAAATACTGAGCCAAGAACAGACGGTGACAATGCCAGAGACTCAGATGTACCTATAGGTGCCTTCAGACAACATCAGCCACCCAGGCTAAAGTCCTGGTTTAAAACATCCCAACATGAATGAATCTCAAAAACCATATGCTGAGCAAGTGAAGCCAGATCAAAAGGGCACCTACTGTATTATTCAACTTACACTCGCCAAAAGTCATCTCTAAAGATAAAAAACAGATCCGTGGTTGCCTTGGGGTGGGAGATGGGGATACTTTTGCAAAAGCCTAGGAGGAAACTTTCTAGGGTTTTAGAATTGTTATCTATCTTTATGGGGGTGGTAGTTATACAAATGTATACATTAATTAAAAGTCACTGAACCATTCACTAACGGTTTTATTGCAACTGCATTTTATTGTATGTAAATGATACCTTAATAAGGTTGTAACTGCATTTTATTGTATGTAAATGATACTGCATTTTATTGTATGTAAATGATACCTTAATAAGGTTGATTACAAAATGAACCAAAACCAAAACAAAGCAGAAGAGAAACCTCTCAAGACTTCAAAGGAAATACACTGTTTTCTTCCAGGGCACCAGATTGGAAATGAGGCATTGGTCTGTTCTACTGTCAGATTATCCCTAGGGTTATCTAGTCTATTTTAAAGCACTAGAGTCCCCTATCAGGAAAACTCACCCCATGTTTAATTACTTTGATTTCTTCTGTGCCTCTTCTCCCAACACAGTGCAGCCATTCACGGAAGAAAAACCACCTTTTCCCAACTTTGTATCACCACATATTCTTTACAAAGCTAGTATTTATAGAATAAAATTTGGCTACACTTTGTAAAAATCTAGCTTTTTGAGCCTTACAAATCTTAACAGTTAACCTATTGCCTCCACTGGAATTTGGAAAAAAATTATTTTGAAAAGGAATAGCTGAGACTTGACATTTTTTTGTGTGTGTGATTTTCTCTTCCCGTAAGAGAGAAGTGAGTAGGAATGAGAAACACATACATAAAGAAAAAAAAATTATCTTGCTGCCTTTCCATGGTTATAATTTATAGGAGGCCCTTTTCAACAATAATCTATTATCAGAATCAATAAAATATAATCTCCATGAAGGCCAGGCCAGGATATTTGTCTCTTTTTCAGCAGACTGCAATACAAACCACATTCATGGATATGCTTCTTGATGATCTTTGTAATACTGTAACAGTTGCCCATTTCCTCATGCCTCTTCACCTTAACTTCAACCTGGTTTTTCACCAATGACCTCACATTTCCTACTCTATCACTTGGTTGTGGGCCTCTTTTCCAACTCCAACCCCAACTCGCATTTCACTCTGGCACCAAAGGAAGACTCACACCTTCCTGCTTTTTAGTGATACCTCAAGGTCATTACCATATTGTGATCACCCTGAAGAATAGCCAGACAATTGTTATTTCAGAGCCATCTGACAGTTTGTAGCTCTAAAAATTAACTAAGGACCGCATTTGTCAAAAATATCCTAGTTTAAGATTTTGGTAATACAGCAACAGTAATTCCGAAGTCATTTATGACAATCAGTGTGGGAAGCACCCTCCTTCAGGAAGATCCTTTGCCATACAATACACTTTCCCTGTCAGGTAATAAGGAAGCACGGCCGTGGAAAGTAACCTTTTGTGGAAAGAAATACTTGGCTTGGAGAAGGCTTGAAGTTCATACATTTTTCTTGAATTAGATTCCCCATTAATTACTTTATCCACAAACTGGTAATTATCAGAATTATGTAAGCAATTAAGGAGATGCTACTCCACATTCTTTCAGCTTGTTGACCTTTCTCACTTTATTTCATGTGGCTATCTGAAACATCAGTGATTTACATGCCTTTCTGTTTTTTTTAAACAGATTTCTCTGTGTGTGTGTCCCCATGATGAAAACATCATTAAAGTAAAATATCATGAATAGACTCTTAAGAAGCAGAGTCTACTTAAAGTCCTGGAAAATATGAAAGCACTAATATTCATGGACAACTCTACACTCTGAAAGTTACTCCAAATGTTGTTGATCTCTCTTTTGTCTAGGAGTTTTTCAAATTTTCACCATGATCATTTGTTAGTTTTATAATTACATAATAAAGGCATTACATCATACAATATTTTGTTATCCATTGCAGTTTTAAAACCATTCCTTTCGTTGTCCTCAGCAGATATGTCATAGATTATTAGTACACAAGCAAAAGCTTTCAACGTAACAGTACTTTATGTACTTTATAGTGAGAAGAACTATACTGAGCTATCTCTATCCTAAGACAACGCACTAGGAAAGCACTAGGAATTCTTAAGCACTAGGAATACAGAGACGATCAAGGGGCAAGTTCCTTGCCTTCGAGTATACATGATCATTATAGCAAATGCTTAAATAGCACTTAGTATGTAACTCACCACAGCAGTCTTATTATCCTCCTTTTTAATAGGTGAGCAGAGGAAGCCACAGGGAAGTCATAGGGTAAAGCCAGAATTTGAACCTAGGTAGACTAGGTTCTCCACGGCTTTAACTACTACATTAAAAATATATATATATAAAAGTTATATATATAACTCCAAGTATTCCAAAGTTACAAATCACTTATCTACCAAAACTCAAAAAGGAGCACACAAACTTGCATAGAAAATAAACATGTAGAAGTTCATAAAGAAACCACAATATAACCTACTCCACATAATATACTGACTGCAGTGTCCTGGGCCACTCCCATCCTTACCTTAGGTAGCTGGAAATTACAACAAAATAATACTCTTCACCTTTGGAAGCCACACCATCTCTCATACCAACCAACCAATTACTTCCTTAGAATAGGAAATTAACGTATATATATATATATTATGATATTCAGTTTAATTTCCTATTTCCTATATATATATAGCATTACTGATGTAGAATCTTTGTTTAAAGACAATAACTTCAATAGCAGAGGGAACGTTACCATTGCAGGCTTCCGATAACCTCTATATTTCTCAGATTTCATGCTAAATCATAAAATGCCATATTTGTGTCTGAAGCTATTTTTTCAATAGTCCATTTTCTTAAATGGACTAGCATAGCCATAAATACTGAGGAATATTTTGGCTCCCAAATCCTAAAGCCATTCTGATTATGCCTGGGTGATCATGGGGACGTCATCGGAACTACCAGAGGACTGGCTGAAATACCAGTGTTCTGGCCAGCTTACAAATTAGAAATTATACAGAATCCAATTTTATATCTTTGTTAAGTAATTCCTATGAGGCTTTTGGGATGTCAGTGTAAAGTCCTTTCATGTGTAATCTTTATCCATAGATAGGGAACAATGCCAATCCCCGTCATAAATACTTTCACAGCCTGACACTGAAAATCCACTGTAGGGCACAGGACACGCAAATAGGATGTGGATCACACACATCCACTCATTCAGACAATCCACAAATATTCATTTTTAAGTCTACTATATGCCAATAATGTACCGGCCTCTCAGATGCTAAACCATGCTAAATGCTGAAAGAGACATACTCAGTTCGGGCCCTCCTGGAACTTAGTACCTACAGAAGTGCCTTCGTTGTAAATGGTCAGCTCTCAGCCAATGCTATTATCATCAGCAGGTGACCAAATGATACAGCTTGCTTTCTAAACAAGCTCCACACTCCTTGCTTTGAACATTTTTGCTTTCCTTCAAGGCACATAATCCAGTGGTCAGTTTCTCCCAGGTAGTGAGGTTTGGGGAAAATTACCCAGTGAACAATTCCTTGTGGCCTCACTCTTTCCTCACACTCTTCTCTGTGCTCTTCAGCTAAAGAGACCTGGATTAAAGTCACTTGCTCTAACCTTATTATTTTAAAATACGGCTGCTCCTGCTTTGAAGATTTCCACTGGACCAACACAGCAGCAAAGCAGCACTGAATCAGAAGCAGGTAAATTTCAAAATGACAGCTCTAAACATATCCAGTCTCCTTTTGTTTTCCTCCTATCCCTTTGCTCTGAATACCTCTGCCCTGAGGCCTTGCCTTTACCCTTCTCTGATTACTGCTCCAAAAGGGTTTCCAAGAGCCGGGAGTATTTATAGTTTCATTTGCTCCCAAGTCCCTGGTGGAAAAGGATGCTTGCTTCCTGATTCTTACTAATTCCAAACTCACATCATTAACACAAAAATCATCATTTAAAAAACAAATTTCCTCAGCGTCATATTTCTTCTGGGCCAACACTAAAAGAATATTTTCAAAGAAACAATATCCTCTCTCCTTTGCTCTTTTGAGTTTCACATTCTTACCTCCAGTCTCATTTTCAACCCTTATTACGGGATGCATCACAAACACAGAAGAAAGTTCTTTGTGCTTTCCTGTACCAGCTAATTATTCTAATTTGTTCTGTCTCTACGGAACAGAATGCGAAATCAACACAAAGCCTGATTATGCGACCTCCTACGGAACAGAATGCGAAATCAACACAAAGCCTGATTATGCGACCTCTTCCAAGGGAATGGTCTGAGAGTTGTCTGTTTACTCATGAAGCTCAGTGTGTATTAAGGGTTGACTGAAGCAATCATCAGGAATTTTCATCCCTTAAATTAGTCTTTTCTACCAGATGCACATCTTTCATTTCGGATAATATAACTTTTAAGTTCAGGATACAACTGGACAAAAGAAAAGAAAAAAAGGTAACCAACACAACATTTGCAGTAATAACACAGTAACAGCTATCATCCTTCCCTGAGGAATTCAGCCTACTTTATGGACACAATTTAGTACAAACTCATAAGAAAGCTAACAAAGCCCGAAACCACTTCACAACAGTGTAGAGAGTAAAGGTCAGAAATTATTACTGCCAGACCCAGCAGACAATGGCACCTACCGGAAAGAGCACAGGACAGGAAACCCTGGAAGCCTGTGTTCCAGTTTCGGTTATTCCTGTAAGCATTAGTATGATCTGCGTGAACTCAGACTGCCCTGCTTTTTCCGTTTATAAAAACCTACATCACCCTCTCAGTAGAATGAAATGCCACATCTGAAAAGCTGCAGATCTCTTTAGGAAAGAAAAAAGCTCATGCTTTCCAACCAAAATGGAATAATTCAGTCAATGGAGACTTAATAAAAATCTGCCATAAAGCAATTGTTTACTTGAAATCTATCTTTTGTGGTATATTTATTGGGGTAAGGAGTGTAAGCAAATCATAATTAGAGTTACCAGTTATTCCAGAAATCAAGGTCATTGAGTTCAGATTCCAACTTTGACCCTGACCCAGGCTTACAGAGATATAAGATGTCCCAATACCTCATATCCACCACACATGGGAGAAACAAGGTATGCAGACAGATCCTCTTATAAATATCCCATATGTAGTGGATTTTTTGTTTGTTTTTTTTTTTTGTAGTGGTTTTAATACAGGGTCTCAGATTCGTTGCCATTCTTCGCATCCAGATGTGGGCATTTTCCCTTGAATCTAGGCAGGCTTTCCATGGCTTCAACCAATAGAGCAGGGGTCAGTAAATTATGGCTGGTGGGCCAAGTCTAGGCCTCTACCAGCTTTTATAAATGAAGCTTTATTGGAACACAGCCATGTTCCTTAGTATATGTATTGTTTGTGTCTGTTTTCACATCACAGCAGCAGAGCTAAGTAGTTGCAAAAGAGACTGTATGGCTTGTAAAGCCTAAAATATCGACTGTCTGACACTTTATGGAAAAAGGTCTCCAACGCCTGCAATAGTATATAATGAAAGTGATGCTATGTAACATCTAAGACTAGGTCATAAAAGGTCATGCAGCTTTTGCATGATTCTCATGGAATGCTTCAACCCTGGACACTCATTCTCTTGGGATACTCTATCTTGAATCCTAACTACCACGTTATGAGAAGTCCAAGCCACATGGGCAGCCATCTATAGACACTCCAGTCAACAGTCCTTGTTGGGCCCAGTCTTCAAGGGCCAGACATGTGAATTAAAATTATCTAGATGATTCCAGCCCCAGCCATCTGAATCCTCATGAGCTGAGGTTTCAGACATCAGTCATGGAGTAGAGACAAGCCATCTCCTCTGTGTACTGTTTGAATTGCTGACCCACAAAATCTGGGCATATATTAAAATTTTTGTTTATTTCACCACTAAGTTTGGACTTCTTTATTATGTAGCAATGTAGCACTGTGTCTGTACACAGGAGATCTACATTTCACAGAGCACAGATTTTTAGATGTGAATGTTGACTGCTCAATTTCTAAGAAGAACGTACACACACACATAGGTACAAAATGTTTATGTATATGTAAATATTAGACCTATATAAACTAATCTATATTATCCATAAAATGAGGGGGCCTTGATAATGGCTAACATTATTTTTCGGTACTTATTGTGTTCCAAGGACTGATAAATTCTTGCATTGTATGAATTTTCTCTTTCACCCTCATAGCAACTCCCTGAGAGAAGTAATGGTATCTCTATTTTATAGATGAGAAAACTGAGGCAAAAACAGATAACATGCTCAAGAGTACTCAACAAGTAAATTTTGAGTCAAGATTTGAACCCAGGTTCTCAAGTTTTAGATCCCTTACTCATACTCACCAAGCTCTATACTGAGGAAGGGGATGAAAGCTGACGCCATTACCTCATGCTCAAGAAGTTAGACAGAAACTTAGCAGGTATGGTTGAAAGAAGACAGGACTTGGAGTCGTAAGTCCAGAGCCTGAGTTATGAGATGAATTCTCCTCTCATCTAGATATAGGTTTGTTTTTAGAAAATGAAGAAGATCACTGTATATTTTAATTGTTAATTTCTGTACTTAATGATTACCAATGAATGGAATTTTACCAGGGAGCTATTTTGCAATGACATAAATTATTGATTCAAACTCAAACCTTTATTATAAATTATTGATTCAAAATCAAATCTTTATTAAGTCTCCCTTGCATCAGAAGTCTTTCCCACTCTTCATTTCTTTGAAACGCTTTCCTGTCTACTCTTGGCCAAAGCTTGAAGCCTAATTTAACATTTGGAAATAAAATAATGAAATAGTCATAACACAGCAATTCCAATGCCTACTGAAACGGAAGCTCTAAATAATTTTTCAGATAATTTAGGAAATTAAAAATATTTACATCATAGATGCAAAGACAGAAGTTACTTGTGTAATAAATGGTGAGACAAAAAGTTTCTGGTCAAGTAGATTTGTTTAAATATGATCACTAATCTGAGTTCTACCCCTGTTCTAAAACCCAGTGACAGGTTGCATACAGCTTCTAAAGGGATAGTTCAAATTTATGGGGTCAAATTCATGCCATAAAATGTGGTATTAGTAGTAGTACTAGAAGACAGAGTGACTGTCTTCTTTGGGACATAGATGAACACCCCAAGATAGACAATATCAAGGACAAATTATGTAGAATAAGATATTATCTCAGTCCTTGGAACATGTCATCCAGGATAGAACAAGAAGTAGATTTATTATCAAGTACATGAAGCCAGAGACAGTAAGCAATGAGTGGTAGTTGGTTACACTAGACAGGTTTTAGAAGTAGAGGCACGGATGTAGAAAACAAACTTAGGGTTACCAGGGGATTGTGGCTGGGAGGCTAAATTGGGAGATTGGGACTGAAATATACACACTACTATACATAAAATAGATAACTAATAAGAACCTGCTCTTCTTATTAGCACAGGGAACTCCATTCAGTACTCTGTAATGGGCTATTTGGAAAAGACTCTAAAAAAAAAAATAAAAGTGGGGCTTCCCTGGTGGCACAGTGGTTGAGAGTCTGCCTGCTGATGCAGGGGACACGGGTTCGTGCCCCGGTCCGCGAAGATCCCACATGCCCCGGAGCGGCTGGGCCCGTGAGCCATGGCCGCTGAGCCTGCGCGTCTGGAGCCTGTGCTCCACAACGGGACAGGCCACAACAGTGAGAGGCCCGCATACTGAAAAAAGAAAAAAAAAAAGTGGATATATGTATATGTATAACTGATTCACTTTGCTGTACACCTGAAACTAACACAACACTGTAAATCAACTATACTCCAATAAAAATTTACCAAAAAAATAGGTTTTAAGAACCATAGTCAGGGAGCAGTGTGGATTGGAAAGACCTGGCAAGAAATATTTCTGCATCCTCAGACAGTGCTCCCCAAGCTGGCTATTGCAAGGGTGAGCATTTAAGAGATCTTTGACCTAAGGAGGACATGAGATTAACGATCTATCCCGATGTGCATGAATTATTCTCCTCGGTGCTATCAGAAATCAGATGGCATCCTAGAGCAGGGGTCAGCAGATCTTTTTTGTAAAGGGTCAGATAGTAAATATTTTGGATTTTCTGTACCATACGTCTCCATTGCAACTGCCCATCTGCTGCTGTAGCACAGAAACAGCCATGCACAATACGTTAATGAATGGATGCGGCTGTGTTCAAGCAAAACATTACGTACAAAACCAGGAGTCAAGCGAGATCTGATCAGTGGGCCAGAGTGTGCGGACCCCATTTCTGGGTCAGTGTTCACAGCTGAATGAGTCATGAGGCCTTAAGTTCCAGTTCTCATTGTACTACTTTCTACCTGGGTGAACTTGGGTTCATCCTTTTATTTATATGGGCCACTGTATTAGTCAAGGTTCTCCAGAAAAAGAGAACCAACAGCATGTGTATACAATGTGCCCATATATACTGATAGATATAGATCTAGATATCAATATTGATACCTAGATCTATATCCATGTCTATATAAAGAAAGAGAGAGAGAGATTTTAAACAATTAGTTCACACAATAATAGAGGCTTGGTAAATTCAAAATCAGCAGGTTAGGCTGTCTAGAGACTCTCGGAAGAGTTGCAGTTCAATTTCTGTAAGTCTTCTGGCAGAATTCCTTTTTGCGACAGGGAGGTCAGTCTTTGTTTTATTAAGAGCTTCACCTGATTGGATGAGGCCCATGCATATTATGGAGGATAATCTGCTTTACTCAAAGTCCACCACAAATCTAATTATGAATTTCATCCAAAAACACCATCACAGGGACTACCCTGGTGGCACAGTGGTTAAGAATCCGCCTGCCAATGCAAGGGACACGTGTTTGAGCCCTGGTCTGGGAAGATCTCACATGCCGTGGAGCAACTAAGCCCATGCACTACAGCTACTGAGCCCGTGCACCTAGCGCCCATGCTCTGCAACAAGAGAAGCCACCGCAATGAGAAGCCCGCACACCACAACAAGAGTAGCCCTCGCTTGCTGCAAATAGAGAAAGCCCACGTGCAGCAACGAAGACCCAATGCAGCCAAAAATAAATAAATAAAACATAAAAAATTTTTAAAAACACAAAAACACCATCACAGAAATATCCACAATAATATTTGACCAAATAACTGGGCATGGTGGCCCAGACAAATTGACATGGAAAATTCACCACCTAAGCCATAGTTTTGTCACCTTTTACTGAGAAATATGACTTATCTGAACTATTTTGATACCTAGAAGATACTTTCTAGAGGTAACACCCTCAGTATTTTACATGGTAGGCAGTAAAGGGAATGAGCCCATTTGCCCAGTCAGATGACACCTTAAAGGATCAAATTCTGTCTTCTCTCTCCAACCCACAAGGATGAATGCCAAAAATACATCACTTATATCTGCTTTAGCTAACATAGGATAGGTCTGGAACAGACCTATGCTCCCAGTAAGTCTCATGAAATGCTGTTTCATTAAGGAGAGACTTTACTTGCTAAGATTAGAAGTGAAAGAGGGTGGTGGATGAAAAACTGCCCAAGGATATAAGCTCATGCAAGGAAGCAGGAGAGAGAATGGGTATCTGAAGATGTGCGCTCTGAGCCAACACTAATTCCACAGCATCAGGTTATAATTCAGGGAGCCCAGCCACTGGGATTTTTTTCCCCTTCTTCTTTTCCCCCAAAGAGGGACAAGCATACTGACAAAGGAAGAGCATTAGTCACCACAGATAAATTCCTTTTTAGAGCTGATCTCACAAATGATTTGGCTCAGTGTAGACTATGATTTGGCTCCCCAAACCATGAGCTAGAGCATTTCATTCCAGGTCCCTCCTCAAATATCCATGATAGGTAAAACTTTGGCATCAGTAGGTCTTGAAATCTCCCCAGGTGATTATAATATGCAACCAGGGCTGAGAATCTGGAGATGTAGAGCAAATTTAAATTGAACTTTAGTTAAACAGTAAAACAAGCTCTGACTCTACTGGCTGGAGCTAGACAAGGGATATGGATTTAGTGGGATGAGAAGATAACGGACACCAGGGAGTAAATCAAATGCTTTACACCTGTGCTTAGCTAATTGTTACTCAGATAATTCAGACAATCTTACAGCACCTGAACCCTGAAATTCCTTAGTTCTGTTTAAAAAAAAGTAACTCTTCAAGTAACTGAACTCTGAGAATCATGCAAATCATAAAGAAAAAGAAGAAATCTTATTTTTTGAATTAGTTGATTTCATATATACTGTTTCACTTTCATGACATTAACTAGTTATCTTTCTTTCCATTTTATGTTTGAGGAAAGTAAGGCTTTAAAAATCACAGTAATTTGCTCAAGGTCACTTGTTAAGGGTGTGGTAGGCAGCATAATGGCTCCTAAAAATGCCCTCACCCTAATCCCTAGAACCTAATAATATGTTACCTTACATGGTAAAGAGGACTTTGCAGATATGACTGAAGTTATAGGCCTTGAGATAGAAAGATTATCCTGGATTACCTCATGGAACAAATCTAATTGCATGAGTCCTTAAAAGCAGAAAACCATTCCCAACTGTAGAAAGAGAAAGAGAGAGATGTCCTAATAGAAGCAGAATCAGAGAGTTGCAACATTTCGGGTTTTGTAGGTGGAGAAAGGGGACTCTGAGTCAAGGACTACAAGTGACCGCTGGAAGTGGATAAAGTCCAGGGAACAGAAACACCCCTAAGAGCCTCCAGAAAAGAATGTAGCTCTGCCAACACTTTTGTTTCTTTTTTAACCATCTTTATTGGAGTATAATTGCTTTACAATGGTGTGTTAGTTTCTGCTTCATAACAGAGTGAATCAGCTATACATATACATATATCCCCATATCTCCTCCCTCTTGCATCTCCCTCCCACCCTCCCTTCCCTATCCCACACATCTAGGTGGACACAAAGCACAGAGCTGATCTCCCTGTGCTTTGTGGCTGCTTCCCACTAGCTAGCTATTTTACATTTGGTAGTGTATATATGTCCATGCCACTCTCTCACTTCATCCCAGATTACCCTTCCCCCTCCCTGTGTCCTCAAGTCCACTCTCTATGGCTGCGTCTTTATTCCTGCCGTGCCCCTAGGTTCTTCATAACCATTTTTTCTTTTTTTTAGATTCCACATATATGTGTTAGCATATAGTATTTGTTTTTCTCTTTCTGACTTACTTCACTCTGTATGACAGACTCTAGGTCCATCCACCTCACTACAAATAACTCAATTCCATTTCTTTTTATGGCTGAGTAATATTCCATTGCATATATGTGCCACATCTTTATCCATTCATCTGTCGATCCTGCCAACACTTTTACTTTACTCAATTGAGACCAATGTCAGACTTGTAAGGTAATAAATTTACGTTGTTTTGAGTCACTAAATTTGGGATAATTTGTATGAAAGCAATTAAAAAAAAATACAGAGGTCCTACAAGAGCCAGGCTATATATTTATACTTAAGTATTTCTGAAATGAATTTAACCTTGTGATTGACAGCAGCAGCAGCAGCAGCAGCTTCCAAGGGATCCCACCACACACCTGAGGCAAAAGGAGCCTAATACAAAGCAGTGACAGCAGCAGGTCACTGCCCCACACTTGGGGTAGAGGGGGACTTGATCTACTGTAGCAGCAGCATAGCCTGAATGGGAACCCATCCTCCTGTGGCACTAGTCCCATCAACATTAGTCTAATCTGCTAGCATCTGCTGTGCCAACAGGCCCAACATATACAAACCCTCCAACTCAGTAGCATTAAGTGAGCCAGGCTCAGTGTTTCCTGAAACTCATATCCAGTTGCACTGGAAATCCAAGATATCACCTACTGTTTTGAAAACATAAACAATAACAGAAGACTGGGAACTTCAGAAAGAAAAGGGGAACAATGGAATGGGTGAAAACAAATGGGGTAAATATAAGAGACTATCATTAGCCTCATGAGTTTCTTAAATTCTATATGATGGTCAAAGCAAAAATGATGACACCGTCTGATGGGGTTCTCAATGTAGAGAAAGGAAATACTACAGAAAATCATACTTTAAAACTGGGGAATATTAAGAGACCTAAATGGAAGTAAAATTTTGAAACTACACTTGAAGTAATAAAACACTGATTCCAGTAGGCTATGATAAGTTACATATGTATACTGTAATGCCAAAAGCAACCACTAAGAAAACTATACAAACAGTATGCACAAATGATTATAAATGAATTAAATTAAAATGGACTTATTAAAAAATGTTTAAGTAACCCACAAGAAGGCAAAATAAGAGAAACACAGGATTGAGAAACTAAGGTAAAAGACAAAACAAAAAATAACATGGTAGACCAAATCTTTGACATGGCAATAATTACATTAACGGTAAATGATCTAAATAACCAAGTCAAAGACAGAGATTGGAAGAGTAGATTAAAAACTCGCAAGCATGATCCAACTATATACTGTCTATAAGAAGCTTACTTTAAACATCATGGTATAGGTAGTTCAAAGTAAAAGGATGAAAATGATATATCATGTGAACACTAATCAGAAAAAGCAGGAATGGCTATATTAATATCAGATAAAGTAGACTTCAGAACAAAGGAAATTATTAGGGGCAAAGAGGGTCATTACATAAAGATAACAGGAATAATCCACCTAGATGACCTAGTGATAGTAAATGTGTGTGCACCAAACAACAGAACTTCAAAACACATGAAGCAAACACTGAAAAAGGTAAAAGGAGAAAGTTTTAAATCCACAATTATTATTTGAGACTTCAACACAGCAATTTATACAACTACCAGAGAGAAAAATCAGCAAGGATATGGAAGAACTGAAAACATCATCAATCAACAGGATATAACTGACATTTAAAGAACACACTCAGTAAGAGCAGAATACATATTCAAGTGTCCATGGAACATTCACTCATATACCATATACTGGGTGATAAAAAAACATTAGCAGATTTAAAAGAATTAAAATCATAGAGAGTATGTTCTCTAGCCATAATGGAATCAGACTAGAAATCAATAAGAGAAAGACAACAGGAAAATCTTCAATCACATGAAAATTAAACATCACAATTCCAAATAACTCATGGGTAAAAAAGACAGCATCAAGGAAACATTTTTAAATGCATAGAATAAAAGAAAATGGAGATATAACAGATCAAAGTTTGCGGAATGAAGTGAAAGCAATGCTGAAAGGGAAGTTTATAGCACTAAATTGGGAAAGAAAATATTTCAAAGCAATAATCTAATTTTCTATATTAAAATAGTAAAAAAGGAAGAGGAAAAAACACTAAACAAGCAGAAAGAAGGAAATAATAAAGATGAAACAGAAATCCATGAAACTGAAAACAGGAAAATAGAGGGGAAAATCAATGAAACAAAAGGCTGGTTCTTTGAAATAAACAATCTAACCAATAAAGATCTAGCAAGACTGATAAAGATAAACAGAGAGATGGCACAAATCACAGATATCAGAAATGCAACCAGGGATACCATGACATATCCTGCAGGTTAATGAGGGACAAGTTACTATGAACAAGTCTACACTATAAATTCAAAAATGTAGATGAAATGGGCCAATGTTTCTACACCCAAAACTCAGCCAAGATGAAATAGATAATCTCAATTTTCCTGTAGCCATTAGAAACACTGGTTTTTCATTTAAAAACTCCCAAAAGAAATATTCAGGCTTAGATGTTTCACTTTTACCCAAGACTTAAAGAATTAACACCAATTTTACATGATTTGATAAGAAACAGAAGTAGAGGGAACAGTTTCTAATTAATTTTATGAAGCCAGTATTACCTTGATACCAAAACCAGACAGGGATAGTATAAAAGGAAGAAACCTACAGACCAATATTTTTTATGAAATTGGCTGAAAAACCCTCAGCCAAATATTAGCAAATTAAATCCAGAAATATATGAAAAGAATAATATACCATGACCAAGTGGTATTTATTCCAGTTATGCAAAGTTGGTTCAATATTTGAAAATGAAACAGTGTAATCCACCATATCCAATAGATTAAGGGGGAAAAGTCATGTGATCCTATCCATTAATGCAGAGAAAGCATTTGACAAAATCCAGTCCCATTCATGATTTTAAAAAAAGAAGAAAACAACTCCAAGCAAACTAGGAATAGAAAAGGAACATACTGAAACTCATAAAGATGACCTACAAACAACCTATACCGACATTATATTTAACTGTCAAAGACTGGATGCTTTCTCTGTAAGATCAGAAACAAGGCACCAATATCTGCTCTCACCACTTTTATTAAATATATCACTGGAGGTTCTAGTAAGAAAATAAAGCAAAAATAAATAAATACATAAATTTAAAAGTTAAATTTTTAAAAAGTTTAAAAGATAAAAGGACTATTCCTACTACGTTGCATAGGAAGGAACATATCCTACTGAATGTTGAATAGTAATATATCCTATTATACTGAATAAGGAAAAGTAAAACTGTACCTGAAGATGAGATGATAATCTAAATGGAGAAAATACCAAGGAATCCACAAAAAGCTTGAGAAATAATATTAGTTTGTAAATGATTTAGAGTACAAGATCACCACAATTTTATCAAATTATATATTAATAACAAATGTGTAGAAGCTTAACTAAAAATATGTGATGCCATTTACAACTGACCTAAATAAATACTTAAATATAAGCCCAATAAGACATTTATAGGACCTCTATACTGAAAATTACAAAATGACGATGAAGAAAAAATTTTAAGTCCCAAACAAATAGGGAGACATACCTTGTTCATGGATTAGAAAACACAACATGATAAAGATGTCAATTCTCCCCAAGTTAAGAGGCTTAACACAATTACTCTTAAAATGCCCTCAAGGTTTTTGTGGATATAGACAAGCTTATTCTAAGATTTATATGGTAAGAAGAGGCTGAAGAATAGCTAAAACAACTTGTAAAGGAAGATGAAAATGGGAGGAATTAATCTACCCAATTTCAAGATTTTGCAGTAATGATGGAGGGTAGATACATAGATCAATGGAATGGAATAGAGAACCCAGAAATAGACTGACATAAATACATATAACTTGTTTTTGACAACAGTGCAAAAGCTATCAAGGAAGAATAGACTTTTCAAAAAATGGTACTGAAACAGTTGGACATCCCTCGACAAAAACAAACAAACAAAAAATGAACCTTGGGCTTCCCTGGTGGCGCAGTGGTTGGGAGTCCGCCTGCCGATGCAGGGGACGCGGGTTCGTGCCCCGGTCCGGGAGGATCCCACATGCCGTGGAGCGGCTGGGCCCGTGAGCCATGGCCGCTGAGCCTGCGCGTCCGGAGCCTGTGCTCCGCGGCGGGAGAGGCCGCAACAGTGAGAGGCCCACGTACCACAAAAAAAAAAAAAAAAAAAAAAAATGAACCTTAACCTCCACACCTTACACAAAAATTAAATCAAAGTGGATCATAATCTTAAATGTAAAAGCAGGACATTTTTAGAAAAAAAATAGGAGAAAATGTTTGGCATCTAGAACTAGGGGAATAATTCTTAGACTTGACACCAAAAGTATGATCAATAAAGGCAAAAACTGATAAATTGGATCTCATCAAAGTGAGTTAAAAATGCTTCATAGAAGATCCTTTTAAGTGGATGAAAACTCAAATTACACAGTAGGAAAACATATTTGAAAATCCCATATGAGACAAATGACTTGTATCTATAATATACAAAGAACTCTCCAAACAACTTAAAAAAATCCAACTAGAAAATAGGCAGAAGACAGGAACAGACATTTCATGGAAGAGAATATACACATGGCAAAGGAGCACATGAAAAGATGCTCAACATCATTAGCCATTAGGGAAATGCAAATTAAGACCATAATGAGATGTCAGAGAGTAACTAAAATTAAAGTATAGTGACAACATCAAATGCTGGCGAGTACGTAGAAAAATTATATCACATCACTGGTGGGAAAATAAAATGGTTTAGCCACTCTGATCAACAGCTTGACAGTCTCTTTTAATCCTAAAAGTAGATTCACCCTACAACGCAGTAATTGTACTCTTGAGCATTTATCCAAAAGAAACAAAAACTTAATTAAGTTCCCACAGAAACTTACACATAAATGTTCATAGCAGTTTTATTTATAATAGCCAAAAACTGGCAACTACCCAAATGTCTTTCAGTGGATGAATGTTGAAGCAAAGTGTGATAAAATCTTATGATAGAATACTACCGAGCAACAAAAAGGAACAAATTATTAATATATGCAAAAATTGAAATGAACTTCAAGGGAATGATGCCGAGGGAAAAATTTTGAAAAGCCGATCTCCGAAGATTAAGTAATTCATGATTATGTTTACATATTATTCTTAAAATAACAAAACTGTGGAGATGGAGAACAGATTAGAAGTTGCCAAGGGTTAGAGATGGGGGTAGAAGGTACAGCGGGGGAACTCTGTGAGGTTTTTGTGGTTCCAGTACAAATAATACAGCAATCTTGGTTTTAATCCCTAAAGATTTCTAAAAGCAATTCCTAATAAGAGGTGTCCAGATATTTAGCAATGGCAGATTAGAGGTATAGCTCCCCAACATAACAACTTCAAAAGAGAACATACTAATTCAATGCATATGTTAATTTCAAAAAGGCCAGTCACAATACTTAAATGGTATATATCTTAACGATATTATTCTAAGTATCCAGCTATACCAGATGGACTAGCAAGATTTTCTGTACATTCAACCTTATTTAAGACAGTAAATCTTATAATAAGACAGTTAGAAAACGAAAAAAAAACAAACCTCAACTACAGTTGGATATTCTCATAGGAAGATGAGGTGAAAATACGCAGCAGCGGTTCAAAAGCTTAAGCAGTGGCACCTAAATTTCGTTGCGCATTAGAATCATCTGAAGCACTTTTTAAAACCCTCACACTGACGGCTGGTCATCGTAGACCAATAAAATCATTTTAAATCTCCTCAGACGATGCCAATGTCTAGCCAGAACTGAGAACCAGCGGACTGAGCAGAAGGGGATGTTTCTACAAAGATCTCTTAACAATAAGTCCTTTCACCCAATCAGATTTACCTCCCCGCAAAGGGCTAAAGAACGCTAGATGCTGTCCATACTTGCTTAGCTTTAATTAGCACTTGTGACTTGCCCAAAACCTAGATCATGTTTCCCCTAAATTTCATGTTATTCCCTACGTTTTTCAAACCCAGGGCTAAGGGGTTTGCCAGGATGAGATTTTAAGTGCTCACACAGGGGAAGTCCCTGGCAAACCAGGACAGCGGTCACTCTACCTTGAAATGTAAAGCATCCTAAATAACCCTGCCACTGCTCCCAGATCCTAGTCTGTGCCAACCAGTGGAGAAAAGGCATTCTCCATCACTACCACGGCAAATGCTGCTGTACTTGCCTTGGCTGGTCCCTATCTTTTCCAGGCACCACTCCCCTTCACCTGCTGGTGGACGCTTTGGCCAGCTGACAATGCAGATATTTTCAAACTTTAAGGTGAATAAAAATCATCTGGAGGGCCTGTTATAACAGAGATCACTGAGCCCCACCAGAGTTGCTGATTCCATAGGGCTGGGACAGGGCCCTAAAACTTGAATATGTGACACATTCTCAGGGGACGCTGGTAAAACTGGTCAGGTTGTTACCGAATGCAGGTTCGTGTGTCTGAAGCACAGTGAGGCCAAACAAAACTAAAGGTTGGAGTCTGGAGCAGAGAAAGGTTTATTGCAGGATCGAGCAAGGAGAGGGGTGGCCCGTGTTCCAAAACACCCTGAAATCTCCAAAGGATTGCAGCAAAGCATTTTTAAAGGCCAGGAGAGGGAGGGACGTCCCAGGGAATGTGATCAGCTCGTGCACAATCCTCTGATTGGTTGATGTGGAGGCCACGGGGCAGGTGACATTATCCATCCTTAGGTGCCAGAAGGTCTGGGGGCTACGTGCTCGTGATCATCAAGGAGTTAATTTCTTCCACTGGGTGGTGGTTTTTAGCATCTGAAAACTCAAGAGATATGCCTAAGATACTATTATCTGAGTACTTCAGAGAGGAACTACAGCAGAGGATATGGGGGATGGGTCTGTCCCAGGAAGGCCCCATAGGGTACTGCTTGGTTACAAGGTGACCATACTTTGAGAACCACTGCTCTAGTGGCTTGGAATGTTCAGAAAGTAATGGAAGAATCCCTTCCCAGGTCTAGATTCTAGTATCGCCAGCTATTTTGGTGGGGGGAAGGGTAAGTTTTGTCCTTGCTTGGACTTCTTGTTCATTTATATCAAAGCCTATTTGAGGCAGTGCGCTCGGCAGTCCTGCAGTTCTGTCTTTTGCTTCAACAGTGTTTGGAATGAACAGACCCAGGGACGCTCCTTGCTCCAGCCCCCGACCACCCTCCAACCTTTCTTCCTGTCGCAACCTTTGGAATCAGCCACTCAGCTATCCTCAGCCTCCAGGACAGGCCAACACCGTCTTTTGAGCTTAGATCCTTATCACTGATCAACCACGAGTTCCCAGGTTCGTCAGAATTATTCCATCGAGGTGGAGGCCGCCGTCCACCGCCTGTTCGACATGAATCTGGGGACACTTACCTCTCTCTGAGCTTCTATTTCGACAGCAACAATGGGACTCTGGACAGTGTGGGCCACATTTTTCACCAACTGTCTGAGGAGAAGTGTGAGGGCGCCCAGCGTCTCTTGAAAATGCAAAACCAGCGCTGTGGCCTCGCCCTCTTCCAGGATGCGCGGAAGCCTTCTGAAGATGAGTGGGGTAAAACCCAGGACGCTGTGGAAGCCGCCATTCTTAGGGAGAAGAGCCTGCACCAGGCACTATCAGATCTGCGCGCCCTGGGTTCCGCCCGCGCAGACTCCCACCTCTGTGACTTCCTGGAGAGCCGCTTCCTGGAGGAGCAGGTGAAACTCATCAAGAAGATGGGCGACCACCTGACCAACCTCCGCAGGCTGGCTGGTCCGCAGGCTGTGCTGGGCGAGTATCTCTTTGAAAGGCTCACCCTCGAGCACAAACAGGAGTCTCTGAAGTCCAGCGGCCTCTGAGGAGCCCCTCTGGCATCAGAGCTTCTGCCTGAAGCCCTGCTCTGCAGCTACTAGGCAGTTTTGTAACCGCCCTGGAGCCCTTTCCCAAGCCTTGGACCAAATGGAAACAATAACGCTTTTTGCAGAAGGAAAAAAAAAGCCTATTTGAAACACAGAATAAAGAGGAAAAAAAAAAACATATATATATATATATATGTATATATATGTATTCATGTTCTTTTTTTTTTTCCTTTTTTAAAACATTTATTTTACTGAAGTATAGTTGATATACAATGTTGTGTTAGTTTATACTGTACAACAAAGCGATTCAGTTATACATATATATAATTTTTCATATTCTTTTCCATTATGGTTAATTACAGGACATTGAATATAGTTCCCTGTACTATACAGTAGGACCTTGTTGTTTATCCATCATATATATAATAGGTTACCTCTGCTAATCCCAAACTCCTAATCCATCACTCCCCCACCTCCCCCTTCCCCTCGGGAACCACAAGTTTGTGTGCTATGTCTGTGAGTCTGTTTCTGTTTCATGGATAAGTTCATTTGTATCATATTTTAGATTCCACATATAAGTGATATCATATGGTATTTGTCTTTCTCCTTCTCACTTACTTCATTTAGTATAATAGTCTCTAGGTCCAGCCGTGTTGCTGCAAATGGCATTATTTCATTCTTTTTTATAGCTGAGTAGTATTCCATTTTATATATATCACATCTTCTTTATCCATTCATCTGTCAGTGGACATTTAGGTTGTTTTCATGTCTTGGCTATTATAAATAGTGCTGCTGTGAACATAGGGGTGCATGTATGTTTTCGAATTATAGTTTTGTCCAGATATATGCCCAGGAGTAAGATTGCTGGATCATATGGTAGCTCTATTTTTAGCTTTTTGAGGAACTGCCAGAGTGTTTTCCATAGTGGTTGCACCAATTTACATCCCCACCAACAGTGTAGAAGTAAGTCAGAGAGAGACAAATACCGTATGCTAACACATATGTATGGAATTTAAGGGAAAAAATGTCATGAAGAATCTAGGGGTAAAACAGGAATAAAGACACAGACTTACTGGAGAATGGACTTGAGGATATGGGGAGGGGGAAGGGTAAACTGTGACAAAGCGTGAGAGAGGCATGGACATATATTCATGTTCTTTTAACATATGAATTGCCCCACTTTATCTGTGTGAAATAAGTTTGTTCCCGTTATTGAGCTGCTTCTCAGGCTTTGCTGCTCATTTGAATTACCTAAAGAGCTTTTAAGAAAAACATTGGTGTCTGGGTCCCAGCCCCAGAGATTTTGATTCAGTAGGTCTAGGGAGGAGCCTGGGCACAGGGAGGTCGCAGAGTTCCCCAGGTGATTCTAATGTGCAACAACTTTGGGAACCACCTCTTGGCTTCAATCCAGCTAGTGATCAGATATTAAATCTAAGACACATGGGCTAGTGTGTGAGCTCTAGGAAGATTCGTGCCAGGGAAAATGATCGATAGTTTTGTTACTTCTCTGAAATGGATTGAAATTTCCAATTAGCATGAACAGGGGAGGGTGAATGGGTGAATGCAATAAGGTGTATCATTTACGTATTGCCCTATGTGTATGGCTAGAAGCTTTTGCAACTGAGGTCTGCCCCACTTTTCATGCTAATGGTAATGCTTGTCCTCCTAATGCAGCTGTAAACTTTATAAGCCCATAGGTAGACAGCATCACAAAATATTTACCCCTCCCCACTGGCCCACTCTCAAGCTTCTCTCCCCTTCCCCAATACACAAATGTACATCAATGCTCTTGAGACCAATATCAACATATTGACCTTCAATTCTTCTACTTTGCAGCTTCCCTCTTATCAGGAGATGTCAGCATTTAGTGCAAGGACAAATGCTTGCCTCTTGGTGAGTAATGTAGGCAATGCCTCCAAGAGACAAATAGCCCTTAGGGAGGGGGAAAAAGTCTTTCAAAAAGGTTGATGCCCAGAGGAGGCATTTTCAGTCATCTCAGCTTAGAGGTCAAACATCCAAAATTAAAAAGGTTAAAAAAAAAAAAAAGAAAGCAAGGAAGAAAAGAAGGAAACAATTTTATTATCTCATAGTAATAAGGCAGTTTTCCTCAAAAAAAAAAGACTTAAGCCTTAAGTTCTCTTTCCTAATCAAAATGTGCTTTTCCGTCTTTAGACTATTCCTCTTATATCCTGTATTATTCATGACGTTTAATTCTTGAAATAGCACATGGCTGAAAACAGAAGCCAACCTCTTGTCCACTATGAATTAAATCTTCTTTTCCTAGGACCTGTCTACAATGTACAATTTGGGGTTTGCCAACATAATTATTTTCTCTGAAATAAGTTACAGGATTTTGCCTTTTCAATATATAGTTATACAATGTATTGTTAACACAACATAGTTAATATAGTCAATATAGTAAATACAACGATAACACACGTGATGCGATGCCACTTTGGTGATTTTCTTCATCCATGTAATTCTGAAATTTGACAGTATAGATTTCATATTCTAATGAGCTGAGTATTACCTTTGCAAGGATAGAAAAATAAAATAAATTCATAATATTCTTGTGTGGTTTGCCCCTGGGGTGGATTACCATAATGGGGGGATATTTGAGCCTTTCCCCAAGTCATTAAAAAACCTCCAGCGAGCAGCCCCTTGTCCTCTCCAGGGAGTGGGGGGAAAGGATCTTTAATCATAATAATCCTGGGGGGAGAAATCTCAGAAATAAGACATCTGCTTCTGTGCCTTGTTGTTTTGCAGAATAGCAGTGATTGCTTTAGCAGCTTCTATTGCCATGTGTGTACAATAAGTAAAGGAACATAAAATTGAATGAACGCATAAAAGAAGGATAAACCCACCCAGCTTAACAAATCCACTCTCTCACCTGCTGTGCCCTGAAACATGAAAGAAAGAATCACGGGATCATAAGGATTAATAAAATAACAGTCTCTGTTAACAATATTGACAGGAGGTATAAGGATAATTTGTCTGATGTGGGACCAACAACAGCTTAACTGCTTAATTCTTTTTTTTATTTTAAGGGCAACTCATTCATTTATTGTTTAAAGATTGCAAGACAACTTCTGAAATTTCTGTAGCACAATTTAAATGTTTTACTTTTTTGATAAATCAGAGTATAATAGAAAAAACAGTTAGTTTCCAGTAATATCTATATCTCTATTCAGAACTGAGTCTTCCACAGACATGTAACCTGGAAACAAAAGCCTGTTACAATAAGCAAAGCTTCAACAGAGCTGCTACTTTTCGGACCAGGGGAAGGTTCATCCCTATAGGAGGAGGATGTGCTATGTAAAATGGCTGCAAGGTCACAGCCTTGAGGGCGCTGGAAGTCTATTATCCTATCCCACATTAAGTAGTTTGGTGAACTTCAAACGTCCGTTCATCTGCAACCAAGCTGGCAAACTTTAACTGATATTTCAAGCAGGTAAAAAATAAATTAAAAGAAATCCTTACACTGATGTTCCTTGATTCACACTGTTAAATGGTTCATTAACATGTAATTCTGGCTAAGAATTACATTTGAGACTCCTTGCTCAGATTTTGGTTAACAGTACAAATCTTTCAGAAATTCAAGTTCTTATTAATAATTTGTCAGCTAGGATACATTCAGGCATCAGCTGCAACTACAGAATAGGTGCACTGCCTCAGCGCTTTGGAAAGACATAATCTAGAACACTACTAGCAGACAAAATATCTGTTACTAGACAGCACAGGTGCAGTACAGCAAGACAAAAACATATATTCATGTGTGCCGCGGACCAGCCGGAGAAAGAGGATTTCACCGCCCTGGGTCAGAAGGGAAGGGGTAAGGAACTGAAGTAGCACTGACGAATGGGGTCAGAAGGACCAAGACAACTGATGGTTGCAAGGCAAACCTTATTATGCTACAGTTGCAGATTATTTAGACTAGAAAAAGGAAGGCTTCCAGATGGTGGTTTACATTATCTACAGACTGTCTCCGCTCAAGGTTAACTTCCCTGGGAGGAAACCCATAAACCCAGAAGCATCAAAAATAACCTGCATGTGCAGGGGGAGACAGCTTTGTTTGTCTCATTTTACATTCTTTCTGATATGTGGGCCCTGGTGATTTGTCTCCCATGGAATGGAACAAGGAGGGGAACAAGTAGGGACTGTCCCTTGGAGCAGCAACGGTATGCCTGGCATGTCCTTACCTGCTCTCAAGGCTGACTGCTTCCCACAGGTCTCCCTTTTTTATTTTTTAACTTTTGCTGCAAAATAATTCCATGAAGTTTAGTGCCGAGAGTAGTATACTCTTGCATGAGGATACGAAACAGACATGAGAAGATTAATATCAATAATAGTCAAATTATGGCCAGGGTAATTAATCCTGACAACCTTCCGGTAATCCAAGACTGAGGATTTAACCACTTTAAATGGTCCAGTAAAGTTTGAATTACATCTTCTGGTGAAATATCGTCAAGATGTGCATTTTGTATATCCTGAATTTCAGCATTTAATTTCTTAAGATCAAGACTAATATTTATCTGACCAAACACTCAGCAGATGCATTTTTACTTTTTCCCATTCCCAAATACAGTCATTGTACTTTTAAGGAGTAACACACATCCGTGTATACTTTGCGTGACAAGCTAAACGCATCCTCAATTTTAATGCTGCCATCTGATCTCCAGTCCCCAAAATTGCGTTTTTAAATTCACCTAACTTGTTATTAATCTGTAAATCTATGTGACTTTGTAAAGATAAAGCAAGACTGGTATGTTGAGATGACTGATTAGCAAAGTGAGCATGATGAATACTCTGTGAAAGAGCAAGACCGACAGTAGCCGCGGTAGCAGACAGAGCAGCTGAGGCGAGTAAATTTACTATTAGCCACCCAAGAAAGCGTCTCCTTCTCTGCAAGGCTTTAGAGAGTTCCACCCATGCCTGTACTCCACTATCTTCATACCAAGGTTCTCGCAGATGTACAGGCACCATAACATACATGGGTTGCTTTAGTATAAGCACAGATTGCGTTCCTGCAGAAGGGAACATACAACTGCTAAAAATACAATTAACACAGCTAATATTATATCCTCCTTTGGAAGAATTACCAATGTTAATAGAACCACACAAACGTGTATATGGAGGAGCAACACTAGTTATAACAGGTGTATTGGAATAAGTTAGAGCTAGTTTCCATATATCCCCGTTCTTTTGAAATGTGATAAACCTATCTAAGATGGGAATAGAAGAGATAAGAATTGACACCTTGGTATAATCTATAGTACACCATATTTGGTTATTATTCCAAGATGCATTGCAACGTTCAAAAGTGGATCCAGGAAAGTTAACGGTCATAAAAGGAGGAAATTGAATTTTTGATTTTCTCTTAAGAATAGTAACCTTATGTACAGCTATCAGTATCACTTGTCCTCCAAGTAAACGCTTCATACAGAAATAATTTCCTGAATAATCACCTGTAACCTTGGCTCTTAGGAATCCCTAAGTGGTGAGGCGTATGAGATTCGAGCTCTAATATTAATAGGTTGCCCATTTTATATCAAATGATGGTATCCTTAAGATCCTCTCGTCGGCTGGTAGCCGGGCATATAAGAGTAATGTTGGTTCCTGTAAAACGAAGGATGCCTGGAGAGCCTGACAAACTAATTGATTGATCCGTTCCCTCATAAACATCTGTATGCTCATAACTAATAGCCTTTACACAACCAGTTTCCAGATGCAATGGGCGAAGACAGACAGGATAGGTACTAAACCAGTTAGTATAATTTACAGACATAATGATTTGTTTTATATTCCGAATAAGAGGCCCATAAACAGTTATCATTGTAAAATACAGGAAACTCTGCTTCAGACCAAGATATGGGTTGTAATAGTGGAGGATCAGGTACATGGGCCCAGTAAGTTGCTGCATTAACAGAGGGAACACATGAAATGGTTGCCAACATAGCCAAAAATAAAGTTACAGGTGTAACAGGATTATTCTGTTGTTTCACTGACTCTTGAGCTCATGAAACCAGTTGTTTAATTTGTCCCCAAGTTGGAACATCACTCCTTTGAGTCGTCCTGGCAAGTGCTCTCCTCTTCTTCTTTTTCTGAATCAACACTGTCAAATTTTCCGGAGAGGTGCAGAGTTTCTTCATCTTCTGAACTAGGTGAGCTGTGGCGAGCCATCTATTTGCTTGACTAAGCGCTCAGGAAGCCAGCAAGGTCCAGGCGCTGATCTGGGGAAGATCCACACGTGACCACGCCCCCAAATCAACACAGGATCAGGACCACGCCAAGTGCTGGTTAACGGATCTTTCCAGAGGACCTCCGGAGATTGAGAGGCCAATCTTGGCTCAGACACCAACCTTCCCCCTGCAGAGCAGCCAAATTTGTCAACAATGAGAACATTTAAAATAAACAGAGCATGATTTATAAGGTTATGTGGCGTTGTTCTAGACAATTCCCCCCTTTTTATTTTTTCAATAGTTAGCTTTAAAGATCTATTTGCACGTTCTATAATACCTTGTCCTTGAGGGTTATATGGAATGCCTGTAATATGGGTAATTTTGTAATGAATTACAAAATGTTGCAAAAGCAGCGGGCCCATTATGGGTTTTAATAGTTTTGGGAAGGTTCATGAAAGCAAAACAGTGTAATAAATGAGTGATAACATGTTTAGTAGCTTCTCCGGTCTGTGCTGTAGCACAGAGGAAACCAGAATAAGTATCGATAGTGACATGAACAAATTGTAATTTCCCAAAAGACGGGATATGAGTAACATCCATTTGCCATAAATGTCTAGGTAATAATCCACGAGGATTAACAACGTAATGTGGAACAGGAAGGTGAGGTAAGCATTGTGGGCATTACTTAACAATTTGTCGGGTGGCTTCACGAGTAAGGGAAAATTGTGTGTGTAATGTAGCCGCCGACTGACGGTGTAAAGCGTGCAATGGCTGTGCTGCTTGTGAAGCAGTTTGATCATAACTTACCATAATATGAGGGTGTCCAGGACATGGACCATGTATCAACAGTATGAAGATAATGAATGCAGTACATTAGCCATCCTTGACAGCATGACGACAGGAAAGGAGGAGTACGGTAAATTGGGACATGTCCTGCTTTGGGGAAAAGAGATTGAGGAGGAAGAGTAACTTCAATTCTATTCTTGGGAGGCAAATGTACAGGGTAAAGATCACGTTTAGATTGAGTTAAAACATCTGCAGTTGCATTAAGTTTAGTCAGTGGACCAGGCAAGTTAGAATGAGCACGGATATACAGACCTGCAACAGGACCATCATGGGAATGAATAAGCTGTTGAAGCAAACGAAAAGAGGATGATAATTCAGGGTCATTAGTATGTCCTATGGTCGCAGTCTCCAGAAGAAATCATAAGCTAATGAGATATTTACTCTCAGAAAACAAATTAAAAGCTATAGAAGGCAAATGTTTAAAAGCCATAATGACAGCATACAGTTCAACACGTTGAGCTGAAGTCAAGGAAGTCTCTTTAATGAGGTTTGTTCCGTCGTCAATGATTACAGTAGCCACTCCTGAAGAAGAACCGTCCGTAAAAACCAAAGGTACATGAGGAACAGGCTGTTGCCTAATTATAGAAGGAAAGATATGAGTTAAGTTTCCTGAATTGGATCAATTTATCAGCAGGGTAATGACATTCGAAGGTACCTGAAAATCCTGCAAGAGCAAGACCGCATTCATTACTATGTTGAAAAAGCCAATTTTGTTGACTAAGTGAATAAGGGATAATAATTTGAGAAGGTTCTATACTTATAGGTTGTAAGCATGTAGTTCTACCTTGCATTATTAAATTACTAATAAGTTCATAATAAGGGTTAATAACTTTAGAGGGTGTAGTTTTCATATGAATCTATTCAATAATTCCAACAGTTTGCCATAAGACGGCAGTAGGCACATGAGGAGTTGGACAAATCATTAAGAAAATTGGAAGGCGAGTATGAGTTCTAGTTAATTGTGTAGAACTGATAGATCTATTGACTATTTGTAAAGCCTGAAATCCTTCTGGAGTCACAGAGCGTGAAGAAGAAGGAGCTGAGTCACCTTTAAGAATATCAAACAAAGGCTGTAATTGAGCAGTAGTAAGTTTTAAGGAAGGCCTTAGCCAATTAATATCTCCAAGTAATTTTTGAAAATCATTTAATGTTTTTAAATTATCAACTCGAATTTGCAGTTTTTGAGGCCTAATAGTAGTGTTATCAATATATTTTCCCAAATATAAAAATGGAGATTGTCTTTGAATTTTTTTTGAGGCAATGACCAAGCCAAATGATTGTAAGGACTGTTGTAAAAATTGAAAAGCAGTCTCTAATAAAGAAATATTATCAGTGGCTAAAAGTATATCATCCATATAATGTATGAGATATAACCATGGAAATCTTTTTCTCACAGGAGTCAAGGCCTGAGCCACATATTTTTGGCATAATGTAGGAGTATTTGCCATGCCCTGAGGCAATACTTTCCATTGAAATCTCCTCATGGCATTCTTTTCTGCTTGTTCAGCAGCCCGTTCATAAAAATGAAACTTCCATATTAAGTAATCTCCACCATTTAAACAAGCTCGTGCAATAGACTTCCAGTCGGCGGGGGGAAGAGCTTCTACTGCCAACCATAGCAGTAGTAAAAGGAGCAGTGGGCCCATACTGAGCACAGGCAGATTTTCAATCTTTCAAAACTTTAAAAGGGAGAGCCTGATGCTCTCTAGTAGCTTGTTGACGATTATTAGGATCAGGTCTTTCTATGACGGGACAACAGAAAATAGGATCTTCTCCTAGTTTTATTGCTCCTTGTACAGCGCGCTGCAAGGGACTGAGCATTTTTACAGATGTAGATTTTTGACGAAGACAGTCCTTATTAACCTGCAGCTTTTTCACTGACTTATCTATCATAGCCATTAGAAAGTCATCCTCAGGATATTTCTCTCTTTTATGTTTACAAGCCTCATCTGTTAAGTCAAAATGTTCCTCTTCATCTAAAATATTTAAATTAATTAGCTCTTTCAGTTTAGGAAGTGGCGACACAGTAGCTGATAATACAGTCTCTCCTTCTGTCAGAGGCTTATGTTTTTCTGACTTTACATTCAAATCAACACTATCATGAGAAGAATCTAAACATATTTTTATCAGAGTCCACAAACTATATGTAACAACAGGAGTATGAGTAGGCCCTCGAGACTCATAATAATTTTTTAAATCTTCTCCAACTTTCTGCCAGATTTCTATGTCAACAGAGCCGCCATCAGGAAACCAGGGAGATACACCATGGATATGCTGTAAAATTTCAGTCAACCGTGAGGTAGAAACTTTATTACCCCGAGCTTTAAGCATCGAAAGTAAAACCTGAGCAAATAATTCACACTCCTTTGAGCCTTTTTGCCTCATCTTATTTTACTTCTGACTATTGCCTTATGCCTCTATTAGTTTCACTTTTACTGGTGGCCACACATATTTTGCTTAAGGGTTCTCTTACCTGCACTTTCTTTTTCTTTTAATTGCCTTCACGCTTCAGGTCCCTGTTCGAGTGCCCCTTGCCGCGGACCAGCCGGAGAAAGAGGATCTCACCGCCCTGGGTCAGAAGGGAAGGGGTAAGGAACTGAAGTAGCACCGACGAATGGAGTCAGGAGGACCAAGACAACTGATGGTTGCAAGGCAAATTTTATTATGCTACAGTTGCTGATTATCTAGACTAGAAATCGGAAGGCTGCCAGATGGTGGTTTACATTATCTACAGACTGTCTCAGCTCAAGGTTAACTTCCCTGGGAGGAAACCCATAAACCCAGAAGCATCAAAAATAACCTGCATGTGCAGGGGGGAGACAGCTTTGCTTGTCTCATTTTACATTCTTTCTGATCTCTGGGCCCTGGTGATTTATCTCCCATGGAATGGAACAAGGAGGGGAACAAGTAGGGACAGTCCCTTCGAGCAGCAGCCGCATGCCTGGCTCAAGGCTGACTGCTTCCCACACATATGTTGCCTTGTTTAACCCTCAAGCCCTCGATCCTTTGTTGAAATACAATCATTTCATTCCTATGCTTTTCAATACCAAAAACTCAACCTCCAGGAGGGCTAAGGTCTAATTTGTACTCCAAACCAAGTAGCAGTGCAGTTCACTACTACTGAGGCTGAATCCATAAAGACTTCAAGACCACGTCCAGAAGACAAGTTATTATATATAATACCCTAGAAGGTGTGAAACATAATTATCATATACATAGCTGGTCCTTCAGAGCTTTTTACCTATAACATGTTTTTTGATGAAAGTTATTTAATGTACTGGAGATAACTGTGACTTACTGATCAAATATTTGAATACTTATACTTACCTGGGATTTCATTTCTGCTGAAAAAAAAGGAAGAACAGGACTCACTAAAAAAAAAAAAAAACAAACTTTAGAAGTGAAAGTAAAAATCTTAACACACACTATTACTTTTGGAAGCAGCATAGAGGGGCAGTCAACAGTAAAACACTGGTGAAATAGGTCAAAACTCTAGGCCAAAAATCCGTTATTATTATCATCAGTGACAGTACCACAACTGTGCCCTTCAGAATTAATAATCACTCCTAAGAAGCTTCACTTGGCACCAGATGATGCGTTTAAGAGAAACACTCTGGGAGGTTTTGAATCAGACTTGGTTTTTTGTTAGCCAAGTTACAGGAGAATTTTTAAGTGGGGGGAAGGGAAGAAGGAAACGGACCAGGGAAAGAATTTAAGCCATCATCTATAAACCAACAAAGCACTGATAGTTCCAAACATTATGTCAGACACTAAAATGACTGATATAGGCTCCAGTGGTTTATAAAACCTATAAAAAGACTACACCAGCAAAGTCCCCATTTATCTGTAGAGTTCAGAAACTAAAACAAGGAATATTTTAGCTTAAAACCTTATCTCAAGAGAATCATATACACTTCACATGAATAAAAATACCTGAAATCAAACATTTTTAAAAGCTCCAATACCCAAAATATAAAGAAAAATATTAATTCAGAAGACTCAATCAATCCATGATAATCACAAAACGGCTGGGCAATCTCTATCTCCCTTCCACACTAACCATCCAACCCATGGAAGACCAAGGGAGATCAGACCTTCCAGACTTACCTTCCAGACCTTCCAGACACCTGGCTGCTGCAAAATTCTACAGAGACTCCTTGTGGAACAGCAGTTGCCCATCTCTTGTGTCTCTCCCTATCGTGATCATGATCATGCAGGAAGCAAGTCTGGCTGTGCTATTTCTTATCATTGTCTGTCACCCATCTGCAACGTGGTATTGTACAGATAAGGAGAAAGTAGTTGCCTTTCCCCCAGAAGGTTGAGGCTCAGGTACAGGGTAATTCTCCTGTGCACACAGTCATTATTTAGGCCGACTCAGTGACTTCAACAGGCTTAATCATGTGATCAGGTTTGTTGCCAGCTGCGTAATGCTCCCACATCTGTAGATAGAGTCGCTCTAGGTCCATTGTGTATTGTTTGGTGTTGAACAGAGGGCTAGATGTTCTCTGCTTCCAGACTTTGCCACGAATTTTCTTCAAGTATTCTAGATCAGTTCCCAGTTTCACAGCTATGTCTTCATATTCTTGTCTGTTTTTAGCAATAAGCTCAAGACAGCCTAAACAAATGAGCTGGGAAGCTGCAACTCGGGAAGCAAGAGTCTCTCCTGGCATAGTCACTATGGGTGTCCCTGACCAAAGGACATCCATCCCTGTGGTGTGTCCATTACAGAGTGGAGTGTCCAAGCAGACATCAGCCAGCTGGCCTCTCCGAACATGTTCCTCTTTAGGAGCAACAGGTGAAAAAATGATACGGTTCTGGGGAAGGCCCATATTTTGTGCGTACTGTTGAATATTAGGTTCTCCTACTGCTGGAAAACGCAACAGCCACAGTACACTATTGGGAACACGCTTCAGAATATTTGCCCACATCTGCAAAGTAGATGGGTCAATTTTATATAACTGATTGAAGTTACAGTACACGATGGCATCTTCCGGTAACCCGTACTGAGAACGTGTGGTTACAATAATGGTACGGGGAACCTCCTCTCCAGTGGCAGCCTTAATGTTGATCTGGGTAGTTGCCAGTCCATTGCTAAGACTGAATCCATTAATTGTTATCTGAATTTGTCCTCTGTTAATCATTTCAATAACTGCCTCTGCAATAGTATTCATAGGAATGACAGGCATATTAAGAGCTGTATTACTGCTGTCTGCACTGTCTCCTCCAACAGGACATTTCATCTTGACAATCTACACATCTGGGAGACTATCAAGAAATGCTTTGAGGTCGATGCCATTCAGCACAATCCGATTGTCATAAATGTGCCCATTGGACTTAAAATCGATGACTGCTTTCTTCTTCAGGTGAGGGAACATATTGGCATGATCACCAATAAAGAAAGTATGGGGCATATAAGCCAGTTTCTCAGAATACTGCTCAGCAACTTTAGCAGGTGACGTTTCCTGATCAGTGATGAGATAATCCATGAAAAGCACGCCACTGGTCCCAGGGTAGCCCAGCCACATTGCCTGAATAGGAGTTGGCCTGAGAGCAAAGAGTTCATTTCGAGCACCCCTGGTATAACCATTCAGATTTACAAGGATGTGTATACCATGTTGATGGATGCGATCAGCTGCTTTCCCATTGCATGGAATCTGAGAAAGATCAATGAAATGATGGGCTTCTGCCATCACCTTCGCTCGGAAGTTTGTGCCGTCATCTGGGCTCAGGGCATAACAGAAGACCTCAAATTTATCAGGATTGTGCATGCCTGGAATAGACTGCATAAGATGAGAAGTAGGATGATTCCCAAAGTCAGAACTCACGTATCCTACACGCAGTCGACCATCACTGAGCTTCAAGTCTTTTGGATGTTCGTACGGTGGTTTATGAAGGACACTGATCTCGTCCAAGCAGAGGTTCCCATGGCTCTCAGCAATAGCCTTCCTGAAGCCATGAGAAAGAGGATAGAGCATACTATGATGAGGCTGCACAGAAGGCAACCTATTCTTCTCCAGCTGGTCAGCCACAATGCTGACCAACTTCTTCATTCGCTCATCATAGTCTGTCCAATCACAGACAATCTGCAGGCAATGAGCCAAATCACAATAAGCGTCAGGAGAGTCAGGTTCAAGCTTCAGAGCAGTGCGATAAGAAGCAATTGCTTCTGGAATATTCCCTGAATACTTGTGAATGGAAGCCAGATTGCGGTGGGCATCCGCAAGTGCAGGGTTAATCTGAATGGCACGAGTATAACACTGCAAGGCTCCCCGAACATCCTGCATCTCCTTTAGAGTGTTTCCCATGTTACAGTAGGCATCAGCAAAGGTAGGACTGATTCGAACAGCCTCCTTATAATGCATCAGAGCTTCCTGCAGTTTTCCTGCTGCTGCAATACACTTGCTAAATTTGAATGGGCAACAGCAAACTCTGGGAAGACTTCTAATGCTTTACGATACAAGCGAACTGCCTCTTCAATATTTCCCTGGTCTCCTTTGATATTGGCTAGGTTATTCAGAGAGTCTGCATGGGTGGGGCACAGCCGCAGAGCTGTGTTATAACAATCTTCTGCTTCAGCAACACGGCCCTTCTCTTCCAGAGCGTTGGCTAGGTTGCTGTAAGCATCAGGGAAATGTGGTTGCAATTCAATAGCTCGCCTGTAGGTGTCTATTGCCAGATCCATCAGGCCTTGCTCATAGTATACACCAGCCAGGTTGGCACACACCACTGCATGATTTGGGCTCAAGCTCAGGGCACAAAGGTAAGCTGCCACAGCTCTGTCAAAAATCCGTGCCTCTTTCAAGACATTTCCTAAATTGATATAAGCATCCAGAAAATTGGGGTCAAGGGTGACAGCCTTTTCAAAGTGATGAATTGCAAGCCAAATCTCCCCTTGTGCATTGAAAACACAGCCAAGATTACTCCAAGCTACTGCAAAGTTCGGTTGCGTCTCCACTGCTTTCAAATAACATGACTTGGCTCCTTCCAAGCGACCCAGGGCTTTGAGCAGGTTCCCCAGGTCACTGCGAGCACAGTACAAATCAGTATTGCACTGAA
Organism: Phocoena phocoena; assembly: GCF_963924675.1. Taxonomy (NCBI): domain Eukaryota; kingdom Metazoa; phylum Chordata; class Mammalia; order Artiodactyla; family Phocoenidae; genus Phocoena; species Phocoena phocoena. The sequence continues at coordinate 26,580,291 of NC_089232.1, read as the reverse complement.
GAGCAGAGACGTAAGCTTGTACTGCCCCTTGCATGTCGCCTGCTGCTACCAAAGCGGCTGCCAGGTTAATATAACCATCGATGAAATCTGGTTTGAGATGCAATGCATGCCGGTAATGCTCCATTGCTTCCCGCAACTGCCCTCTTTCCTTGTACACATTCCCCAAATTCGAATAGGCTTCTGCCAGAAGAGGGTCCTGTTTAATTGCCAGAGTACTAAAGTGGGCAGATCTGTCCAGCCTTCGACACTGGAAGTGTAGAGATGAAAGTAATAAAAGTACTCCAGTATTGTCTGGCTCTTGTCTCCACAGCTGCATGCAGTGTCTCTCAGCTGCCTCAAAATCTCCTGCCTGATATTCTCGATGTGCCAACTCAGCTAACCCTTGGAAGGAAAGCATACGTTTCGTTGGTTCTGTGCTGTCGGCCACGTTGCCCACAGAAGACGCCATCTGGAGCTTCTGGAGAGAGCGAGAAAAGGGGGTAATTGAGTCCCGCTGCCGCCACTACTGGCAAGAATGTTTCTAGAGGTAGCAAATACGAGGGCAGCAGGCGTACCACTGCTTTGGCAGGCTTAAGCGGCGGCAACAGTTACAGGCACCGAACCTTAGGAACTCTGGTTGGCCATCTACCTCTCACGCTCTTGAAATCTTAATTCTTAACCCTGCCCTCTTCCACCATTTTTCTCCTGATCAGGGAATAAAAATTACCTATACACTTGCCTTAGAAGAAATCAAAAGTCAGTAGTCCAAACACTTTTTAAATTTTTGTTTTCTGTCCAGTTGGAAAGGAAATACATGATTGACTTTACTTCATCATTCATATAGTCAATGTGGAAAACATTACGGCCGTGAATTTCAATACAGTAAGATTAGAAAATTTTAAATTGGCCTTCCCAAACCACTAATAAGTAACCAATGTTGTATATAATGCTAAAATCTTAGAGACTGAGTTTGATATTTTAAAAGTTCTGAAAGGATTAGCTAATTTCTCCTCATCATATTTCTCATGCCTCAAACCTGAGTATTATTTTCTTAAAAATAAATCTATTTATCTTTATTTATTTTTATTTTGGCCGCGTGGGGTCTTCAATGCTGCGTGCAGACTTTCTCTAGTTGCGGCGAGCGGGGGCTACTCTTTGTTGCGGTGCCCGGGCTTCTCATCACAGCAGCTTCTATTGTTGTTCCACAACTCTATGGGTTCCTTTTTAGGTCCTATGAAGAACCCTAGAAATTAGTTCATGGAATTATAAGTTTTTGCAAAATTGTCAAAAGTGAGATATTTTAACTTCCATCAGGTAAGACCAGCGTCTCTTTCTTTGCCAATTTTCCTTCTATCATATTCTGCTATGTTGGATCATATTGGAATGGCCACAGGCTTTTTTGAAATCTGGCTAAGGAGATTTTCTTTTTTCTGTGGTACGCGGGCCTCTCACTGTTGTGGCCTTTCGCGACGCACAGGCTCAGCGGCCATGGCTCACGGGCCTAGCCGCTCCGTGGCATGTGGGATCTTCCCGGACCGGGACGCGAACCCGTGTCCCCTGCGTCGGCAGGTGGACTCTCAACCACTGCGCCAGCAGGGAAGCCCTAAGGAGATGTTTTAAGTCAGGCTATTATGTGATTTTCAGACACCGCCGTATGTAATTGACTATATACTATCCCATTACAGGAATAACTTCCAGTACTCATACTGACTACTCTACTGACTTAACCTAGCACAAGACACAGAAGCATAAGGACAAAAACCACCTTACAATATAGCCATGTCTTGCACTTCACAGCTCTCAAAGCATGTGCGTTTGAAGAAGAAAAAAAGAACTGAAAAGTACAAAACCAGAAACTATTCTGTGGAAAATTATTTCAATCATCAGGCATGTGAAAGATAAGTCAAAGATTCAGTTCTCATCAATGCTTAGTCAAAACGGAAATTTTCTTCTGTCAAGAATATACTCCAGGGGCTTCCCTGATGGTGCAGTGGTTAAGAAGCCACCTGTCAATGCAGGGGACAAGGGTTCGAGCCCTGGTTCGGGAAGATCCCACATGCGGAGCAAATAAACCTGTGGACCACAACTACTGAGCCTGCGTTCTAGAGCCCGCAAGCCACAACTACTGAAGCCTGCGTTCCTAGAGCCTGTGCTCCACAACAAGAGAAGCCACTGCAATGAGAAGCCTTCGCACCACAACAAAGAGTAGTCCCCGCTCGCCACAACTACAGAAAGCCTGCGTGCAACTAGAGAAAGCCTGTGTACAGAACGAATACCCAACGCAGCCAAAAATAAATAAATAAAATAATAAATTTATTGAAAAAAAACTTTCTGTATTTTCTTAATGGAACCTATCCAATTTGGAATTATATTTCTGTATGATTATTTGACAAATGCCTGAGATTACCAGTAAATTGTAAGTTTAATGAGGCAAGGTTTTGCTTTTTGTTTTTTTAACTCCAACACTCAATGCAGTGCTTGACACAGTTCTTGATTAATATACATTTTTTCAATTATCATATGATTATATGAGAGGCATAAGTGGTATAAAATTTTAACAATTTACAGATACATTACCTAGAAAATTTTAGTAATGTAACAAAAAATTAAAATAAGCAATGTGTTAAATTGGTGATCTAATCAATACCAAAATTACTTCTCCTAATAAAAATTGATAAGAAACATCATAGAAAGAAAAAAAAAAACTCTGTTGCAATAGAACAAAAATTTACATATTTAGAAATAACTCATTCAATACAGTTTAGAAATTCAATAGATAAAATAGTGAAGCATTATGGAGAGTCTTCAAAAAAGATATGACTAATGGAAGTAAATACCTTGTTCTTGTATGGGAAGAATCAACATCAGAAAGGTGTCTTTCTATTAGTCATGTGATACATTAACATGGTCCATAGTAATTATATAAATATATGTTGTTTTCAACTTGCACTATTAAAATTATGATTTTAAATAGAAGTGTCTAGCAGGGAGGATTATGGGAGAAGTCTCTGCTGTCAGAGAGTGCTGGTGCTTGCTACTTACAGGACATAGACAAATAGCTTCTCTTTTCTTAGACTAAATTCTTTATCAGAAGTATAAACTTAATTTGTAGGAACTCAGATTTTTATAAGGATTAGTAGAAACCATTAAAAGAAAGTTCATAGCAGACTGACACCTATAAAGCTATTAATTTGTTTGCTCTTGTAATTGTTATTATTACTATTACTCTCATAGTTAGCATTGCTGCAGCATTATCAAATCTGATTAACTATTTCTGTTGAGCTCTTTTATTGAGTGGTAAAATGAGTACATACTCTCTTGGAACAGTGTCTCTCATTAGACTTACCTGAGGATTCTTGTTAGGAATTTAGTTTCTTGTGAATCTCATTAGGATGTTTGGAAATGAGGACCAGGAATGCACACTTTAAAAAGAAACCGAGGGCTTCCCTGGTGGCGCAGTGGTTGAGAGCCCGCCTGCCGATGCAGGGGACACAGGTTCGTGCCCTGGTCCGGGAAGATCCTACATGCCGCGGAGCGGCTGGGCCCGTGAGCCGTGGCTGCTGAGCCTGCGCGTCCAGAGCCTGTGCTCCGCAACGGGAGAGGCCACAACAGTGAGAGGCCCGTGTACCGCAAAAAAAGGACAAAAAACAAAAAAAGAAACTGAGGTGATTTTCCACCCAAACTCAAGTTATGATTTGTAAAACTCACTGTATTACCTTTTGAATTAAAGTTACATTCTCTGTGGAATTTCTATTCTACACCCAATTTAAATCTAGGATATGTCTATTTCTAATTATTTCAAACCAATTAACTTTCCTTATTTACTAATAAAATTCACATTTACTTTATTAGTGTATTTTTTTCTTGCTTAATTTTAAAAAACACTTTTAATGTGGATGTATTAATCATACCTTTCATTTTAATTAATGATAAACTGGATTCCAGAAAACTGTATGTAATTTTATTAAAATTAATCATAATGAAGTTAAAATAATCACATTTAAGAATGTGCATTTCCTTCTAATAGGGATTAGAGTTCAACTGCTGTTTATATGTCCATGTATAACTCATAGAACCGTACTCTGTATTAAACTCTGATTGTTATTAACTCTTTTTCCTGCTCCCTCACTTGTTAGACCCAAACGGTCTCCGAGGGATTCCAACTCGCCCAAGAACCGCCAAGAGTCGAGAGCCGTTGCAACACACAAGAGGTTTATTAGGAGCCGATGCACCGGGGTTCCCTGAACCTCACGCAGGAGGCCGATGGGGAACCCCTAAAAGCGGAATCACATACTTTTTATAGGTTTATGCACTCATTGGGCGGGTATATTTCATAATGATTGGGTAAATGGGGTGACGTTTAAGCTTATTGGCTTATGCATTCTTGCCTCAGCTGTACTTGTTTGTTCATCAGTTTGCAGTTAGGGCATGTCCAGTATTTCAAGCCTATTTCTCGGAACTATTATTTCTTGAGCCCCCTTTTTCTCGGAACTGTTTTTGCCCAAAGGGATATTTCAGTATCTTACTCACCAGCTGGAAAGTCCAGAAAGGTTTGGGTATTGATAGGAAAATAGGGGTGTGGATATAGTTGGGGCCCTTCATTCCCCCCTTTTATTTTTTGTAACTAATTTCAATCATGGAATTTCAGTTTCTTTCTGCGAGTTTTGGTATTGTTGTCTTAGCATTAACACTTGTATCGAACTGACATGCTGTCTAATAAAGACTATCAAGCGATTCAAAATGCATGGTCCAAAAGTTAAGAGCAACAACAGAATAATAAGGGGTCCTAACAAGCTGGAAACCAAAGTAGTAAGCCAGGGAGATTTATCAAACCATAATTGGAACCATCCTTTTTGATTTTCTCTTTCCTGTTGTCTTTTGTCCAGGCGTTCCCTGAGTTTGTTCATAGTTTTGGTGATAGCCCCAGAATGATCAATATAAAAACAGCATTCTTCTTTTAGTGCAGCACATAGTCCGCCCTCCTTAAGGAACAGCAGATCTAATCCCCTCCTGTTTTGCATTACCACCTCTGAAAGCGAGGTGAGGGATTCTTTTAACTGAGTTATGGAACTTTCTAACGCCCGGAGGTCGACATCTACAGCTTGTCTCAAGGCATCATAGTAGTGAGGTTGTTGAAAGAGGGCTGTTGCACCTGTTCCTACCCCGGCTGCCATTCCTAGTCCTAGGAGTACAGCCAGGGTGAGGGTTATGGGCTCTCTCTTAAACCTTCTTTTGCCTTCGTATTCATCTAGAAAGGATGAATCTGAATGATAAATGAGTCTGGGGACCAGCTGAACTAACACACAAAAATCGGTTGAAGCTTTGAGGACCTCTAAAGAAATGCAGGGGGTTAATCCCGTGTTACATGCCCACCATCCATCCGGAGGAGGGAGGAGATACCCTGAGCCCTGTGGGAAGCTTAAATTGGTACAAAGATGTCGATGGGACGAGGGGAGCGTTCCTACACATGTACCGTTTCCTAATACTGAGGCCAGGGTCAATTTACTATTTCCCTCTTGTTTCCATCGACATTGATCTGGAGTGTTGACATTACTATAATTAGAATTATATCCTATAGCATCATAATAAGGGGGAAGAGCAGCGTAGCAGAGCCAACATGATTTAGTAGCCTCCGGATTTGTGGCATTTAGAACCTCAAAAGCCGCCTGGACCAATGAGAGCATTTGGTCCCGGGGGGTTTTGGGTTTGATTATTATTCCTTTTGGCCCAGAAGTCTGGTTTCTTATCCCTGGTAGCACTGTGGGAGGGGCCAAAGGTAGCAGAGAGTGCCCTATCTCAGAATTGGGGCCTATAGGAACTGGAGTAGGGGTTTCGATTTTTAATTTGATGGTCATCAGTAATCCATCATCATACTGTTCTTTGTAAAACCTGATACCCCATGAATGGCCATTTATCCAGTTTTTATCTTTTTTTCCTGGTTCACTAAAAGAAATTCTAAGGGAATGGCACCATTTTGAACATTCGGGCACATTGGCCCATTGGGGATTTCCCTGGCTTCTGGTTTTCTGATGAGTGTAGTTGGCCATTACCTTGATAAAGTCCCAGCCAGAAGTGGGTTTCCAGTAGGTGTCTCCTGTGGTTTCACATCCCCAGCTTTTGCAATAGAAATGTTCCTTTCCCCCGCATTGATAATTTAGAGATCGGTGACGATGGAACCCAGGGCATACATAAAAGGAAAGGGCCCTGAGCATGCTTCTCCGATCTTTGGTGGAACAACCCCCCCAAGGGTCTAATCCTTGGCGCCCGGGCGGGGAAGGTTGGGCCGGGACAGCGTGTTGATTATAGTATCCTTCTAGATCCCAGTTAGAGGGGGCTCCCAGGGCCAATTTACAAACATCGGGAAAAAGGTCTGGCCACCAGGTCCAAGGGGCAGCGGTATGGCTAACAGACCATATTACATCTCCAATTTGGGAAATTACCTGCCAGGTTAAACGCTGGGGCAGGTGAGGACTAAAATTACTCACAGTCAGTAGGGGTAACAAAGTTAAAGTTATAAGTCTGATGATCGCAGGAGCTTGAGCTTGAACGGGTTGCTGGTCTTTTGGGTTCGCCATTCCGATGATGCAGATGCTGGCGCGGCCTTCACGTGTGAAGCGTGGATCCACGCAGTGATGCCGTCTACCTTTATAGCCGTGGGGGTGGTGAGCAGGACGATGTATGGTCCTTTCCACCGAGGCTCTAGAGTCTGGGTTCGGTGCCGACGGACGTACACGGAATCTCCGACTTGGAAGGGATGAGCCTCTGCTGGTGTTCCTGGTCGGTAAGCCTCTGCCAGCTGGGACCACACCTCCTTTTGGACCAACTGGAGTCCCAACAGCCTGGGCGACGAAGGCGGGACCATTATCTGATCCTATTACCTTTGGTGCCCCGAACCGGGGGAAATTTTCTTCTAAGATCTTTTTGGCCACCACACTAGCTGTCTCCTTCTTCGTCGGGAAAGCTTCTACCCATCCTGAGAAGGTATCTATAAAAACTAGAAGATACCTGTTACCGTACCTTCCAGGGCGTATTTCAGTGAAGTCGACCTCCCAATAGGCTCCTGGGCGGTCTCCTCTGAGCCTTTTTCCGACCTCAAGTTTTCCTTTATGGGAGTTTACCTGTTGGCATGGAATGCACTCTCGTGCAATCTGCTCAGCTATTTTGGTTAATCCAGAGGTATCATAACCTGTCTTATGTAATAGGGATACCATCTTCTTGGTTCCCAAGTGTGTCCATCTGTGAATCTGTTGTAGCATGGATTTTGCTTGTTGAGGAGATAATGTTCCTTTTGGTTATGGCTGGGGTAATTGCTCCCCTATCATTTGGTTTCCCAGGACTCTTGTCTGACAGTTCTAGTATGATTTCCCGTAGAGCCACTTCTCGTGCCACCCTATCTGCCATGTTGTTGCCTCTTGTCACCGGGGTATTGTCCTTCTGGTGCCCGGGGCAATGAATGATGCTGACTTTAGTGGGGAGCATGAGGGCAGCTAGCAGGGCCACTATTTCTTCCTTGTTTTTAATTTCTTTGCCCGCCGAGGTGAGCAACCCTCTTTGTTGGTAGATGGCCCCATGAATGTGGGCAGTAGCAAATGCGTACCTACTGTCTGTATAGATGTTTACCTTTTTGTTTTCTGCTAGTTCCAATGCCTTGGTCATGGTGATTAGTTCAGCCCGCTGGGCCGATGTCCCTTGCGGTAATGCGGCTGCCCAGATGACTTTTTTCCCGTCTACTACGGCTGCTTACCTTCTTCTAGGAAACTGCTTCCATCAGTAAACCAGGTAACGTCGGCATTGGGGAGGGACTGATCCATCAAGTCTGGTCTACTACCGTGTGCTGCAGCCAGTACTTCTTGACAATCATGGATGACGGTAGTGCTTTCCAAGTCGGGGTCGGGTAGCAAGGTGGCCGGGTTGAGTCCTGTGGCTGAGGTAAACTTAATACGATCTGAGTTTAACAGCAGGGCTTGGTAATGAGTCATCCTGGCATTTGTTAGCCATCTGTCGGGTGGCTGGCGAATCACACTTTCTAATGCATGGGGGGCTGTTATCATTAAGTTCTGCCCCAAAGTCAGTTTGTCAGCATCTTTGACCAAAGCGGCCACCGCGGCGATTATTTTTAAACAGGCGGGCCATCCTGCTGCCACAGGATCCAATTTCTTTGATAGGTACACAACCGGGCGATTCCAGGGGCCCAGTTTCTGAGTTAGTACTCCCTTTGCGATGCCTTTATTCTCGGCCACGTACAGATGAAAAGGCTTAGTAACATCTGGTAGCCCCAGAGCCGGGGCTGATAGTAGGGCTCATTTAATTCGGTCAAAAGCCCGTTGTTCTTTATCACCCCAAGCAAAAGGGATGCCATTTTTGGTCAGGGGATATAAAGGGGCTGCTAATTCAGCAAACCCCGGAATCCATAGCCTACAAAATCCGGCCGTCCCCCAAAATTCCCTAACTTGTTTGGGACTCTTGGGGGCCGGTATCCAGGCAACGGTGTCTTTCCTGCTTTCCGAAAGCCATCTCTGTCCTCCTTTTAACAAGTACCCCAGGTAACTAACCTGTCGTTGACATATTTGTGCTTTCTTTGCTGAAGCTCGATATCCCAATGTTCCCAGTTCTGTTAACAGCCTCTCAGTTCCCTTGATGCAGTCCTCTTGGGTTTCAGCAGCTAAAAGAATATCATCAACATATTGAAGTAGAGTTACCTGGGGATTGGATTCTCTATAAGATGCCAAATCCTGGTGGAGAGCCTCGTCAAAAATGGTGGGGGAGTTCTTGAATCCTTGTGGCAGGCGAGTCCAAGTCAGCTGGCCTGACATCCCCGAGGCTGGATCCTTCCACTCGAAAGCAAAGTAGGGCTGACTGAGAGAGGAGAGTCTCAGGCAAAAAAAAGCATCTTTAAGATCCAAAACAGTGTACCAAGTGTGCTGAGGTGGAACAGTACTTAAAAGATTATAGGGGTTGGGTACTGTGGGGTGGAGGTCCATTACCCGCTTATTTACCTCCCTTAGATCTTGTACCGGTCAGTAATTATTAGTTCCTGGCTTTTTAACTGGCAAAAGAGGGGTATTCCATGCAGATTGGCACCTTGCCAGGATCCCTAATTCCAGCAACTTTTGTATTTGAGGACGGATGCCATCTCGGGCTTCTTTACTCATGGGGTACTGGCGGACCGTCACCGGGGTGGCGGTTGCTTTGAGTTCTACCACCACGGGGGGCCGATATTTTGCCATTCCCATACCGGCAGTTTCTGCCCAAGCCTGTGGAAACCTGGTCATCCAATCCTGCATGTCAACTTGTGGAGGCGAGGGTGCTTCATATATCCTATGTTCATCTTCCAGCTTCATGGTCAAAATTTGAAGTATTCTCCCTTGGTTGTCAGTTATGGTGGGCCCTTCTGGCTGAAAGTGGATTTGGGCTCCCACCTTAGAGAGTAAGTCTCTGCCTAGTAGAGGGTATGGGCACTCAGGTATGACCAAGAATGAGTGGGTTACTTGTCCCACCCCAAGGTCTACTGTCCTTCGTGTGGTCCATGAGTACTGCTTATTTCCTGTAGCCCCCTGGACCCATGACCTTTTAGTTGAAAGGGGGCCTTTTGAGTGGAGGAGGACTGAGTGCTGAGCTCCGGTGTCCACCAAGAACTGGACAGGTTCCCCCTCCACTTTAAGAGTTACCCTGGGCTCGGGGAGAGGGTTCGAGCCCTGACTTCCCTAATCTTCCTCTTCCAGGGTAAAAATTTTTTCTCTGATTGGCTTTCCCCCGTTTTTCTTTTTAGGGCATTCTCTTGCCCAATGACATTTTTCTTTACAATAAGCACATTGATCCTTGCCTAATGGTCGCCGTCTGTTCATTGCCCATCCTTCCTGTCTATTTCTGTCTCTAATATTTTCTCCTCTGACTACAGTGGCCAATATCTTACTCAAATTTTTCTCTTGCCGCCTGTCCTGCCTTAATTCACGGGCCTCCTGTTCCTTCTGCTTTCTTTCTTCCTTTTCTTCTTCCGTTTCCCTCTTATTATATACTTTATCTGCCTCTTTTGCTAAATCTTGGAGGGAAAAACCTTGCAGGCCATCCAGCCTTTGTAATTTTTTTCTAATATCTGGGGCCGCCTGGTCAATAAAGGCCATTGCTATGGTGGCCTTATGTTCCTCAGAAGTTGGATCATAAGGAGTGAATCGTCTAAAAGCCTCCATTAAGCGTTCTAGGAACACGGTTGGCGATTCCTGGGGCCCCTGAATTACTTCTCTTACCTTAGCCAAATTCGTGGGGCATCTGGCCGCTCCATGGAGACCCGCCACCAGAGCCTGGCGATACATTTTTAGGCGCTCCTTACCTTCTGGGGTATTAAAGTCCCAATTCGGCCTGACGAGTGGAAAACCAGCATCAATCTCGTTGGGCAACTGGGTAGGTTGCCCATTGGCGCCTAACACATTCTTTCTAGCCTCCAGGAGAACCCGTTGCCTCTCTTCAGTTGTGAGGAGAGTCTGGAGGAGCTGTTGACAATCATCCCAGGTGGGTTGGTGGGAGAAGACAAGAGACTCTATTAGAGCAGTAAGAGCCTGTGGATTTTCAGAGAAAGTAGGGTTATGCATCTTCCAGTTATAAAGATCTGCAGAGGAAAAGGGCCAGTATTGAAGGGGCCTATTCCCGTGGTCATCGGGGGGGCCATATTCTCTAAGGGGTAAAGCGGTAGAGTCCGGGGAAACAGCCCTCCGGCTTCTGGTGCCCGCCGAGGGACCCCCCCCCCCATTTCTGCTATAACATGTGGCCCTACTGGTGCGGAGGGTTGTGGAGCTGGGGGATTGGGAGGCGGTACGGGGTTTAGGGCTGGAGGGTAAGGTGGTGGGGGATCGAAAAGAAGCAGATCGGACTGCAAGTCT